>NC_133769.1:54127365-54147472 GCF_003597395.2 Chelonoidis abingdonii | reverse complement strand
CACATGAGGCCTATGACTCATGCCCAGGACCTTAAAAACACAATAGGCCTTGCAACTGGACATTGTCCACCCTACACCGAGCCCAGGTTTAACAAGGTGATAACAGGACTAACCCTTTGAACAGGGCAGTGGTCCCACTTAGCACAATTGGCCATCCCTTTGAAAAGGGCAATGGCTCTTGGTTAACAACTTTAAGGGGCCTTCCCTTTTGAGAAGGGCAGTGGCCCTGCTAAACAACTTAACAGCCAGGGAGGGGAGGCCACAGGAGAACAAAAACAAAATGGAGTATGAGGACAGCTGTAAGAAACAAAATGGAATAGGAGGATAGCTGTAACAGACAGAAGTATGTTGCTTCTTGGAGTAGGTAACAGCTCGATGCTGCACAGAGTAAATGTGTGTGTCAACAAGTAGGTGGTCCATAATGGTGAAAGGCAAGAAAGAGATGTATAGCTTGGGAAGTGATGTAGATAATTACTTGTCATTAAACAGTTGAGTAATTGTTGCACAAATTCCCATGTAACTGTTCCACATGCAACTGCAATGTGCCCTCAGACTTACTCTACACACACATTTATCAAAGTATCAGAAAACACTAGAAAACTGGTGCAAAAAAAGCATAAATATTTGAATTTTTGCTGCCAGACTCAGAAATTACGTAAATGGTTGTGTACATTACACATCAATAAGTGAGTGCAAGCAAGTTTAAACTGGCCATATTAATTAATTTTGCAAACCAAGGTACACCAGTGATGAATTTGTTCCACAGTGTCTATGGGAACCTAGGTTGGTGTAACTTAAAAGCCAAGACAGCAGAAAAAGAGGTAAATTAAATAGAGAGGGTATTATTTTAACACACTCTTCTGTCAGTTGCTTTTTCAAATTCCACCCCTCTCTTCTGCTACCTGAGCATATTTGTTATACTAATTTAGATTATTTTAAATTCACATACAGCTATGTACTGACCTGATATAGCCTGACACAATCTTACATAGCATCTGTGAATTTAACATTTGGGTTTTAGAAGGCTTCATTGTCCCCAGCAATCCCAATCCAGTCAAGGCTGTGTGTAAGAAAGTATTTTAAATAGATTTAGAAAAAGGATTTAGAACCATGGGCACAAATTGACCTTCACAATTGTTTCATGTAGAATCCCTAGAAAGTGTTCGTTTATGATATTTTATGTTTTTTTCCCTGTCATTTCAATATCTTTATATCTATAGAACAGTGAAGGCAATACCTTGTTAAAAGACTAATGAACTTTCTGGGATGCATAAAATCATTCAGCCTCATACCTCACAAAGGTATGCAGTAATCCTTTAGAAAAATCAGCAATCAATTATCCCTCCTCATTGTCAAGGACAATGAAGCACCAAGGTGATGAAAAAAGGGGAAAACAGGGCTAGATTCACAAGAGGGACCCTTTAGACATCCTGCCACCTAACAGAATCCATAGTCCCAAGTTAGGTGCCCAAGCACCCCAGGCAGTGTATGGGGGAAGTTATGAGCTTTAAAATAGTTTCACAGAAACTAGCATGGTGAGTGGGGAGCTGCCTAAGCTAAAAGAAGGAAATGCCTAAGCCCCACTACTCAAAGGGAGTTAGGTTCCTAAGTGCAGGCCTGAATTCTCAGGTATGATTCCTCTCCTGAAGTAAGGCACCTAAATCAGGTCACCTCTTTCCCATGAAAAACTCAGGAAGTGGTGGTGCTCCCTTACAAACAATAGCCAGTGGTTAGAGCATTAGTGGTTAGAGAGATCCAGGTTTGAATCTCCACGCTGCCTAATTCAAAGAAGGGACTTGAACCCTCAAACCCAGGTCTCCCAACTCCTCCAAGACTGTCCCAATCACACAACTGTAGCATACAGGTCTTACTCTCTCTGGCCCAATGATTAAGTATTTCATACAAAAGAAAATGGCTTCAACAGGAAAGACTGAGAAAGATCCACTCCAGAATAACCAACAGACCAGTGCTTAGGACATTACCTGGGTGGTAGGAGAGCTGTATTAAAGTCCCTAGTCTGAATCAGGCAGAATGGGGATTTGAACCTAGGTTTCCTGTATCCTGGATTAGTATTCTACCCATTGGAGTAGTGGGAAAGCATATCCTCCATCTTTTGTCCAGGTTAAATAGTTTCTGAGAATGCCTACTGGATTGGGGCCTACTGGCAAAAAAAGAAAGGCGAATGCCTCGTCTGTGACTCCCAAGAGGCCTTAGGTGTGATATAGGCCCCAGGCAGATTGGTGGTGTCAAGACTTCGGGCTTGTCTACACTGGCAATTTAAAGTGCTGCAACTGTCTCACTCAGGGGTGTGAAAAACACACCCGAGCGCAGCAAGTTTCAGTGGTAGTTTGCCGTTTCCAGGCAATGGGAGCTGTGGGAAGCGGCCATACCTGCGGATGCTCAAGTAAACAAATTGTCTCATGGCCTGCCAGGGGCTTACCAAGTTTGGGAACTCCTGATCTAGAGTATACTGTGTTGCCAAGAGTAATAGCAGACAAGCCTTTTTCAGTCTGGGGTCCTCAGGTTGGGTCTCCTATTTCTTTCCTTCTGCACATTGTTTGAGAAACTGTCAGGAATGAGTAACTGTGGGCTGTATTGAGGATAACTTTAACAAAGCCTATGTGAAATCTTCATGTAACATACTTAAGTGTGGAAGTCTTTCTTTAAGAAAAATTTAGGTGGCATTCAAACAGCCAGTACAGTGAATATCCCAAGATTAGGGTTAGCTGATAGCTTTGAATGATCTTAACTTTAAAATTGGAGGCATAATATTAGTTGATTATCTGAAACAACTCTTACAAAAAGCTTAAGGCTAGAGTCTTCCTCAAATGTCTCAGAGATTTAAAAGATTGACTCCTTGACCTTAAGAAGACATAGAAAACATGATACGATCCTATGACATCTACATGCTGATGTTACAATTTCTATAACCATAAAGATATATAGAACCTTTTGTGTGGGTTGTGTTTTTGTACATTTAAACCAATAAAATCTTTTTTACAAAGTTATTTTGTAAATTCTATAATTTGATTTACTAATTGCAATCTACAAATAGTTTAAAAAATGTATTTTTCCGCTAGAGGTTTTGAAAGTTTCCTACCTGGCTCTAGTTCTGTTTCTGAAACCACAGTGCATTTAGTGTCCTGAGTATCAGTGTCTTGCAATTAAGCCTCCGGACAGTCAATTGCTCTTCACTTTATAAAGCATTGATTGGGAAAATTTGTCTCAAAAGAGCACAGGTGTGAGCTTAATAGCTACTGCCCTTAAAAAGGAGAGGTAGTGGACAGAGATGCATGGAAACTTCTTATCATCCACACACTGTAAGGAATTGTTTACTGTGTTTTCCTTCAGATCATACTGTCATGCATTTTGTTTGATGTTACTTGTCTCTTCTTATGAATTATTGTACATGACATTGTGCGGGTATCAAAGTATTATTTCTATCATCTGCAAGTGGGTGACTCTAGCAGCAGGGAATAGAATTGCTTCCTTTCATAGAATCATAGAATATCAGGGTTGGAAGGGACCTTAGGAGGTCATCTAGTCCAACCCCCTGCTAAAAGCAGGACCAATTCCCAACTAAATCATTGCAGCCAGGGCTTTGTTTAGCCTGACCTTAAAAACCTCTAAGGAAGGGGATTCCACCACCTCCCTAGGTAACCCATTCCAGTACTTCACCATTCTCTGAGTGAAAAAGTTTTCCCTAATATCCAACCTAAACCTCCCCCACTGCAACTTGAGACCATTACTCCTTGTTCTGTCATCAGGTACCACTGAGAACAGTCTAGATCCATCCTCTTTAGAACCCCTTTTACAGGTGGTGTTGAATAACAGCTATCAATCCCACCTCATTCTTCGCTTCTGCCACACTATAACAATTCCCTCAGTTCCCTCAGCCTCTCTCATATAGTCATGTGCTCTAGCCCCTCTTATTTATTTTGTTGCTCTCTGCTGGACTCTTTCAATTTTTCACATCCTTCTTATTTAGCGTGGCCAAAAACAAAGACCGAGTACTCCAGATGAGCCTCACCATGCTTGAAGGAGAGGAATATCATATTCATCCCTCCACGCTGCTGGTATACCCCTACTTATAACAGCCCAAAATGCATTAGCCTTCTGGCAACAAGGCATATTGATTGCCAACTCATATCCAGACTTCTCATTCCAACGTAACCCGCAGGTCTTCTTTTGCTGGCAGGAACTGCTTCCGTTAGCCATTCGGTCCCTCAGCTCCTGTAACATGCATTTGGGATTCTTCAGTCTTAAGTGCAGGCTTCTGCACTTGTCCCTTGTTAACTCATTCAGGTTTCATTTTGGCCCAGTTCTTCTAATATTGGTCTAGGTCCCTCTGTATCCTACTTACCTCAGGCATATCTCATCCCTCCTCTCAATTGAGTGTCATCTGCAAACTTGTGAGAGTGACAGTCACGCATCCTCCAGATTCATTAAGTGAAGTATAAATAAAAAACCGACCCGCAGGACCGGACACCTTGGGGGCACTCCGCATTGAAAACCGGCCTGCCAACTCAGACGATGGACCCGTTGATCATACGCCATGGAGCGACGATCTATGCCAAGCTTTCTATTCCACCTTAATAGTCCACAGCCAGTCCCAACTTTCTTTAACACTTGTTCTGGCAAAGAATAACTGTGGAGATGTATCAAAAGCTTGGTGACTAAAGTCAAGGATAAAACACATCACTAGCTTTCCGCTCAGCCACAAGTATCCCAGTTACTCCTCATAGAAGCAATTAGGTTTATTCCAGGCATGGACTTGCCTTTGGTGAAATCCAGGCTGAACTAGTTCCCTGTCCTTTCCTCCTCCTTCTAAGTGGCTTCAGAAACTGATTCCTTGAGGACCTGCCCATGATTTTTCCAGAGAACTGAGGTGAGGCTGACTGGCCTGTAGTTCCCCGGATCCTCCTCCTTCCCTTTTTTTTTAAGATGGGCACACAGTAGCCTCTTCTAGTCATCCAGGACCTCCCCAATCGCCATGAGTTTCAAAGATAATGGCAATGGCTCTGCAATCACATCTGCCAACTCCTTTAGCACCATCCGGATGCAGCGCATCGGCCCCATGGACTTGTGCCGTCCAGTTTTTCTGATATAGTCCCGAACCACTTCTTTCTCCACAGAGGAAACCACTCCCAATGCAAGCAGTCTGGGAGCTTACCTTGTTTTGTGAAGACAGAGGCCAAAAAAATCATTGAGTACATTAGCTTTTCCACATCTCTGTCACTAGGTTGCTTCCCTCATTCAGTAGGGACCCACGCTTTCCTTGACTTTCTTCTTGTTGCTAACCATACTTGAAGAAACCCTTCTTGTTACTCTTAACATCTCTTGCTAGCTGCAACTCCAAGTGTGATTTGGCTTTACTGATTTCGCTCCTGCATGCCTGAGCAATATTTTTATACTCCTCCCTGGTCATTTGTCCAATCTTCCACTTCTTGTAAGCTTCTTTTTTGCATTTAAGATCAGCAAGGATTCTCATTCTCTTGACTGGGGAAACAGCCCCACTCTGAGAGAAACCCAACATTGATGGAGGGATAATCATCCTCCCAACCACCTCCTTATGGAAGGGAACTGCAGAGTGTGTGCTTTCCTTGGAATGTGCATCAACTCAGAATCTGGGGCTGAGGGCAGCTGGATCTATGGAAGTAAGTACCGAGTCTTTCTATACAACATCTGGCAATATCTCAGAGCAGTGCAATGACTCACACAACATTGCATGCCTCTTCGTGCCTTTGGATTAGGAAAATCTATTTAGGCTTTCAGACCTTTCAATCGCTGTCAGAGCTCCCTGCACTTGAGATTAATTTAATTAGTTTTTTTCATATCAACAGGTGGAAGCCTTTTGTCAGTCAGCCATTCTTTAACTTCAGTATCTGCTTGTCCTCAGTGGTGCATGTCCTCGTCAATGAACACACACATCATTTCAGAAGCAAATTTCCAAATTAGGAGGGGAAAAAAAATCTATGTAATTTTCATAATTATTCATAGAGTTATAAACATGATTAACTTCAAAGCATGCCAACGATAATTTTATAATAAAAACATGACTCAGAAAAGAGTGTTAAAAAGTTCTACTTATTACAAGAAATAAATTTACTTTTAGAACTTGAATAAACTCCTTTTAATAAAAAAAAAACGGATGATGACCCACGCCACATCCATAATTACAGGCAGTTGTTTGCCACATTGTAGCCCACTTCAATTCTATTTTTCTGACAAAACTATTACAAATACTCTTTCTAAAAAGATAAAAGTTACTAGGTATTGGAGCATAATTTTAAAACAGTCCATTAAGTTAACAGCTATATGTTGTTTACCTTCAGATTTATAATATGTGCCTTTGATATTATGTACCGCTTCAGCACCAGCTAGTGATTGTGCACTTTTAGTAATGTATAAGACAGACATATGCATTTTTCATTAGTGAGATGTTTTTAACATAGCTTCACCTCCTCTAAAGCAAAATTACCTGTTTGGCTCAACCCTTTCCCTAACACACCATCCACCTACCACCAATTTACTGAGTTCTGTAAATTTCAATGGATCTATCAGGGCAGGGCTCCTCTTCTCTGTGCAGTGTAATCTAATTAAAACTTTGATTACTCATTCACAATCCGAGAAATCCATAAACAAGTAGTTCAAAAAAAGTATTATGGTTGAAAGTGTATTTCAAAGGAGCTAAAAAAATTATACTGTTACAAATATTTCACACTTTAAAATTAAGTGTGGAAATGAGCTACTTGGGATGCTGTCAGTTCTCCACCATTACTCCATCCAGCTTACACCAACATTAATTTAGTTTCTTGATATCTGCAAACAATATATGACACTACCAAAATAAACTATGAGATTGTAAAATTCCACTTCCTTTTCAAGGTATCGGTTTCCAATATACTTCAGGATTAACAGATAGTGTAATTAGTTGCTACACCATATAATTAGTAATTGAAAAACAAACTTAAAAAGTCTATAACACCATAGAGGACTATTTTATAGTATCCAAAAAATGGATCAGTCTAACGTTATTCTTAAAAGTTCATTCATCTATTTCACCAACACAAATGATGAGTAAAGGTATATCACTCTGAAATTACTTAATATACACTGTATACTTAATATACTGTATTCCTTTTGCAATCCTTTCTTCATATTTAACAAACAATACAGAAAACCAATGACACACAGCCAACAGGTGTATTAATTACCATTAGTTAACCGTACACAGCTTAAAGGGAGCCGTAAAATCCTCTACAAATGTACTAAAATAAATTCTCTTTAAGTTTCGATTTTTAAGTCCTACGTCTCAAGATATTTCAATCCTAGAAGCAACTGCTGCATCCAGTTAGAAAGTGAAATCTCTTCCTTTCCTACTGGCATAAAGCTCTTATTTTTAACCCTGTGGGATTACAAGATATTAGACCTTTAAACTATGACACTTAGGCACAGAACATGTCATTCATCCAGGACTGAATCTTGCCCATCCTATCACTGTTCAAGCATGATGCATAGGATTTACAATCCCTCAAGTACAGTAAGGCATCAAAATGTATGTAAGTATTATGAAAGAACCTTTTGGTGTTCTATAGTTAAGGGTGAGTTGAGCTTTGCCCTTAACACAGGGATCCAACCACTTTGCTATATATAAAGAATAATCCCTATTCAAAATTATAGCAGTATAGTCTTTTAAATTATCATTTTTCCCTTTTTGTATTCATAAGTGAAAGTTTCTCCTTCAATATGGGCTTATGTGTGTGTTCCACTACAGAGAAATCCACACAGACCTTTCCTCTTTCAAAATGGCTACAATTTCCTATTGTTCTCAATGGGACTGAGATCACACTTGCTCTTAATAAAGATGACTGCTGATTTCACTCTTGCTGGAAATAACGGAAGACAGTGGCCTTTTTGAATAAGGGCATCTTGTATGATGGCACCAACCTCTGCTGACATAAACTTTAAGTTATGAAAAATGACCAAAAATATAATTGATCGCAAATATTTCATTTATAAAGCTGTTTTACTAGACCTATTCAACAGAGGAGGTATCCAGGAGGATACTGGTATATGCACAGGAGAATGTGGGATAAAAAACAGACAGAGAATCTAGATGGTGTGTAAGATACAGAACATAGGTGCGGGGGAGCAGGAGAGAGGAGGGAACAACTATGTGCAGAAGGGAATGTGGAGGCAGGAGATTGGAGAATAATGAGGAATACATTCCAGATGCTTTGGGCAGCACTAGTAATGAAAAAACAGCCTATAAACCAAGCTTAGCTGGCCAGTTTGCTCTTGCTGCTCCACAGTAGCATACAGCATCCTGACCATACCAGCGAATACAGCCATAAAATTAAAAAATGTAAGATCAATGCTCCACATTCATATCATTAAATATATCACATGGTAACAATCTCTTTGGATTTTTTGTTTACTATTCATGTATGATGATATTAAATAAAAAGCCACGGAAATTCCCAGACAAAAGTTACATTCAGACAGAGACTGAATAAATTAGGGTGAAGTACATTACCGGGATGCAGCAATTATCTCAAAATACCCATAACACCACCACAAAATTAACAGCAGGGTTAGTCTTTAAAAAAATTAACTTATTTTTATAAGGGATTGAAAATATTATGATTAGTTCCCATTCATTCCCATGTTTATTTAATGTAACTTATCTTATGTAAAATTAAATTGGTAATAAAATGTAAAATAACAATCCATTAATCAATTCTATAGGTAATAAATGCGAACAGAATACAATTCTAAGATTGATTTTAATGCTAATCTAAGATCAGTTCTACATAAATTTATAGCTAATTAATTTTAAATCATGGGATACTGTTATCCTCTTTGGACATAGCTTGTACATGGAATCCGTTCTTGAAATCAAACTATTATTATTTAAACAACAGTTACCACAAGGGTGACCAGACAGCAAGTGTGAAAAATCGGGGCGGGGGTGGGGGGTAATAGGAACCCATATAAGAAAAATAGGGACTGTCCCTATAAAATCAGGACATTTGGTCACCCTACTTACCACAGAGGTACTGCTAACAAAATCAGTACTCACCTCAGTACAAGATAATTTTATTCGTTTCAAGAAACAAAGCAAACCCTTAATTAAGTGACATAGTTTAAGGGATCAAAAGAAATCAACTATATGTCCTTTCATATGAGATTTGTGAAGCTTGACTCATTAAAAATTCCAACTCCAAGAGTGCCTGAGCAGAGACTCCACAAACAGCTGTGACTCAGCATCAATCCATGCAGCCTAATCACAATGCACAAACTCAACATTTAAGGCAGTTCCATTAGTACGGAGCTCGGTCTATGGCCTTTGTCTGTCCACTTCTTCTTTCTTCCAATTATGTGACATTTCTTTCCCCTACCCTTTGACCTTACTTGAAAGGACAGTTCAGATGTCACTAGTTGGTGCCTCTGAAAAGGTTAAGGAAGCCCACTATTGAAAGTTTATGTTCCAAAACCTCGCCCTGGTTCACTCATGGTATGGAATGTGTCTGGGTTCAACAATATAGGATACAATGTAGCTCCTGAGTTGGTGAATCATAGAAACATAAGATTGGAAGAGACCTCAGGAGGTCATCTAGTCTATTCCTCCTCTGCCGAGGCAGGACCAAATATACCTAGACCATCCCGGACACGTTCTTGACTAACCAGTTCTTAAAAACCATCAAGGATGGTTCCACAACCTCTTTAGGTAATATGTTGCAGCACTTAACTATCTTTACAGTTAGAAAGTTTTTCCTAATATCTAACATATTTGCCTTGCTGCAAACTAAGCCAATTATTTCCTGTGCATGCTGGTGCACAGTCCACTGCAACTGAGTATACTGAGGCTGATGTTCATAGCACTGGGGCGGTTGATCCCCAAATTGTTCCCATAACTTCTGAATAATGTGGACACAACAGTATTTGCTTTGGAGGCTACTTTCCTGAGATGATTGTGAAAGGTCATGGTTCAGTCAAGAATGACACCGAGATATGTTGGCTTTGGATCATAATGCACAGTTCCACCACAAAACTCCACAGACGATTTTGTGTGATTCTATTGTAAGGTGGAAAGTAGAGACTGCTGATTTGCCTGGATTTGGTCTCAGTTGCCACTTTTGGAAGTACTCCTCCATGGTCTTAAAGTCAGAGGTAAAGTTTACTTCAAGTTCTTTAAAGCTATGGTCCTGAGTTGTGATTGCCAAATCATCAGCTTATGCACATTTCTGTACTACTGTTTCAAACATATCATTCATATATATATTCAAGAGAATCGGAGCAAGTATAGAACCCTGCGGTAGCCCATTATTCAAAGTGTGTGGCTTGCTGGTTTGACCTCCAAGATATATGCACATCCTTCAGCCACTAAGCATAGTGTTCAGCAGCCTTAGAATACACATACAGAGAATCCGTGTGGCCAATTTCAGCAACAAACCGTCCTTCCAGACTGTGTAAATGACAGAGCAAGGAAAGTACCACCGATCCTGAGTTTTCTTTGGAATCCAGCCTCAGTGATTGTAGTGAGGGCCAGGACCTGATTGCAGCAATTTCTATGCACTTGAGTATCAGCTTACTCCTTGGTAGACTGGCATCCACAGTTGGCCCAATTTGGTTCAGAATCATATGCTTATCACATTGTGGAAAGGAGACTGGCCTATAACTAGAAGGATGGTCTGCAGGTTCCCTGGCTTTAAGAGTGCAATGACCTTGACCTCTCTCCACATGTGAGGGATTTGACTGGACTCTAAGATGTTGGTGAAAAGCTGTATCATCCATTTCCATGCCAGTGGAGGAACCTGGGATAGATACCATCTTTTCCCACTGCATTTCCCAATTTCATGGCTGCATCAATCTCCTTACTTGTGAAGAGTCCAAACCAGTGGGATGATAGAGCACATTTTGGCATACAGGTGCCAACTTTCCAAAGTGATGGGGGGTGCTCAACCCCTGGCTCTGCCGCAGCCCCCGCCCATACTCCATCCCCTCCCCGCCTCTTCCCATCCAGTTCTGACCCCTCCCTTGAGTGTCATGTCTTCTCTCCTCCCCCAGCCTCCTGCGTGCTGCAAAACAGCTGATTGTGGCAGGTGCAGGGAGGGAGGAAGAGGCACTGATCACTGGGGCACAATGGCAGGCAGGAGGCACTGGCGGGGGGGGACTGCTGATGGGGGGCTGCTGGTGGGTGCTCCAGCTCTGGAGCACCCACGGAATCAGCACCCATGTTTGGACTTCACTTGCTGGAGTTGATGCTGGACTTGTCTGATACTGTACACTCACTGGCTGTTTGGATGTTCATAAAAGTTTAGCATAGATGGGACTGACTTTCAGCTGAAGCCTAGTGGCATATGTGCGATTTGCATCCCCCTGGTGCCTCAGTAAGTTCCAGGCCCATCTGCTCAAGTGTGAAGCTAAGACCTTCTACACATTCAAGCCACTATTTCTGCCTTGTTGCATCCAGTGATGCCAGAAGAGCTTTTCTAATTTCTGGGTCTCTTCACTGGTATTATTTGTGGAGCAGCTTTTGGCTCTCTGCCATCCAACAAGGAGTATATGATGGCCTGTGTCCCTGGAGGATGTTCTTTTTTTCAGTGGCTATTAGGAGTGCAGTAAAATGGTCAAAAGTCTTCACAACTGGGGCGGATGCAGGAGAATATATTGCCCACAGTCATAGTGAAAATGGCCTAGTCTTCTTTTTTGAAGATCCAATGTAGTGCCAGTTTTGAGTAGAGAACTAGAATTTACATGCCAGTAAGGGTCAGTACTGGTTGTTTGGGAAGTCATCAAGAATAACAGTTTTCAAGTACATAAAAGGTTGTTACAAGGAGAAAGGAGAAAAATTATTCATCTTAACCTCTGAGGATAGGACAAGAAGGTAATAAATGGAGATATGCCAATCTCCTAGAACTGGAAGGGACCTTGAAAGGTCATTGAGTCCAGCCCTCTGCCTTCACTAGCAGGACCAATTTCTGCCCTAGATCCCTAAGTGACCCCCTCAAGAATTGAACTCACAACCCTTGATTTAGCAGGCCAATGCTCAAATCACTGAGCTATCCCTCCCCTCCATGAATCAGCAGCAATGGGCTTAAGTTGCATCAAGGTAGGTTTAGGTTGGACAGTAGGAAAAACTTCTTAACTGTCAGGGTAGTTAAACACTGGAATAAATTCCCTAGAGAGGTTGTGGAATCTCCATCATTGGAAATTTTTTGAGAGCAGGTTAGATAAACACCTGACAGGAATGGTCTAGGTAACACTTAGTCCTGCCATGAGTGCAGGGGACTGACTAGGTGACCTCTCGAAGTCCCTTCCAGTCCTATGAGTCTATGATCTGAACAGGAGGTCATGCATCTCTATTACAGTACTCCCCATGGATAAAGTGTTACCCACAGTTTTGAGCAGTTCCATACCTTGTTCCAGAAAAGCAATGATAAATATCCATTATACCCTCTTTCTCCACCATATATACCTTACTTCCACATAAGTGGAGCCCTAATGCTGAATAGTCATGGTTCAGTGGCTAAGCTACAATCAAAAGGATTTAATATATAAAAAATTTTCTTTGAAATTACAGTTCATTTGATGGATTGGAAAAGGAAAAATCAGTCAGAAGGCTCTAGACCACTTACTGAAATTAACGTTATAGATGAGTTCCCTTTTTATTATAAAGATTTCCTTCATAATCCCCTTAAGTGTCTGATCAAACAGGCAGAAAACCCAAATATCTCTCCAACTATTTTATCTTCTCCAATCTGAAATAACAAAGTGAAGGGGGAAGGGGAATCTGTGACAGATGAACAGGTTGTTAAGATGCAGAATTTGGATACGTAACTGTGATGGGGTGCACTGCACAAAGTGGCCCCCTAAGTTCTTCTAATCAATTACTCACTTCCTTAATTGCTGAGTTCATTCTCACTCTGCGTCCATATAAAGAGTCCTAGTTGCCTCTGTTCAAGAAATCCCTTCCTGGAGCTAGGGTTGTACTTTGAAGAGACACACTTTGCCTCTCATTAAGCCAGGAGTCAATCCTCCTGGATCTGGGTTGTAATTTGGGTCAGCTGTAGGGCCTCACAAAGATTCTCCTCCAGCTGGCCCTTTTCGCCTAAATAATTCTTTCACCTTCAGGCTAGGAGAGCTCTGCGGGCAGAACTTGTCCCAGTGATGTCTGCCCTGCTATAAGAGAGTAGGAAGCATATATTTTGGTCCCCTTCTCCCAGCTGATCCCCAACTGGTTGGATGAGAGGGGAGCCTTGTTCCTCCCACTCTGAAAGGCTCCTGGTCCTGGGCCCTGAAAGAAATAGTAACTGACTTTCTCCATAACACTACTTATTCCCAGGGACTTCTTCCTCTCTATCAATACTCCTTATCTCCTAGGTGTTTGCATATCAAAAACTCCTAAAATGTTTAAATGCCATGCCAGGTGATAAGGGCTAAGCTGATACCTAGGCATCACTACCCTTAAGGGGGCAGATTACCACCTCTCTCTCTCTCTCTCTCATACAGACACACAAGCAACCTATACCAAAAAGATGGGCTCAACCAAAATTAACACCAGCCCATGATCTCCAGCAGGGCGGCAGGCTGGAGGGGTATTTCCCGCCTGGTAGCTGAAAGAAAGTCCATTAAGTTCTTATTAATGCTCTTATCTTCACAAAAATATGAGGAAAGTAAGCTTTTTTTTCTCTCTCTCTTCTCTTATTACAAGCACTCATCTGGTGAACTGTACTCCTTAGCACATTATAATTCACAATATTTGGTGTCTTCAGACCATGCGTCTATAGCCAGTTCTAATGTATCCAGCAAAATTGGGACTTCATCCTGCACAAACTTTGGAAAAGGCTACCTCCTGATCTTTTAGAGAAGGGCCCCCATTATGCACACACACTAATACTCCTCTCAATTAAGGATGTTATTATCTACGTTCTAGCTCCTTTCAGAGTCCCCCCCAGACTAAAATTTGCGCTGTTTTATCTACAGTCCTTAGCAGCTCACTCAGCGAAGCCCATTGTTGTTCCTTTTGTATGCACAGTAGTCTGTGATATGTTTGGTACAAATGAGGACACTCATCTTCCTTTTTCGTTGGGACAGGTCCTTTCATTTCCATCATACTCTGATTGGGACTGACAATATCTTCCAACTCTCAGTAAGGGCTTTTTTGTTACCGTCTCTCTTCCACATTCTAACTCTTCATGACCCAATTTTTTCTGTACAACTCACTCTGCCAGGCTTCTGGTCCCAGGCCCTTAAAGAAAAGGAAGTGACTGTCTCAAAACATGTATTATGCCCAGAAACATTTCCTCTCAACCAATACCTCTTATTTCCTTTGCATATCAAAACCTCTCAAACTTTTAAAGGGCCATGCCAAGGGACTGGGGGCGGGGGGGAGGAACAACCATTAAACTTAGTGGAGGGGATGGGGGGCTGACCCTTATCCAATCACAGTAACTTACCCACATTGAAAACAGTTCATGACTCTTTTACAGTCAGGGCCGGCTCTAGGCACCAGCAAACCAAGCACGTGGGGTGGCACATTTTCAGGGGCAGCATTCTGGCCATCTTTTGGGTGGCAAAAGCCTAGAGCCGGCCCTGGCAGCAGCAGCACGTTGTGCACAGGGGTGCCCTGGGGCTGCTGAGGTTCATGCCGAGAGGGAGCAGTGCCCACACCTTGTGGCTTGACCAGGCAGCCTCTCAGCGGGGGACACTCGGGCTCGAGGTCGCCCCGCGGGGCATACGGAGCCGCCTGCAGGGGCTGGGCAAAGCGGCTCCAGCCACCCAGGGACTGCAGCAGGGTGGCCAGAAGCAGCAGGGTCATAGAGGGTGGGGCCCGCATCCCATTCTCTGGGGATCCATTCTCTCTGGGGCTGTCCTGCCCCAGCTCCTCAGCTTCCTGCCGGGACGGTCCCCCAGCTCTGCCCTCCTGGGTCCCGGCCGGTCCTGGAGACGGGAGCCTTGGCTGGAGGAACTCTGGGCTGAGACACAGCCCGGGAGCCCTGCTGCTTACCCCAAGCCTGCCAGCACCGGACCAGATGGAGTGGACGAAGGGAGAGTGGGTGGAGTCAGCACTGGTGAGGGGGAGCCGAGGGCTGGGGCAGTAGGGGGTGCGGGTGACGGGGAGAGCCCAGCACTGGGGCGGCAGGGGGTGTGGGATGGGGGGGTGAGAGCCCAGGGCTGGGGTGAGGGGCAGCCAAAAACTTTTTTTTGCTTGGGGCAGCAAAAAGCCTAGATCCAGCCCTGTTTACAATGAACAGATCCATGAGATCTGATTCACTTATTTAAATGTATTTTAGGTAGCTATTGCAGGTACAAATAGAGACTATAGTGATTTTGCCGTCTAGCAGGACTCATTTTTTATACATAAGACAGAAATCTATCTGGAAACCCATGTCTCTGCTATTTTAATCTACACTATTTTTCAGGTCATGAGAGCTTTTCTCTGGAAAAATATATGTAGGAGTTAGTCTGCACACTGGAATTTAAAAGACCAGGGGCCAGACATACTAGTGCAGTGTTGCTGCTCTACACTGCACACCTCGCAGATTACATCTATATACCTGATATATCTGGCACAGGACGATCACTCCAATCTGGAGACAAAGATTCCTATGGATTCCACCCTCTCTGCAGCCAGTGTAGGAGGGCAGGATAAACAGCTCTATGCTACAGTGATTTCTGGTTTCAGCATGTAAACATGGAAAACCTGTCTTATGAAAGGAGACTGAAAGAGCTTGGCTTGTTTAGCCTAACCAAAAGAAGGATCAGGGGAGATATGATTGCTCTTTATAAATATAACAGAGGCATAAATATCAGGGAGGGAGAGGAATTATTTAAGCTTAGTACCAATGTGGACACAAGAACAAATGGATATAAACTGGAAACTAGGAAGTTTAGATTTGAAATTAGACAAAGGTTTCTAACCATTATAGGAATGAAGTTCTGGAACAGCCTTCCAAGGGGAGTAGTGGCAGCAAAAGACATATCTGGCTTCAAGACTAAGCTTGATAAGTTTATGGAGGGGATGGTATGATGGGATGGCCTAATTTTGACAATTAATTCATCTTTGATTATTAGCAGGTAAATATGCCCAATGGTCTGTGATGGGATGTTAGATGGGGTGGGATCTGAGTTACTACAGAGGATTCTTTCCTGGGTGCTGGCGGGTCTTGCCCACATGCTCAGGGTTTAACTGATCGCTATATTTGGGGTCGGGAAGGAATTTTCCTCCAGGGAAGATTGGCAGAGGCCCTGGAGCTTTTTCGCCTTCCTCTGCAGCATGGGGCACGGGTCACTTGCTGGAGGATTTTCTGCACCTTGAGGTCTTTAAACCATGATTTGAGGACTTAAATAACTCAGACATAGGTTAGGGGTTTGTTCCAGGAGTGGGTGGGTCAGATTCTGTGGCCTGCATTGTGCAGGAGGTCAGACTAGATGATGATAATGGTCCCTTCTGACCTTAAGTCTACGAATCTATGTTGGGCCCACTACCAGCCAGAGTAAGTTGGAGTAGTCTTCAGAATGCTCTTACCATACTGTGGGACCAGCCCTGCATATTCATATCAGGAGAATGTAAAAGTGAGCTTTATGACATCATTGTACCTTTTTAATCATCCACCCCAGCCCCAAGATTTGGCCCATAATATTACAAGATATAAAGTAGTTTTGTAAAGTATTTGAAACCACTGTAACCCAACACTCATAAAAATAACACAGGTATCTCCCACTTTCTTCACAGAGAGACCAAATCATGTAAACCATTCTAATTAATTTTACTCCAAAACAGTGGAAATCTCAGAAGATTTGCAGGATTTCATCTGCTTTCAAATTGGAACCAGAAAATAATTTCTTTACAGTTATGATAATACACTTGAATGAAAATTATAAAGGGCAAGCAGGTTCAGATTCAAAACTGAACTATTCTTTCATTCCACCCCTAAATTTGAAATACTTCGGCATTTTAGACTGGAGGTTGTGGTTTTGGCTTCTTTTAGCTTAACATATATAATTTCTTTTTATTCTGAAGGTGAATTATTAAAAAAGTTTTCAATAACTATAATCCCTTCTTCTATAATTTATCAATGTTTGCCAGTTTACTTTAAGATAAAAGGACAGGAATAGTTTAGGAGCTGCTCACAGGTGGGTAAATCATGGTGGAAAATGTAGATAATTATGTTCTTTAAGAAAAACAAAAATAAACCCTTCTCCTCCCATAACTCCCTTAAAATATGCAGCAGAAGAATATTTAATACAGCTGACATTTCTGACTTCCTGTAGTCATGGTTACTAAACAGAAACTGGTACTGGAATTGTAGATTAATGAAAGATCTTCACAACTAGGATCACACATTAAAAGATGCTAGGAATACAAATAGAGTTAAACTACCATTACGTTTCATTGAGGAGTTCTTAAAACACTGAAAATAGCTGAACATGTTAATAGTGATTTCTGTTTTCAGATATAATCTAATTCTATACAGAAAAAGCAGAACACAACTCTCCTTTCCCTGCAGTGACCTACAGGCTTCTGATTAAGTAAAGCCTATAAAATGTTTGGTTTTCTCTAGCAAGAGAAATGTCTATATTTCGCTTTGTTGTTAATGTGATTATGTCATAGGACCGTATCAACTAAATTAGGTGGCTAATTTAGTTTATGAAAGTTATATTTTTCCTTTACTAATTAGTTTGTGCAGTTGGGAGAAGGTCACAAAACTTGGTTTGGAAGGTTGGATGTTTAAATTCTGAGGTTGCTTTCTCTTAGTTATGTTTCTTGTTTTTCTCAGAAAGATACAGGTAAATAAATTTCAGCAATTGATTTTATTCATAGAGTCAGACAGAAGTTATAGAAGGAAGAGACCTGACTGGTCCCCTATTCTGTTGTCTACCTGTGCAAAATCTTTCCTTACAGTGCATTTTTTAGATCTTTTTTCCATTGCAGTTTTTAAACAAAGCAAAGCAGAACTGATACATACTCAACAGATTTAAGGTACAAAAAAAGTTAACAACAAAATAACATTCTTTATCTATAGATCTCAAAGCTCCTTACAAAGAAAGGCATTACAGCTGGTTAAATATATTCCAACAGAACAGATTTCCATCAGAAAATGCTGATTTGACAGCAGTCGGGAAGGCCAGCCTGTTTGCTTCATTCTTTGGCTTCCTGCCAGCTTGCTCACTAGCCAGTCCCCCAGCTGCCAGGCTGCATTGGCTCTCAGTCTGCCCACCTTGCTAGAAGGATCCCAGGCTTCCTAATTTCCTAGGTTACTCAGCTCCCTGGCCAGCTTTTGATTCCCACTCAACATTTTTTGAAAATTCTGTTTCTGATCTCCTGAAATGGAAGTTTTTTCTAAAATTTCCATTTCACAGAAAATTTTGCCTTCCAAGCTTTTCATTCCTATTCAGAATTTAAAAAAAAAAAACAGAAATTTGAAATGTTATGTAAATTGTAAATTCTAGTCCCTCCACAACTCTACTAAGTATTATTATTACCATATGAGAGGTAAGGAAACTTAGGCACAAAGAGCTGAAGCAACTTAACCAAGACCACACAGCAGTTGAGTGGTAGAGCTGTGAACAGAACTTAGATCTCTTGACTCCAAGTCCAAAAGACTAGTCGTATAAGGAGGGAATAAATGCAACAAGATCCAGTTAGAAATTGGATACCATTATGTCCAGTCTACACTTTAAAACCATCCATGACCCTGTTGCATTACATTAGTCCCCCAACATGGTTAAAACTTTTTTATCTTACAGTGGAGTCAGAACAAAACCTTATTTTAACTGTGTCACTGAACTGCATTAAAGTCTTAGACTAGGGGATGGCAACCTCTGGCATGTGGCTCGCCAGGGTAAGCACCCTGGCGGGCCAGGCCAGTTTGTTTACCTGCAGCATCTGCAGGTTCAGCCAATCGGCTCCTACTTGCTGCGGTTCACCGCTCCAGGCCAATAGGGGCGGCAGGAAGCGGCATGGGCCGAGGGATGTGCTGTCCGCAGCTTCCTGCCGCCCCCATTGGCCTGGAGTGGCGAACCGCAGCAAGTGGGAGCCGCGATCAGCCGAACCTGTGGACGCAGCAGGTAAACAAACTGGTCCGGCCCGCCAGGGTGCTTACCCTGGAGAGCCACATGCCAGAGGTTGCCGACCCTTGCCTTGGACTATTTTCAAATAAACAAAAACAGAAGGGAAAAATCTTTTTTTCTAAACACCATACAGCCTGTATTAAAGCAATAAGATAATGTAATTTGCTATTTCAATATCCTAATGCCTCACCACACTGCAGTTTATCCTTGCTTCCAGAATTTGGATTATCATCATTGGTTAAAATCAACTAAGCTGAAAATCGTTACAGCAGTAGAAGAGATATTTATTAAATATTTTCACAGCATTTGGTTGTTCACTTTTCAGACTGTTTGTGTCTTCTCTGCAGCAATTCTTACATAATGCAAGATCTTTTTCATTTGCCAGTATCATGTGCTTTACTCAACATTAGCTTTTTCGAAAATTAACAATTACCAACTAAAACCACAGAAATTGAGACAATTACATTTTTCAATAGGTGATCACAATAAGAATGTGAATTAACGTTCAAACTGGGATTTAATTATTTCCTTTGCATGGCTGACATTATCACTTCCATAAAGTAATTCATTTCAGGCATATAAGAAAAGTGCTGATGAGACCCACCATTATAGCAAAATGTTTTGGTTGTGCTTCATTTAGAATCAAGCATAGACTGAAATGTATTTTCAACTTGCACAGGATCGTTTTATGTCTGGACACCAGAGGCATATTCTGTGGTCCACTGATCTCCAATAAACAGCTGTTTGAATATGCCCTGTGTTACAGATAACATTAGATTTGCCTTCTGGAATTTATAGGACATTAGTTCCTAATGACCAAATCTAACACTTTGGCGAAATATGGAATACACAAAGAGATATCTCTATACATATATAAAAAAAAAAAAAATTCCCCTCTCACCCCTATGGGTGGTATGTGTCTTCCTCAACCTCGGGTCCTCTACCAGAGGCCTGGGAGTTTGAGGGTTCTGCGCAGTATCTTAGCTGTTCCTAGCACTGCACTCTTCTGGACAGAGAGCTCTGA
>NC_133769.1:54061109-54125655 GCF_003597395.2 Chelonoidis abingdonii | reverse complement strand
GGTGTTTTGAGCCTCTGGTGTTGTTCCCAATGCCCTTCTGAGCTGTGCTCATGTACTGGCCCATGTGGTCCTGTAGCTTGGCAGCTATGATGCCTGATAAGACTTTCCATGTTGTGGGGAGGCAGGTTATTGGCCGGTAGTTGGCCGGTTCTGTCCCCCAAATAGTATGTGGAACTTTGTTTGTAAAGCTTTAACTTCATTGAACGCATCTGAAATGTCACAAAACATGCCAAAAGAAGATAGATCTATGAGGGTTTCTTTCTTGTTTCACATATTAATCTTTTGTTAGGGAATTTCATTTTTCATCCAAGATACTGAAAAAATGGCTTTGGAGACACTCTGGCAGTGCAAGGGGACTTAAAATGGGCTTAAATTACATTTACACTCACTTTGAGGCCTTTCTGTGTAAATAAAGATCAGGCCCAGAAGTCTCCTATTTAACCAAAACAACACAGGACAGACAAAGCTACCTCACAAATCTGCTTTAATCCCAACTTGAAGGAATTCACGCCAAGGTTCAGAAAGTAGTACATTTTCCATGTCCATTCAAGTCAGACTTGAGATCAAGTCATTTTGCACAGGTAAATTCCCACTACTACTGACCTGAACTGGATTTGAACCAGAGCTAAAGGCTCCATATACCCCATTAATAGTCTCCTGAGCCTTTTGGTTCCCTAAAACTGAGTTCTCACTTTATTATCTGAGCTACCAGATGCTATAGCTATGCACAGTGGGATAGGTAAGGGACTAAGAGTTAGCCTCAACTCTCAGTTTAATGAATCCTGGACTTTTAAGAGGCATTATTTCAATATTAGATTTTTATATTTAATGATACACAATATATAAAGAAAAAGCGATTAAGCGCGAATCATATATAAAGAAAAAAAATGGATATTCTACTTCACCCAGAATAATTATTTTGAGTTATTCATCCTGGGTGAAATTAAATGCAGGAAGGGTGATTTGGAGGTGAAAGCTGAGCCTCTAACTTGGGACAAGGATGCAGAGCTGCAACACTATATACCCTGAGACAATACTCCAGCCTACAGGCTGGAACGGTGTTCACATCCCATCTGTGTCACTTGCAGGGGATATTAGGGCTATTAGATTTGCATAAGCACAAATTACCTGGCCCACCCCATCAACACACTATTAAGTACTCAGGCAAACCACTTCCCTTTTCTTTCTGCAGAATGCAGCACCTGTGCTATGTGCCATGGTGGCTCACCCTTGTCCCATGCACTCAAGCTGCATCAAGAGCCTTGTGTGGCACATCCACACCAATGTGAATGTCAGCTTTAAATTATCATTCTGTTGATCTAAAATAAAACTAAAAAAGTAATTAAGTCATTTAAATTAATTGATTAAGCTTCTGTAAACATTTTTAAGACAAGTAATTAAACATACAATTTAAGAAAATGGTTGATATTATTCTAGACTGTATCCCATCAAGTAAATGTCAATGAGGGAAATATATTCCCTCCCCCCTTCAATGTACTGCAGTATACTGCTGATATACACACACACACACACACACACACGCACACCATCCACATCCATGCTTCCAGAAAAAACGTACGCCGTCATGACACTTGTAGCTTTTGAGTTTTTAAATATGTTCTTCAACTCCACACCTTAAGGTGAATGACTGCTAGTCACCTAGGATAGATGTGTATCTATTAAATAGGTGCATCAGCAATGCGTTTCAGTAAGTCCTTCAATATTGTGTTAAACTTTCAGCTACATATTTTAAGTGAATGAAGAGTGACAAGTCCATCTCAGTTTTACCAGTGTTGTATCACACATCCATTACACATCACTTCACACTTCAAAGGCCTATGTATTGCAAGACAGCCATTACATTGCCCCTCAATATATCCCATTTGATTTATTAATATAAAACAGAATATGATTAGGCTGACACATTTCAGTGAAATGATGTTCAGCTACTTTAACATCAGTTTTATTTCAAAAGAATGACACCTGACATGACAGCTTTACTAATACCCCCCCAAAAGTATTTCATATCAGACTATATTGCTGTCTTATTCTCCTGCCAATTACATCTATATCACTATCTAATTATTCCACCTTAAACTGAGCTCAGATCTTTGCACGTATGATTTATTTGATGTATCACATCTGCAAAAGTGATGGCATCTGTGAAATGGGGATAATGATACTGATTTCCTTGTTAAGTGCTTTAAGATCTAACAATGAAATGTTCTTTACAAGAGTTAGGTATTATTATTATGTTGTAACATTATGTCATAATGGCAGCTCTGAACCAATATGATTATGTTGCGATGCTAGCTCAGAGTGTGTTTCAGGATTCCAAAGATCAAGGTCAGGTTCACCAATTTTTGTGGTTAGAACTCAACCTAGGTAATACCTGGACACCTCAGGAGAACCAGGAGAAATCTAAGACTACCATAAGATAATATCCTACAACCTGAGCATGTTTCTTTATAGGGGTGCTTTTAAGTGATAAACGAGTGCATGTGGACTTCAATGGAAGCTACAATTGGTCAGCATCCCTGAAAATCAGGTCTCTTATTTATGTGCCTCTGTTTCACACAAGTTTGAATATCCGGGATCAAGTTGTGCTGCCATACTTATTTTTTTTAACTTATTCAGACAAGTCTAATTAGCCAATCTTGTTCCAAGCCTGAGTTAATTCACTGTTCATTACTTCATGAGAGTGAGAAACAAAATAGTAAGCAAGGCTGCTTTAAATTTTAGAATCAGAGCAGAGTCTGCTGGGTTTGTTTCTAGTTGGGTTTGTTTCTAGTCTATTTAGTTTCACATTGCTTCTAGCATAGAGCCAAGTGAATATTGTCATCTGAATTCAGTCTTACTGTCTAAAACAGAAGACGAAAGGTTTACAGCTGTGTAATGCAGTGGTTAAAGCCAAAAGAGTATGTTCAAAGCCTTGTTGAATACTGAACTATATGAACTAGTCACTTGACTTGGCAGAATTAATTCAACAGGAAAACTCATTATAAAACAGATTAAAGATACTTCATTTGAGATTACTAGAGTGAATATATTAAAAAATTCTCAAGTCTATTTGATTCCGACTGTACAATAAACAGAAAAGAGACTGAATATAAATGAAATAAAATTATCTAGTTTTTTTAAAATGTGTGTGTTTTGGCATGTTCACTATATGTAGATGACAACGAACACTGTATTTCAGCTCTCTCCTGATTCATTTGTTGCAGCTGAGCAGCTTTACCTAGGTGTTGACAGAACTTGGAGCCTGGATGAGAGCTCACTGGCTCAGTTTCAGTCCAAATAAACCTAAAGGAATGTGCATATATTGGAGTAAGCAAATGGAAGAAATGGCAGAAAGAACAGCACAGAGGTGGCATGCCTGCCACTTGTTACTCCAGTTCGCATCTATAGGTCATGCTGAATTCCTGTCTGCTCCTGGATGCCCAGACAGCAGGAGTGGCCGAGACTGCTTTTATAATTTTTATGTGACAAGAAGGTTTAGACTTTTTATGTTGGATTTGGACCTTCCCAAAGTTATCTACATCTTGGCAACCACAGGGTTGGATTATTCTACAACTTAAAACCACTGAGAAACTGCAGATAACTCAGTAAGAGGTTGCCCTTCATAGGCAGTATACATAATACCTGTGCTCTGGTGGAGTACACATTATACCTGTGCTCTGATTTGCACAGGCTACCTGTTGATGAATTCTAAGGTGTTGGTTTTAAGCTATACAGCTACCATCTTTGCCCCTTCAGTCTAGTTTTTCTTAGTCTCTTATGTTTTACTTGCCTTGGTATGACTGCAGTCAGAGTGCCGAGACTGCCTTCCAGGTTGGGACTCTCTAATCCATGTTTTTGACCAAGAATCAAAACCAAGTTAAGGCTCTGACTCTTCGCAACCTCTCCTCAGTTGTCCAAAAATGTTAAGAGCTAGTAGTAATCATTGCAAAACGGTCAGTAGCTTCATTTACCTTAAATAAAACAAAATTCATTCCATCATGGAAAAAGAGAGACTCAATCAAGAAAGTAGTAAATTGCAAGTCTGTATACTGATGTGTAAGGTTATTTCAGACATCTTTGGATTGGAGGAAGGGAACAATTTAAATAATTTTTTTTTTACCTTGGGTTCAACCTGCCCTTCCTTTTCCTTTTGGGTAACCTACAACTTTTGACTATGCCAGCTCTTAGACTTCCAATAGTTTCTCATTTCTCTATGGGGAAAATATATTGCACAATATCTCTCAAATGCAGTGGCAATTTAACTTTTGAGCAGGGTACAGCAACCCCCTTAAATCCTTTCTGGTGGGTGACTCTTATCACTCTCTTAACTCCCAACATGTCTGCATCATGAGTCACATCCCCTGAGCTTTTCTCTTCCTTGCAACTGGCCTTTTCTCCCTTAATCTTAGTGACAAGGAATTAGTTCCCTTGACCTAGTAATTCATTCAGATCAAGAACCCAATACTCGTCTATGGCCTGAGTTATGCAGGACATGAGACTAGATAATCACAACAGCCCCTTCTGGCTTTATAATCTATCAATCTGTCACACAGCCAGGTAAAACATAAGAATAAAAGTACATCAGAAGCTCAGGTCTAAATATCACCCTCCTGTGATAGGATTTTATTCTCTGGGTTATCAGCTGACTCAAGTTTGACAAAGGTTTCTAGCTGCATTGTTTCTGCAAAATTTTACAAGCAGTAAATTCAAAAATACAAAAAGCCAAAGCCATACAAAATAGCTTTTATGCTTCCCCAGAGCTCTCTACTCTTGGTCAGCACAACTCCTTGGTCTCTCTCTCCTCAGAGAAAAATTCCTTCTTTTAAGCTCTCAAGTGGCAGGCCTTCCTAGAGTGGCCTCTGAATCATGTCTAGGAATTAACCCCCTAAACACCAAGCTGTTGGCTTTCTTGGCAAAGTCTCCTACTAGGGAAAGAATAAAGAAGGGTTTCAGTATCCCCTACAGAAGTTACCTGTAGCCCTCCTCCTTCCATCTTCACCACATATTACAACTTTCTTTTGCACAGACCCTGTATTAGCTGTTTGACCTCTAAGTATTAAAAAGCATTAGAAACAACAAACTTGTAACTCATTCCATTACGCTTTACTCTATCAAAACAGGATTTTGTTTCACTGTATGATACCTCTCTTCATGCAATTTCCCCAGCTGTTGTGATCAATTAAGGCACTTGTTCTGTGACAATTATGGATCCAGGTCTAAATGGGAGGATGGGAGCATGGTGCTCTCTGTGAAGGATCTTCAATTTCGGAAGTAACTTCTCTGTGGTCCTACACAGCCAAGATTTGATGACCTTCAGGGCACAGTGAAGGATCAAGTATTTTCCTGGGCATTGAGTTGTCACAGAACTCTAACTAGGGTTTTGGAATTAACAGAAAAGGAGAAAATTAATTCTGGTGGAGAGGAAGGTTTTTATGAACTGAGTTCTGGATGCATTAATGACTATACAGTACCTAGAATTCTGTATAGGCACCTTTTATTAATTTAAATATACAAATGCATATAGCCACAAATATTTCTCCATTAAAATTATATATCGTGTGAGATACCACACCTAGAAAATATTATGGACCGCAAAATTACAAAAGTATGACAAATGTAGATAATGTGAAATTAGAAAACGTATTACACTGAACTCAAAGGCTTTGCATTCAGCAGGTTTTTGATTTAATCTCAATTTTTAAATATATACTCTGTAATTTCTTTAAAAGATTACACATTCTACCTACGCCTTATCACTGTTTTGTAAACACTCTTGTGAAGTTGGCAACATCTTTTGGAGAAAATAACACTGTATTTTGTCTATACTATGTTAAAAAAGAAAATCCAAAATCTTCCATGGTGGATAAGGTAATATATTTTATTGGATCAACTTCTATTGGTGTTAGAGACAAGCTTTCAAGCTTCACAGAGCTTTTCTTCAGGTCTGAGAAAGATAACAGAGTATCACAGCTATATCCCAAGTAGGGCAGATTGCTAAGCATAAGGGGCTAACGCTTGTTGGAAGAAACGACTTAAAATGAAGTGAGCAACTAACACCTCTGCAGTCATGGGACAAAGAAGGGCTAGTAAGTTACAGATTGTTGTAATGAGCCATAAAACCAGTGGAATTGTTGAAACCATGATTTTTAGTGTCTAGCAGAGATATGAATTTAAGTTCCTAGGTTCATCTTTCGAAGGTGTTGTGCTGGATTCCTTTGAGGATGCAGACTGAGAGGTCAGATGTAGAGTGATCTGTTCAGAAAAGTGTTCAACCACAGGTGATAGGGTGTTTTTGTCTTTTATCATTTTTCTGTGTGAGTTCATTTCAAAGTATAGTGGTTGTCTGTTTCCACCCACATAGTTGTTGTTGGGCCATTTGATGCACTGGAAGAGGTACACCACACATGTTGTGATAGGCATGTGATAGACTCATGGATCTTGAAAGGTGTGTTGCTGAGGGTGTTGACCACTGTAGCAAGAGAGATAGGTTTGCATGTTTTGCATCTATTGTTCTAGCAGGGTTTGGTGCTGCTTTGAACTGGGTATCATGGTCTGTGAGGAGCTTGCTTTTGATGATGAGCTTCACATGGTTGGGGTGGGGGTTGTTTGAGAGTCAGAAAAGTGGATTCAGGAAAGATTTCTTTCAGGGTGGGTTCCCCATCAAGTAGGGGTTGTGATTGTTTGATAATACCCCATATGGGTTCCAGTGTGGGTCGCTATGTGACAAGTAGGGGTGTGTGGTCAGTGTTTTTGGTTTCTGTGTTGAAGCAGGTTCTTTTGGGGTATTTTGGTGGCCCACATCATGATGTAATAAACTTACCTGATGGAGTGTCCTCTTTTGGTGAAGATGGTTTTAAAAGTGTGCTAATGTGAGTATCTCAGACTTCCTTCTTGGAAAATATTTTGTGGAATATGAGTGTCTGGCTGTACATTACAGATTTTTTGAGTGTCTGGGGTGGTTACTTGATCTGTGATGGTAAGTGTGGTCATCCATGGGTTTCTTGTATATAGTTGTTTGTGGGGTTTCATTGTTGAACCTGATCATGGCTTCCAGGAAGATGATACTGATGGGGGAGTGTTTAGAGAGAATTTGATGGATGAGGGGTGGTTGTTGAAGTTGTGGTGGAAATCTATGAGGGTGTTAAGGTCATCGGCCCAAGGGATGAAAATATCACTGGTGTATCTCAAGTATAACATTACTTTTGTAGTGCAGAAATTCTTCTCTGAGGTGGCATATTGGGGATCCATCCTAGTACCCATGGCTGTTGATATGGTTTGGACAAAGTATTTACTGTTAAATGTGAAGTTGTTGTAGGTGAGAATGAAATTCTTTACACCACTGAAGTGATAGGACAAATTGCCAGCTTCATTTTCAGCGGTTTCTTCCCCTTATGCTTAATCTGTTCCACCTTGTATTTAGCTGTGACACACTACTATATTTTCCAGACCTGAAGAAATGTTCTATGAAGCTTAAAAGCTTGTCTCTTCCACCAACAGAACTTGCTCCAATAAAAGACATTACTTCACCCAATGGACGTCTCTGATAAAAGTGAACGCTCACTTTAACTTAGGGTCTAGGTTGTCATTCTTACTATATACTTCTGATGCATGACTTTTTTATCAATAACAGTTTTATCAGGAACAATGTGCCACTAAGGTACACTCTAAATGTGTATAAAATTGTACATTGCTTGTTAAACTTTTACTTACTGCAAGCATACTTTATTTTTCCATGGGGACTGCACCTTAATATGGTGGGAAGTCTTGTGTGTTCCAATAACTCTGAGAGCTGTGCTGGTGGGATTTTCAGGGTCACCCAAGCCAGACAGGTCAAAAGGTAGGAACCAGATGAAAAGCTGTGCACTACACTGCAGGATGGACAATAGGTGAACAACCCATCCTTGTAAAAAAGTTAAGTTAAAAACCTAAGGTAACCATTCTGTCTAACAGCATGATAGACAGGGATGGAGAAGACTTGTTCATTCCCTCAGTGATGTCTGAAAGCACAGGAAGAATTCAATTTCAGAAGGGAATTTTATGGGAACATAGGAATTGCCATTCCACATCAGACAAATGGATACACTTGGGCCAGTCTCCTATCATTTAAGTGTCCAGTTGCAGATGATTCGGAGAAAATGATAGAAATCTTGGGGTGGAAAATGTTTATCCTATTCACCTGTACTTATGGATATTCTCATTCCCCTGTTCTTGTATTATATAAAATGGTAAATAGCAGTGTCTCATCTACCTTCCCTAAACATTCACCATATTGTATCTCTCCATCATATACCCTCATACTTCTTGGTCCTCTCTATGTAAAAAGTCCCAATTTCTCCTCATAAAGAAATCTTTGCATGCGTCCAGTCATTTTTTAGATCCTTTTCTAGATCCTTTCTTTTTCTGCTAAAACAGAGAGACAAAATTGACCTCACATTAAAATCAATAGTACAACTCACTTGGAATAAATAGCTTTATAATATTTTTCAGTATAATTTTCTTTAATCCAATTCTTTACATCTCCTAACACACATACTGTCACAGCCTTGGTAATAAGATGAGAGAAAGTCTGAGTTTTCTTTATGCACATATTTCATCAATAGTTTCACATCTATAGTTTATAAGATGTTTCTAATGAAAATTTCTTTTTGAAGAGAGAGACTTTGGCTGTGGAATGTAATTGAGACTCACTGAATGAACAAACAAAATCTAAAATTTTGGGAATCACACACAAAACCATGCTTTTTTTAATTTTTCCAGTTTTATTTCAGAACAGAATAGTCCTTTTAATTTCACTTTCCTGTTCTGTTAGCAATTAAACCATGTCTTTATGACTGGTATATAAAGGTCTGCCTCTTCCATCTGACACCATAATACAAGCCATATTTGAGATTTAAATTTTCATGGCAAAGATACAATATGAAATCCATAGATTTTATTATGAACTATATTAGAAATATGTCAAGTGAAAGGGTCAATATTCACTATAGGTAGTAAAAGTAAATTATGATAAAATATCCTCTCTCCCAAAAAGGAAACTGTTCTACCCACTCAGAACTTGTGCCAATTGGTATCAGTGGTAGGACACACTAATATTTCCAGGGAGAGAAATTTAGAGTTATTAGGGCTCTATAATTCCTGCTTGAACAGAAATAGAGAATTTCACTTCCATGATGGCAAAAATTAAATCTGGAGAGGAGGCAATAAATGCTGGCCAGAAGAAAATCAAAGCAGTTTTAGCAACATAGGAGATGAGCCAGCAACAGATGCAATATGATGCTCAGGCTGAAATCAAATCCAGTCAGTTGGATGCAAAAACTATACTGAGAGTAGAGACCCAGAAAGTACAGTTGGGGATATAAAGTTTTAAACAGCTCAATTAATCTCGTAAATTGGATCAAGAGAGGAACCAATTTGAACCAAACAGACAAAAACATTCTCCAGGATGTGGGAAAAAATCCAATAATTTGACCAAACTAGAACTTTCTAAAAGTTTCAAAAATTGAGAAACATTTGTCAAAGAAGAGGATTCCTAACCACCCTAGGAATTAACAGTTTATATAAGAAACTGCAAAAGAAGTTGTTGGAAGAAACCACTTAAAATGAAGTGAGCAGTTAAGACTTCTGAAGTCCTAGGACAAAGAAGGGCTAGTAAGTTACAAGTAGTTGTAATGAGCCATAAAACTAGTGCATCTGTTGAGACCATGATTTTTGGTGCCCAGCAGAGTTATGAATTTAAGTTCATAAAAGAACTTTTGTTAAAAAAAATATGTTTCTGCCTCTATTGTAATCTATCCACTAACTCCAAAAGAAGCTGCAAGGCTCAGAAAGGACAGATCACAATTCCTGTTTGAGTAATATCGAAGCCTACTATCATAGAAGACAAAACCGCTTGGGAAACTATTGTAAAAATCAAGGTCCAGACACCACAAGGGAAGAAGATACGGTTTAAACCCAGAAATAAGCAGTTAAACCAACTGACTGCATACTCTGTTACTGTAACATTAAATATATTAAATTCTTTATGAAAGCTTGTAATGTTCTGTACTTGATAGTTATGCTATGTATACAGATGGTGGTTATGAATTTAAGTATTCATGTACATAAAAAATTGCTCAAAATCTGTGGTGTGGTGTGGTATCGTGCAACTTCAGCTCCATATCACAGCATGAAAGTGAGCAGTCAAGCAGGGAACTGCACCTCCCAAACCAGTTGTTTACACAAAACCACCTTCAAGTAACTATCCATTGTCCAGCCCAGGAAAAGATAATGGTGATCATTAGAGTTAATGGAAAGACAGCCCAGTTTGCCAACATCAAGTCAGGAACACTTTCCCCACTCTAACTAACCATGCCTAACCATACACAGAGAGAAGGAAAAAAAGCAAAAAGCCTGTAAATGGCAGGCTTGAGACTGAGGTTTTTAACCAGAACCTGGGGGACTGTCTCCAGGAGGGAGGCTTTCCAGGAATGCTAAACTCCTCCTATAGCTAAGGAGTGCGCTGAAAAACTGTTTTAAGGTAATAGGTAACTAAGATTAGAAAAGGAATTTTATCTAATATGACTGTGTAAAGCCTGAAGTTGCATCTTTTTATTTCCTGTGTAACTTGTATATGTTTGCTTTCCCTTACTATTTCATCTTTTAATCTAAGTGTTTTTTTTCTATTAAATAAACTTTTTGTTTATTTTCATCCACAGCAGGTCTCTGGTGTGCAAACTGTGTGAAGTTTATATGCCAAATTAAGCTGGCATCTTGTGGGGGGGCTGCTTTCACATTTTTTAGGGTGATCAACTAAAGGGGAAAAGTCTTAATGTGTGATAGTTAAGAACTCAGGAACTGGGCTGGTGACAGCCAGGGTAGGACCTTATGCTTGTTGTCTGCCTACTGGTGTCATAGATCAAAACCATAGGTGCACAGAACAGAGGCCCCCAAGGTTAAAGGGTAGGAGGTGACAGATTGCCTTACCGGAGCGGAGAGTCCCCAAAACATCACAACAATTTATCCAAGTTTAACATCACACCTCGCAGGGCCGGTGCAAGGATATTTTGTGCTCTAGGCAAAACTTCCACTTTGTCCCCCACCCCCACCCTCGCACATCAGTTCATTGAGGGGCAAATCCCAATGAGCCTTTATAGCTCTAACTGCACCTGTTACCTCTTGATTATTAAGAAGATATTTCTTAATGATCAGTAATGAATACAATCATACAATACAAGGGCAGAGGGGATATTTTATTATTGGTTTGTAAATCTTTCTCTTATAATATAAATCATACATGCTGCTAAGAAGGAAAGTCTTGTGTGTGAGTCACATGCCCGGGAGTGAGCAGATCCATGTTCTATATCCAGCTTTTCCTCAGAATTCCTGCAACACACAAATTCTTTTCCCTTGCAAGGCAACTCAGAGGAACATCTAGAAGAGCTAGCTCCTACATAGACATATCCTTCGGCCAACATGACACCCATATGCCTCATTTTCAATTGAATAGGCACATTGCCTCCCAAGAACTCCAGAGAGCAGGGATAGGGAGTGTGCATGGTACACCATCCCTAGAGGACATGCTACCATATTTGCAACCAGTGTGGAGAAAGATGTAAGGGGAACATGACCAAGTTTGCAGCCCAGCACCTTTTGAGGGAATTTGTGCACCAAGGGTACCCAGAGTGAGTCCATTAAGTAGGACTACTTGCAACCATTTATTGTGTGTCCTAGGGTGCAGGACAACACTAATCTGTCAATTTATGGTTAAAGACCACTTCAAGTGCCATTGCATCTAGTAACTGATGATTAGACAATACAGCACTGAAGCACTTGCATAACTTCAACGATGTGAGTAGTCCTGCTATGTTTAAAGTTACTCACATGCTTCAGTGCATGTAGCATAGGGGCTGGAGAAATGCTGCTACTCTGGATGGAGTTATGTATTACAATTCCTATGGTACTGTGTTTTAAAAATATTAATATTAAAGATTTATATTGCCACAGGCATCAACCAAGTTGAGGCCCCATTGTTCTAGGAACTAAATTGATACACAGTAAATGACAGTGCCGATGTGTTTACAGTCTAAAAACATGATATAACAGGTGCATAGACAAACAACTGGGCAGGCTGTCAGTGGTGCGTTTGGCTGTGGGATGTTTCTTTTAGAATGAAATCCAAATTAATAAATAAAGTCACTTGGCATACCCTACCAAGAATCAACTTTGCAGTTGACAAATCCCACTCAGTTAATGGCTCATCTAACTTTCAGCAACTTTTATGAAAATTTAGGCTCTATCTCTTGGATAAAAAATGTATTTCTCTCTCCCCATCCTCTGGAAACCTAACTACTTGGTGGCTTAGTTGATATGAGTTCATTGTTTTTCATTTGACTTTCAAAATATGCTGTGCAAATATTTGAGTAACAGTACCTCAAAAGGCAGAAACGGGCCAAAAACTACCCACAACTCAAGAAGGAAGTGGAGAAATTGAAGAAGGTTCAGAAAAGAGCCACAAGAATAAACGCATGGAGCTCAATCTATTCAGTTTAACAAAGAAAAGGTAACAATCTACACATATCTGCATGGGGAAAACAAATATTTAATAATGGGCTCTTCAATCTAAAAGAGAAAGCTATAACACAATCCAATAGCCAGAGATTGAAGCTAGCCAAATTCAGACTGGAAATAAGGCATAAAATTTTGACAGTGAGGACAATTAACCATTGGAAAAAATTATCTAGGGTTGTGGTGGATTCTCTATCACTGACAATTTTTAAATAAAGATTGGATGTTTTTCTACACTATATGCTCTAGAAATTATTTTGGGGAAATTCTATGGCCTGTGTTACACAGGACATCAGATTAGATCAGTGGTTTTCAACCTTATGTTATTTACGGATCCCTACACATTTTGAATAGAGGTGGAGACCCCTCTGGAAATCTTAGACATAGTCTGCAGACCCACAAGGCTCCAAGGATCACCGGTTGAAAACCACTGTTTTATGGTAATGATAACCTTTTGCCTACCCTCACATATAGGGATCTGTAGACACAGGTTGAAAAACACTGGACTAGATGATCACAATGGTCCCTTCTGGCCTTAGAATGTATGAAAATCTATTAAGTTCACTTGCTAACTCAAGGGAAACAACAAGATTACAAACTTCCCTTTGCTAACTTTTGTTAAGACCACACACTTTTTTTTTTTTTAAAGTGAAGACAATGCATTTGTTAGCTTTCCAAGTTTCACATTCAGTTGGAGGTGTGACTGCAGCACATGTAGACATATCAGAGCTAACGCTAACTTTGGCCATTTTGGCAATATTTCTCAGTCAATTTCCATTTGAAACCAACCAGACTGCTAAATTTTGGCACCTCTATTCCCCAGCATTTTAGCAGGTCCAGTTTCATAGCTGTTACACTTGAAACAGTGTTCCAGTTCCTGTGCATTTTACATTGGAAACCAAATTCATTGCTGTTTAATTCACCAGATTTAAATTAAAATTGTGGGGTTAACTAAGTGATGACAGATTTTGCCCCTTCAACCTGGTGCCAGCCTACTATGGACTACAACTGCACCAGAGAAGCAATTCTGCAAATTCAATCCAGAGAATTTCCCTTGAAATAAGGCAGATGGTAAAAAGGTTTGTAAGTGACTAATCTGCAAAGAGTGAGTTGTTCCATTCCCAAACCAAAACAATAAATTCAACAAATATATCTCAGGTTAGGTCTACACTGGGGGGGGAGAGGGGGGGAGTCGACCTAAGATACGCAACTTCAGCTACGCAAATAGCATTGCTGAAGTCGGCATATTTTAGGTCAATTTACCTGGCCATGAGGACAGTGGCAAGTCGACCACAGCCGCTCCCCCGTCAACTCTGCTTCCACCTCTCACCACGGAGGAGTTTTGGATCGACAGCAGAGCAATCGGGGATTAATTTTATCACTTCTGCATTAGATGCGATAAATCAGTCCCCAATAGACCGATCACTACTCGCCAATCCAGCGGGTAGTGGGTAGTGTAGACACACCCTAAGTAACTTTTCAGCAAAGGAAAGATGAAGGCTGGTACAGACCTGTTTTGAAAAATTATTCAGATAGTATTTTAGCTATTATAATCAGATTAGATCTAAAACAAGCAAGTGTTTCAATTAGGTTGCTAACGGTCTGACAGAGAACAGATTCTAAAGAAAGGTATGATGATGGAACTATGGTAAACTATGAACTAGGATATTTAGTACAACCTGGCACAAATTATATCTTTAGGAGAGAAGGGGGTGAAGGCTTGTTCCCAGAGGTTATACTGGATGCTTGTATTTAAATGACAAGCAGAATATTTTTGGGGGCGGAGATGGGAGGGGAAAGTTCTACTGAAGAATGAGGATTCATTCACACAATCAAACAAAGAACCAAATTACACAGTGCATGTGCAATAGAAGGCCAACACTGGTGAAGGGCGAGAACATGTCTCAGTTTATTATAAATGAGCCCTTACAGCTGCCAGTACAAAAGGGTAACAGGCTTTATACACCATTAACAAAACGTATCAGGAAGGCCATTTGATGAGTCATTGAGTTTTTCCGATAATTTTGGTTATGCAAAAGGCAACATCAGATTTGGGGTGTATTATAGTATAGAAAATGAAAGCAAGATACTTAAAAAGGATTCCTATCCTTTGCCCTATCTTATAATGATAATTAGTTGGATGATGGAGCTTGAAACAATTAGTTTTTCACACTGGATCTTAAAGATAGTTTATGCAGGTTGAAGAAGATCCCAGAGACCAAGAAAAAATTGCTTTTATAGCAGGAAATGGCCTATAACAATTTAGAATATTTCCCTCCATATTATGATACGCATTTGCAACCTTTAAAAGGGGCATGATGAAGATACTGATGCTATGCCTCTCTCAGCCGGTTTGTTATAACTGGATGACTTGCTTATATATACTACATTTTTTTTTACTACAAACTGACGCACGCACAAATAATCTGTGATACAGTTAAGTATGGTATTTGAAACAGAAGATAATGAGATGTGAGCTGTTTAAAAATAAAGATAATTTATCTCTGTCATTTGGTTACTGAGAAAAAATTTCTATTGACAAAAGAAACACCTGGTAAACTCTTCAAATACCCATAGACTTAGGGATTTTTAGTGTTTTGCTCTTATTACAGATGGTTCATTTCTAAATTTATCATAATAATAAAGCATTGCTAGTTTAATATGGAAGGATTTTAAGCAACTCTATTTTGTTTCTTAAGCACAGCACTGAAACATTGCTTTGCCACCATTAACTGAAAATAGAGGAAGAATTGAAATAAAATTAACTAAATTAGTAAGAAATGGGGTGGCAGAGGTTGGCCCTAACATTAAGGTGCATAAGTTAATAATTAAGCATATACTAGAGACATAGTGATGATTTGTAGTTTAAAAGCTTGGTAGTTTAAGTGTGCGTACAATCTTGGCACGCATTCAATTACAGTGAATTGGCAGGTTTCAAGCAATTTGGCCTATGGCTAGTGTGTTGGTAGGCAGATATGTACTGAGGTCAGGTAAAGATCATTCCAGTGAGGGGTCAGTCGGGCATGCTCAGTACAAAACAAGGTGATAGTAACCATCCCATAATCGTAAACATCCCATAATACTAAAACTTGTTGCATAACAGCTTTGATTGACTGACAGATTTCCAAGTTGTGATTGTCTATAAGTATGGACCAATCAGAAAGGGTTTAAAGGTGACTGGAGGATAGGTATGCTAATACTAGGATTGAAAAATAAACCAATCAGAACAGGCCAAAACTTGTATAAAAGACAGAGAACAGACAGGCAGAAGTCAAGTTAAGTTAGGCTCAGGAAAAGAAGAACCAGAAAAAGATCAGAAGAAGCCTAAAAGAGCAAGAAGTAGAAGCAACTGCAGGGTGACAGCAGCAGCAGTGGGGCTGCTGGGATAGAGGGGAAAAGGATCCTTAGACTGAGCAGAGGGAAAGACGACTATGGAACATAAGCATGCTAGCTACAATGTAGGATATAGAATAGAAATACGGTTAATGAATGTGTATGCTTGGGATAATAAAGATGAGTGTCTGTGGTATGTATGTTTATGTTACTATAAAGTTTGGAGTTTATTAAGATTGCTGTCACTGTCCTGCATACGACTGATCACCATGTGAAGAACATAATCACTTAAGCCATTCCAACTGTATAACATTACAGTATTGGGTACTTTAGCTTGTATATCTGTGCGCTAAAGTATTTATGTTTATGTTTTAATTTAGGTTTAGATTAATTTTATTAGGAAAGGTTGGTTACACTAAATAAAGAAATACTGCCTGGGTGTCAGTCCTTTGAACTGAGGGCTATATCCACGTCCTCCGAGGGCAAACAAATCTAGTCTGTTCTGGGGAGTTTCCTGAAGGGCATAAGGAGATCCTTTGTAAATCTTAGCAATTCTACTAGGGTTGGCCCCCTCCTTTCACTGTGCAGGAAGCGGTTAATATAAGTCAACATCTTGGGAACCAGGAAGTAAGGAATAGGAGGGCTACTCTGGGATCGCCAATCTGTTCTTCAGGGTAACAAGTTATGTGAGAAATTTACTTAACTATCTATAATTTATCCATCTCTGAAATGGGTATGTGGTGCTCTATGATCAGTTACAACTGGGTTATTCCTCCACATATTCCAAGCATGAGTCTCCTTTTTAAAAAAGCCTCTCTCTCTAACTGTGCTGTGCCTGCAAGTGCAGCTGTTCAGACAACAGACTACCTCTCTAACTCCTCAACCAACTGCACAGGTTGAGAAGACAAACTATAAATTCTGATTAATAAACAGTACAAAAGGTTAGCTTTCTCCAGGCAGGATATTTTATCTACTTATTCATTCACTATACAAAAATGGAAATGAAACTCACATCTGAATATGAGGGAATCCCAAGATTTCCTCATCTTTCTGTAGGAATGCTCTATAAGGAAAAATGAAGGATTGAGATAATTTCCCTCCAACTGAAATTCAATGTAAAATTTGGAGTCATTCTGGATAGCATCTAATAAAGCAACAACTGCTCTTTTCAGAGAAAGAAAAATTATAAATGGGGTAAGTAAACTTTACCATTCTCCTTTATGGGCACCTGGCACTCCATGATCGAATAAATGTGAAGTAGGCAGCAGTAAAATCAATCTCCACAAATAGGAGCGAAACTTAAAACATCAAGAAAACTGAACCAAGAGGAACAAACAGCTCTTCTTCGAGGAGTTCTGCTTCATTTTTTATTTTCTTCATTTTCCTTCCAACACCATATGAAGGGTTTTAATGAAGGAAAACAAAGAATGGACAGCAAAACTCTCTGTTCAAAAGTCATATCAGACAAAGACAACATTATCTATGTTGAAGTGACGGCTAAGAGAATACTCTGAAGATTTGGTAGCTACACAGCAACTTTACTTGAATGGAGCACTGTGCTGTTCTGCCACAGGAATGGTTATGTGCCTGATTAATTGAGCCCCAACAGCAGGAGAGTGATCTTTTATGAACAATATGTAGGCCTGACAAATTACTGAATGTATCCATCTGAAATCAGTGGATATGGATGCTTTTCACCTTTTTTCTTAGGTCAACAAAATCATCCTGAAATTGCATTTGATTTTTGTCAAGAATTAGTTTTGCATATACAGAATCTGAATGACCTGACTACATTTAACGTCTGCAACTGATTCTGCTAGTTGTGGAAAGGCTTGGCACACAAGGAACACAAATAAATAGTGTGGTTCGCGTGAAAAACTTCATGGGGACAGAAAATTCTGGTGCAACCCTAAGAATCATCTCATGTGGGGGAAACTTGCACATAAGGATTTCAGATAAATAAGCCCCAAATTTACTAACTCTACAAATACAGGGAAGTTGAGTGGGGATTTTAGGTTTGTTTTTGAAAACAGTGTTTCCTGCTTCGTAGCCTGGGGGAATCAGAGCTGCCAGCAGACAGAACCAGTGAAGGGCAGGCATTCAAGATACCAGCCACTTCCAGGACTGGCTTGAAACCCTGACAAACAACTAGCGCAAAATACCTAGTTATTATGTCAGTTTTTGGTGATTGGGGGCGGGGTCCTGAATCACAGGTTTTCATGCACATATGACTTATAAACCCCTTGGAGACATTCCTGGACACCATGTTTCACCCCTGCCAAAACAACATAAACACCCAAGGATCTCTGGATTGTTGTTTCCAAAATGCCATGCCTTGCTGCTGAAAGCAGCTTAAGCTTGACTGCCACGGTGCTGCTTTTGGAGTCAGCCCTTGCTCCCATCATTCACCTTAGCCTGGAGCATTGAATAGCCATGGCCAGCTGGTTTGGAGGTACTACAAAGCCAGCTCCTGCTGCTGCTTTCTGCCTCACACAGTTTAGGGCTTGCCTGCCACATTGCTAGATGAGGGCATACATTATCGTGCAGTGGGGATGCATGCAAGATCACCTTTGATCTTAGCTGGGTCTGCTACAACTGCTGTGTGTTCTTCCCAAATATTGGTTTCTTGCAGAGTCCTATTCTCCAAATATCCTCTCCCTGTTAGAAAGGCAACAAAGAGGGGATATAAAAACAAAAGTCATAATGGAAAAAGTTCCTGCCTAGAAACAGAGAGAGGAGAGGCCTAGAGGAACTGCCTGGTTCTTTGAGTGCAGAGAAGCCATGAGACTATGGCTACATCTACACTATGAGCTAGAGGTGTGATTCCCAAGCTCTTTTACACATCCTTGTGCTAGCTCTCATCGAGCTAGCACAAATAGCAATGTAGTCACGGAAGCATGGATAGTGGCAGCAGAGACACAGCAGAGCAGTGCCAAGTACATACCAACAGGTTTCAAGTGTCTGGGCTGCTATTTATACTCACACTAGCTCAAAGAGCATACCACCACCCAGCCTCTCCAAGCTCAACGTCAGAAGCAAGCTCACCACAGGCCAGGACACACCAACTCAAAGTAGTACCAGACCCTGCCAGGAAAACAGATGCAAAACCTGCAAAAACATCTCCCCTGCTACAGTTATCAATACTCCAGCAATATTCCTTTCAAGATCTATGGATCTCACATATGCTTATTGCAACATGTGGTATAGTGCAACATCCAGTGCACTAAATAACCAGGCAATCACTGCACTTTCAAATGAATTCACACAGGAAAATGATAAAAGACAAAACACCCAGTCACCTGTGGGTGAACATTTTTCACAAACAATCACTCTGTATCTAATCTATCAGTCCTCATCCTCAAAGGAAAGCTGCACAACACTTTTAAAAAATGAGCCTGAGAGCTTAACTTCTTAACTTTGTTAGACACTAAAAATCATTGACTGAATAGACACACTGAATTTACGGCTTATTACAATAATCTGTAACCCACTCCTTCCTTATGACTGGCCATTTCACCTTGAAATGTGTGTTAACTACTTATGCTTAACTTTGTATTTAGCTGTGACACTCTGAGTACATTTCCCAGACCTGAAAAGAGCTCTGGGTAAGCTCAAAAGATTGTCTCTCTCACCAACAGAAGTAGGTCCAGTAAAAGATATTACCTCATCCACCTCATCTCTCTAATATCCTAGAGCTGACAGTGCTACAACAACACTGCATACATCAGCTGTACCTAGGAATATATTATTTACAGTATTACTTTGAATATTATATTAAAATTTAAAATGACAACTTAAAACTTCAAAACTTTTTTTTAAATAATCTGTATTCAATGCATAAACGGAAGTTGTATTATCATAGGTGCAATACAAAAACATTCCAACCTAATAATTAACATTTAAATAACTGTAGGTTCTCCAGTGTTAGAAAACAATGTACAATTAATTTGTTTTGAAATAATATAAAATCCCTTAACTAATACAATTTATTTTGAATGTTAATTTGTTCACTTTGCCGCAGCTAATCTTTTAAAATTAAATTCAGTATGGAACTAATAGAATGCAATGATCTTTGAATAATTCTGAACTGTCGTTTGCTCTACCTGAACTATTTAAGGGAAAGAGGTGGTTATTTGAGACTGTTTTAAATTCTGAAACACTGTCTGTTATGAATATAATCAATATTTTATGTATTGAAAACATTCTTATTTATGCTTATTATATTCAGCAAGCTCATATCATAATGCTTTATTTCACCTGTTTGTGAAAAATAACATTACTTTTTCCACAAAGCTGCTTATTTCACACCACACTAAAGCTCCTGGTCCATTTCCTGCCACTTAACAGCCAATCCTACTACTCAAACAAGAAATACTAAGAGGAACATATAAAGGATTACAGATGCAAAAATCAAACGGCACTGGATTAACATATCATATTCTAAATTAAACCATTTGGTGTCCATATTGTCTGTTACAGCTATCCCCCTATTCCATTTTGTTTTCTTACAGCTGTCCCCATACTCCATTTTGTTCTCCTCCTGCGGCCGCCCCTTCCCTGGCTGTTAAGTTGTTTACCAGGGCCACTGCCCTTCTCAAAGGGAGGGCCCCTTAAAGTTGTTTACCAAGAGCCATTGCCCTTCTCAAAGGGATGGCTACTTGTGCTAAGTGGGACCACTGCCCTGTTCAAAGGGTTAGTCCTGTTATCACCTTGTTAAACCTGGGCTCTCGGTTGTAGGGTAGCAATGTCCAGAGCTGCAGATCCCTACTTGTCTTTAAGAATCTTGGGCATGAGTCATAGCCTCAATGTGCTTTTGAGTCACCTACTGACAGGACTCTGCCCAGACATGTCTCTGTGCTCACCTACAGTTTTCCCTGCCATCCTCTGTCTCCCCTGATGATCACAAGGAGCCAATCAAAAGTTACTGGCGGGAAACTGCCTGATTTGCCTTTTAAAAACAGACATTTTTTAAACTAACATCAAAAGGTTCCTGCACTTGCTGCCTGGTCTGATCAGCCAGGGTTCTGGGGGCGTCTTTCCCGCTCTCATTTTTATTTTGAGCAATCACCCCGTTTTTTGAAACCCCCCCCATTGAAGAACGAATTGCTGCCTGAGAAGATCTCCTGATTATTGAGACCGTACCTAGCTTCTGAAAAGTTGCTTAGTGCTTTTGCCAATCTGCTGCTTCCTTTGGGGCTGGTAAAATCCCTCTGTGAAACTCTCTAATACTTTTATTTTATTATTTTAGCTGCTGGCTCTTCTCCCCAGCACACACCAGACTCAAGCTAAACCATGGGTCTGTGTCTAAAACCTCTCCTAAACTCCGCGCACTTTGCTGCTAAAAATAAGTTTTGTCCGCTGCACAGCTCTGCTCCTGTGGCTTATGCCTCGGGCTCTCTGCTTTCCAGCTGTATCCACTGCTGCAGCCACCATCCCTGGCACATACCACTCTGCCCTCTGTAACTTCCCATAAGCATAAGGTGCACCTATAGGTTTTGATTTTTATTTAATAAGTCAAGTTTGTTAAGATTATAGATGCTGTAAGGCTTTCACCTGCCTTGTATAGTTTTGCTTTTTGCTGGGCTTCAACCTATATTGTAAAGCTTTGTAAGCATTCACCTGCCTTGTTATAGTTAATGCAGTTCTGTGCGCCCGTATAGGTTGCTATGTTATAGTTTTGCTATAGAATTGTGATAATTATGTTGTTTTTGCCATACGTCTTGGTTTAAGAATAGATAAAGGTTTTGCTACTTGATATTCAGCTACTTCCCACTGTCCCGAATCTCCTCTGAATACTAACTTGTCTGTTTTCCCCCTCTCCAATCCCTCCCCTGGTGCTTCTCCGGCTTCCCGTTACAACTCTTGCTCTGTTTTCCCTCCATCTGCAGCGCTCCCAGTTACAATGACTCCCGCTACGCGCAAACCCCTAGCGTTGCATCAATCCTCGTATAGCTGTCCCAAAACCCTTGCTTGCGTTTTTCCCTGCATCTTGCCTCTTCCTCCCTATTACAAACTCCTGCTTACGCGCTGAACCGCCCCGCCGTCTGGATTCACCCTGTGAAACTTCCAAACCCCTCCGTTTGCGCCCTAAACTTGTCTGTTCCTGTTGCCATATCTCCCCTGCATGTGCTAACACCTCTCTCTAGCCCTTTCCTACCTTGCAGGCTCCAAAGCCCTCGCCTGCGTGCCAGCCATCATCACTTGCTCCTCTCATCATTCACTTATCAGTTCACCTCCCCCCCAACCTCCCTTCCTGACCCCCAGCTTTTAGGTACACTCTTCTATCACAGCCTCACAAAATTAAGTCAGTAATTTTCTACCGATTGCTTAACTAATTACAGACACCCTCATTGGTTGCCCTCCACTTTCTATATAACTTTGTATCTGCAATTTAACCACCATTGTTACATTTGTATAAATAAGGCCACTAACCGCTTAAATTACATTCTATCTAAGATTGTGAAACCATATTATATAGAAGCTACATTTTATTTTGCATTTCTTTTTGGTAACGTTTTGCATCCACACTGTATCTAGAGTTGTTTCCTATATAAAGTTTGAGTTGCTTATGACTGTACTGTATCCCATTTGTTGCTCGAAAACCCACTTACTGTACCCCACTGTTTAGAACTCCCTACATTGTTCAATAAGAACCCCCCATCATTGTCTATTGTAAACACCCTATACACCCCATCCCATCGTATTTTATTGTTAAATTCCCACCACTTCCTTTTTCCTTTAATAAAGAAATTAATTGGCACCACACCTGTGTGGTAATTGCTCCCCAAGATCCCATATACCTGCTGGCAGGGACACATATATCAATCTCCTGGATAACCTCTGTAACCCCTGTTTACAGATAAGTGAGCAAATAGATAATAAAGCATCAACCATCTAAAATCAATGTATTAACAATAATGCATAAAAGTCCTCTTTGTTCACTCATCTAGCATATAACTCAGCTTTTCCACTAAATATTAGCGATTTTGGTGGCTGGCATGTATCTGACATGAAAAGTGTAAGAAAACTGTATTTTGCCTTTTTGTCATTAATATTAAGATAGAAGCATTTTAAAAATCTAAAAATAACCAAATAAAAGCCTCAGAGCTTGGCAGGCATTCAAAGGGGAGGCACATATTCCAGAAGGTATGGAAAATAGATGAAAATGAGCAATGTTAATGTATTCTCTCCTTAAAAAAAACAAATCAGAGCTGCTTCATATTTATGGCAATAAGTACTTGTAAATCTGCCAGTATTTCCATTATGAATCACTACTTTCAAAATTTCTCATTCAACAAAAGGCCAAACATGTTCCAGACCGAATGGCTTATTATGCTGAGATGTGGAAGCCACTGGAAGGATTTTCATCAAAATTCTGCTTTTTTATTCTTCCTGAAAAGTAGCTACAGATGATCTTTTGTTCTGTTTAAGCAAAAGAAAATATGAGTTTTTAAAACATTGGATTCTAATATAGAGAGGATGCCCTTAATATGGATTCTATTCCATTCATACTAGTTATTGGAACAATTACTGACCCAGTAGACTAACATAGCAGGCTGACATATATACTTCTACTGAAATATAATATACTCACAGAGATTTTTATCTAAGGTTTATCTCCTTCCTGATACATTAGCAGAATTCTCTTCTCAACTAAAAAACAGCACGAGGACCAAACAAAAAAAAGTTGCCATGGCTAAGCAGCAGTGTAAAAGCAGCAGTTAGATGCAAAAAGGTATCCTTTCAAAATTGGAAGTCAAATCTTACTCAGGAAAATAGAAACAAGCATCAACTCTGGCAAGTCAAGTGTAAAAGTGTAATTAGGCAGCCCAAAACAGAATCTAAAGAACGAGCAAAAAAAGACAGAAAAACTAACAGCATTTGGAAGCATGCCAAACAATCAACAGGGCCTCTGGATGATCAAGGTGCTGAAGTAGTACTTAAGGGGCATGTCTACACTTACCTCTGGAGTGATCAATCCAGTGGGAGTCGATTAAATCGACTGCCGAGCGCTCTCCCATCAACTCCAGTACTCCACTGGAGTGAGAAGTATAGGTGGAGTCGACCGAGGAGCATCAGCAATTGACTTACCACAGTGAAGACACCACATTAAGTAGCTCTAAGTATGTCGACTTAAGCTATACTATTTTCGTAGCTTAAGCTGCGTAACTTAGACTGACTTAGCTCATTCTTCCCCCACCCCCGACCCAGTGTAGACCAGGCCAAGTATACAAGACTGTTGCAGAAAACCTAAAGAATTCTTTGCATTCTTTTTCACTGCAGAGGATGTGAGGGAGATTCCAACACCCAAGCCATTCTTTTTAGGTGACAAATCTGAGGAACTGTTCCAGATTGAGGGGTCAATAGAGGTAGGTAGGAATAAATGGTCAGATTCCACAATTGAAACAGGTAAATAGAAGGGTCCCCCAAGGATATGTATTGGAACCTGTGCTGTTCAACATATTCATAAACAATCTGGAAAAGTGGGTAAACAGTAAGATGACAAAGTTTGCAGACGATACAAAATGACTCAAGTGCAAGTTAAGTCCAAAACCAACTCTGAAGAGTTACCAAGGGATCTCACAAAACTGGGTGACTGGGCAAAAATATAGCAGATGAAATTCAGTGTTGCTAAATGCAAAGCAATGACATTGGAAAACGTAATCTCAACTAGACATACAAAATGATGGGGTCTAAAATTAGATGCTACCACTTAATAAAAAGATCTTGGAATCATCATGGATAGTTCTTTGAAACATCTCTTTAATGTGCAGCAGTAGTCAAAAAAGCTAACAGAACCATTAGAAAAGGAATAGAAAATAAAACAAAATATCATAATGCCACTATATAAATTCATGGTACACTCACACTTTGAATACTGTGTGCAGTTCTGGTCACCCCATCTCAAAAAAGACATATTATAATTTGAAAAAGGTACAGAGAAAAGCAATCAAAGTGATTAGGGGCAGGGAACTGCTTCCATACAAGAATTAAAAGGACTTGGACTGTTCAGCTCAAAAAAGAGATGACTAAATGGGGATATGATAGAGGTTTATAAAATCATGAATGGTGTGGAGAAAGTGAATAAGAAAATATTATTTACCCTTCACATAACCCAAGAACCAGAGGGATCACCCAATGACATTAATAGGCAGCAAGTTTAAAACAAACAAAAGGAAGTACTTCTTCACACAACACACAATCACCCTGTGGAATTCAATGCCAGGGGATGTTGTGAAGGCCAAAAGTACAAATGGGTTAAAAAAAGTATTAGATAAATTCATGAAGGATAGGTCCATCAATTAGCCAAACTGGTCACGGACACAACCCTATCCTCCAGATGTCTCCAAACCTCTGATTGCCAGAAGTTGAGACTGTATGACAGGGGATGGATCACTCAACAATTGTTCTGCTCATTCCGTCTGAAGCATCTGCCACTCGCCACTGTTGAAAGCAGAGGCGTAGCGAGCGCCCTCCGTACCCTCCAACCGGAGGGGGCCCCGCAAGGAAGGGGGCCCCTAAAAGAGGCAAAAAAAATGTAAGGTATAACTAGGTAAGTGACATTTATTGACGCTATTGCACAATCCATGTCGGTTTTACTGACAAAACCGTGAAGTCATTATGATACATCATAATGCTATTGGCTACATCAGTTGTCTGTCGGTCAGTTTCGAATTTTAGTTGGACCCATTCAAAGAATGTGTATTTGCGTTCATAATGGCGGTCGGTGGATAAATGTTATTAATTTAGTTGTTTAGATTTTTATCATTTCCAACGCAGAAGCTTGCTTTGTGGTGTCTAAGAGAATGTATAAGAGCGGAGCTAGTAAACGAAAGGCAGCAAAAGATGCCGAGAAGGAATTTGAGAAAATTCCAAAGTTGTCAATGTATTTTGAGCTGCAATCCAACGTACAGGTACAGGCACATGAAACGACAGCGCTAGCAGCAACAAATCGTATCCAGAAGTATCCAGAAGTACTTCAAGTGAGGTCAAAGGTGAAGCCAGTTGTTTTATTTCAAGTCAATAAAACCAGCAAATTAATTCAGTCACCAGATGTGTCAATTGACATACTGCAGGCAGAAGTCGGTGCTATAATGAAGTTTTTGGAAGACTATCGAAATACAGGATATAACTCTGTGGTCACAAATGCACGTGAAATAGCAGAGCATATGGGTATTGAGCAGGTGTTTCCAGAAACCAGGGTGCGACGTAAGAAGAGAATGTTTGATTACGAATGTGCTGATGATTCGAGTCGTCTTTCTGCCGAAGAAAAATTCAGATCGCAGTTCTTTCTTGTTCTCACTGATCAGGCCATATCTTCTGTTTCGTTGCGATTTGACCAACTCGTGGAGTGGTATAAGTTGTTTGGATTTCTGTACAACGCTAACAGCCTGAAGCAGTGTCACAGAGAAAATGAACTGGAGAATCACAGCAAAAATTTTGAAAGAAAAATGGGAGACATTGATGCCAACGAACTCATAATGGAATTGAATCGTTTTATTTATGTCATCGAGAAAGAGAGAGGACTTGTCACGGCAAACAATTTTTTAACGTACATATACAAGAACAGCCTTCAGGAGATATATCCGAATCTTTGCATTTGCATCAGAATTCTTCTGACCACACCAGTTACTGTCGCTGGTGCTGAAAGGAGCTCCAGCAAAATGAAACTGATCAAGAATATCCTGCGCTCAACCATGACAGATGACAGGCTTTCTGTGCTTGCAGTTATCTCAGTCGAAAACAAGATTGCCAGATCTCTGGAGTATGACGCATTGATTAACCAATTTGCGGAGAACAAGGCTCGAAAGAAGCGCTTTGCGTAAATACGGAATACATGTACACTGTAGGCCTATGTATACATAATATGAACCCTGTACATTGTATAAAATAAATACCGCATTCCAGTTTCTGCATTGTAAGGGGCCCCGGACATATGTTCGGAGGGGGCCACGTTCTTTGTTGCTATGGCCCTGGTTGAAAGACAGGATACTAGGCTAGACAGACCATTAGCCTGATGCGATATGGCCACTTGTATATCAAACAGTAGCTACAAAAGCTTGACATTTTTAAACCAGCAGGAATGGAAAAGCAGCAGCCTAGAGTTTTAAGAGACTCTGGACAAGGGCCTCTGTGGTCAATTAATGCAGTTTTTAATAAGCCTTGGAACAATGGGGAAGTTTCAGAGGACTGGAAGAAAGCTAATATATTGTCAATATTTTAAAGGAGTAATTAGGATGACCAGAGTAATTATAGGGCTGAGTAATTAATCCCAGGCAAAATAATATAATGGCAATAAACAATTAAAGGAGGCTAATATAATTAATTTCAAACAATATGGGTTCATGGAAAATGTATCATTTCAAATTAACCTGATCCCTTTTTTGATATGATAAGTTTGGCTGATAAAGCTAATAGTGTTGATTTCTGTTAGGCATGTGACGTAGACTGTATTACCCAGCATTATCCACTGCTTTATCCATTTGGGAAAACCATGATCTATGTAAGAAACTAATCAAATGTTACACCACCACTCTCTTTTTCGTGCAATTAAATTATCTCATGCACTCTTTATTATTTCAGTAGAAATATGTTGTTATTGCAACCTTCAGATGAGTCATCCTATTTTTCATTAAAATGACCCAAACACAATTGAAGTGCCAGTGCAAAGGCTAAAAAGGGGAAAAGCCTTCTACAACTGTGGCTTTTAAAACATACAGTAAAGAACCCCGCGTAGCCATAAGCAATTCCCAAAACCTTGCAATGAAAGTTAGTTACAGTGTGAGAATATGCACTATATGGCTTTTAAACTTTCGCGCTTCTCATACAGTACGACACAACCGTCTGATTAAAAAATTTGAACAGTTCAGTATCAATAAAACACACATTAAATAGATTAAGAAGTGGATAATTTACAGCTCTCAAGAAGTAAACAGTTGTCATCAAATGGTAGTGTTTCTAGTGGGGTTCTATAGAGACTGGGAATACACCTGACACTAGTCATCTTTTTCATCAACAATCTAGAAGTAAACATGAAAACATGTGGTAAGCTGGGACCATAGAAGAACAAAAAATTAAGCCCATATCCACAGAATGAGGGTCAGTATCCAAGGCAGTGATCCTGAAAAAGATTTAGGGATCATAGATAAGCAACTCAACAGGAGTTCCCGGTATGACAGTGAAGCAAAAAAGCTAATATGATCTTTGTATGTATAAATGGGAGTAGTGCATAGGAGTAGTTAGGTGATTTTATTATTTTACCTCTGTATATGCCATTGGTGAGACCAATGCTTGAATACTGCTGGTGTCTTTTCTGGTGTCCATGCTTTAAAAACGACATTTACAAATTGGAAAGGGTTCAGAAAACACCCATGAAAATGGTTCAAGGGCAGGAGAAAATACTGTCTCGTGAAAGACTTAAAGAGCTCAATCTGTTTAGCTTATCAAAAAAGGGGGAGGGATTGAGAAGTGCTTTGATTAGTAAATAATTACCTTCACAGGGAGAAAATACTGGGTGCTGTAGGACAATTTAATGTAAAGAAGTAATGGCAGGATGCTAAAATCATACAAATTCAAATTAGAAAAAAAATCATACATTCTTAACAGGGAATGTGATCAACCATTGGAAGATGCCACCAAGGCAAGTGATAGATTCTCCATCTTTTGATGTCTTCAAATCAAGACTGGATGTCTTTCTGGAAGGTATGCTTTAGTGAAATACAAGTTATTGGCCTCAATACAGGGGTAAATGCGGTGAAATGTAAAGGCCTGTGATATGCAGAAGGTCAGACAAGATAATCTAATGGTCCCTTCTGGCCTTAAAGTCTTATGAATCTACGAAATTAGTCTATTAGAGTTCAAACAAAAGTGTGTATTTTTCTAGCAATATGAAAACTAACTAAAAACACCATAGAAATGTTGGTTACAGTACCAAAGTGTGCAAATTAATTCATTTCCTTCTCTCTATATATATATCAATAAAAACTTCCATATTATATTGTTTTCCCCCATATACAGATACATAGGAAAAACCTATAAATTCTTTACTTCTTTTGTAGCCCTTGTCTGAATTGGCTAACACCATGCCTTAGATTAATGAGATTTAGTTTGAAGCAAGAAATTTGTCTCAACTCTTATTCTTCAGTAAGATTAAGCAAGTACAAACCTCCTTATATTTTTACTGCATGTTCAACACTCTAAAAATGTTACAGAAAAATAGTATTATATTTTTAAATCTCACAAAATAAATCTAGAGAGAGAAAGTGGATGAAGTAATATCTTTTATTGAACCATCTTCTGTTGATGAAAGAGACAAAACTTCCGAGCTACACAGAGCTCTTCTTCAGATCTTGGAAAGGTACTCTTAGGGTATGGCTACACTCACACTTTACAGCGCTGCAACTTTCACGCTCAGAGGTGTGACAAAAAAAACCCTGAGCGCTGCAAGATTCAGTGCTGTAAAGCCTCAGTGTAATCAGTGCGGCAGCGCGGCTCCCAGCACTGCACGCTATACCCGTAGAGGATGTGGTTTACATGCAGCACTGGGAGAGCTCTCTCCCAGCGCTGCCGCTCCGACCACACTCAGCAGCGCTTTGAAATTCCAAGTGTAGCCATACCCCCAGACTCAGCAAAATGCAAGGTGGAACAGATTGTTTTGCATAAGTAGTTCACACGTATTGTAAGAGACCATTCAAGGTAACAGGGTCCGTTTACATCTCTGCAGTCATAGGACAAAAAGAGAATGTTTAGTGGATTACAGATTGTTGAAATAAACCATAAATCTGATGTGACCTGATGTGCTGCACACTAGGGATCTATAGGTTTACACTCTATCTTGTCTACACAAGTGTTTATGTAGACATGCCTCATTGGACATCAATGATTGGTGAATTTACTGTATTATATATTCATAACACTTCTACGGAAACCTTTTCCCTCAGAGAAAGCATAAAATAGCCGGTGCCAAAGACAGCCAAAATTCATTGCTGCATGGTAATAACTATGGATTTGTAAGTACCTGACAACTTGAAACTTTTCACCTAGAGGTCAGAGCACTTGCTTAGAAATACACTTTTGTAGACTGCAGGAATACATCGCTACTATAAGAGGCTGGTCAAATGACTTATGTAAAATTAAAAATAAAAATAATTTTAAAAGCACAGTGAATCTAAGAGAAAAAGCCCCACAAAATTAATTATCTGCCTAATCTGCTGAATATCTGATCTATCAAGGGTTACATATAGTCGTACATTATTGCAGTATCTGCCTTATACATCTAAACAATACATCTCTTTTAATGTGTCCTTACATGTACAAATCAAATATCTGAAATTTCACACAAACTGATTTTTTAATAAAGTTGCCTACTGATAGAACTGTTGTATTTTACATAATATATAATTAATATCCAAGACACTAAATTAAATATGCATTATACACTGAATTTGTAAATGATTTTCTTGAGCAAAATAAGTCTTTTCAAAATAACCCAGTGGTAGCTCTCAATATTTTTAAGGTACAACTTTAGTCACTCAATGTGTAGTTTCATAGACCTCACTTTTTATCCAGGTCATGCTGGATGTGTTTAATAAGTGACAGGTTTGAAGAACAGGGAAACCAATCAATCCTGCTCTTTTATTCCTAACGGTTTAATAGAATCTGGAAGAGTATTTAGGATCAGCCATACTGTGTGACTGATTAACAAAATCCAGACAGAAGAGCAAGCCTGTGCTTAACACTTTGAAAACCATTTTTTAATAGATCTATGATGTGTTATGCCTGTTGTATGCCTGCAGCCATACTACTATACCTCAGGATGTGAGCTCAATTTTTATGAACTAAGCATATGGGGTATGCTCAATATTGAATGGAAGACTTCCATGGAAAATCCAGGTGTTTCAGGAAGTGGTAAGGGCAATTTATTAAGAAGCACCCTTCATTCTGAGTCAGTACTGAACCATGCCCCGGCATGGTGTTAGAGGACATTTTTCTTCTGATGCTGCAGCCTTTCAATGAGATTAAAACTGAGGTCCTGACCATGTTTCTTGTAATTACAGATACCCTGGCACTTGTTGCACTGGGGTGAAAATATAAACACTGATGCCTTGACTAGATTCCAACTTGAGAAATTACCTAAATTCCCCGAGTAATTTTTTTTTTTTTTTGGAATATGGTATTCTTTTTCAATATTTCTCCTAAACTGTTGTGTAACAGTCTGTGCACTAACAAACAGTTCCACTGTTTCACATCAGAAGTGGTTGCAAATAAGTGACATATGAAGTGATTCCTCTGTAATGGATACGGTCCTGCTCCCAATAATGGAGTTACCCAAACAATTCACAGCATTGAATTTGTTTTTATTTTTTAATAAAACAAATTTATTTAACTACAAAGACATAGGTTTTAAGTGAGTACAAGTCCGAAATGGTTAAAAGAGAAATAAAGAGGTACTAAAACTTAACTAGACTTGGTTCAAGGTGAACCCAGGACTGGATTTAGGGTCAAGCAACCAAGGCCACTGCTTAAGATGTGCCAGGCTCGAGGGGCACCAGGTTTGGGGGGGCTCTTTTTGTTGTTAGCAACAAAAGGAAAAATAGAATGTTTCAAGTAAAATGCTTCAGGTATTCTGTATGTGGATTCATTTTTCACTAACCTCCTAGAATGTTCTGGATCTTTGTATAATCTCATGGAAACTTCCAGACTTTTCTTAGAACTACATCATCCTTGAATCTCCTAGAATGTTGTCAGCCACACCCTCGCAGGTATAACAAGGGGTGGGGCATTGCCAGTCAGTCAGTGAGATAAAATAATGAAGTGAAGTGATGCACAGCTGCAATATTTTGAAGCTTCGTTTATAGTGTAATTGTGAAAGTGTACTTATGTTTTAAGACTTGAGGAGTATAAGTAGCAACTAATAAAAGACATTTAATGAGATGCCAGAGATATCTATTGAACCCCTATCTATACACCAATATAAAAGAAACACTGTTACTTATTTTGCCATGATTTATGCGTAATATTTGATGTGTAATGTCTAAGACTGGAGAACACAGTCCCTAATACTGTCTGTTTTACCCCTCCAAATGGATGGTGGTTGAGTCCAGCTCAAGCTAAATAAATGCACAGATGCAGAAAACCAGCGCATTATTAATGCAGAAACCCATCTGATCTCAATTACTCTCTTCCATGCAAAGAATAATTTGGCCTTCCAGTACTTGTCAGATAAGTTGTTCGCTGAACATAATGGTAATTTCCTTGGTTTGATAGAGCTCCTTGGGAAATACAACAATGTCATGTGTGACCAGCTAAGTCGAGTAGTTCGTAGAAAAATTATGGACCATTACTGCAGCAAAACAATTCCAAACAAATCGATTGACCTTATGGCAAGGAAGGTGCTTGTTGACATATTGATGCAGCTCAGCAAAGCAAAGTACTATGCTGTAATAATGGACTACACTCCCGACATTAGTCACAGTGAAAAGATGTCATTTAAAGTAATATTTGTTGACGCTGAGGATGGCGGTATCCAAGTAAAGGAACACTTTATCTGTTTCTGGTCTATAGATGTCTCTACTGGAAAAGGCCTAACATATCTGTTTATAAATACTTTGAATGAGAATAGAATAAAGCTTCAGGACTGCTGGAGCCAAGGCTACAACTACGGCATGAACATGAAGAAAAGAAACAGTCGTGTTCAAGCAAGGATCCTTGCTTGCGCTGAATCCAAGAGCTTTCTTCATGCCCCGTGGCTGTCATTCCCTCAACTTGTTTGTATCAGATGCAGCGTCATCTTCTTTAGATTCAATATCTAATACAATCTGACCATAAAGTCGCTAAGTGACACTAGCTGGGAGAGCTGCATTGACAGCATAAGGCCAGTGAGGTACCAAGTGACTGAGGTTTACGATGCCCTGATGAAACTGGCACAGTCGAGTAAAGCCAAGGACGGAATCCAACACAAAGCACAAAGCCTGGCAAACAAGATCACTGACTTCAAATTTCTGGTCTCAATTGTGGTTTGACACAAGTAAACGTTCCAAACAAACATTGTAAGGAAGGCACTACAAACTCAGTCAATGGACATTGCAACCACTACTACTTTGATGAGAAGCTGCCTTGATTTCATTGTGGCCTACAGAGACAACGGATTTGAAAATGCCATCACTGCTGCCAAAGAAAAGGCTTAAAACTTAGGAGTTGTGCCTATCTTCAAGGAAACTCGTATTCATCAGAAGAAGAGACAGTTTGGTTATGAGGGCAAAGATGACGTGATGGGAAGCTCAGAAGAAAAATTCAAGAGGGAGATTTTTTGTTCGCTTATTGACACTGCCTGAGTGTCCATGGAAGAAAGGTTTGAACAAACAAAGCACTATGAAAAGACCTAGAGCGGTTTGTATGACCATAGTAAGCTGCCAGTGGACAGGAAAACACTCATGAACAATTGTACAGACCTTAGGCGGATGCTGACACATGGAGAATGTTTGGACATCAACGATAAAGACCTCTATGTCAAATTGGACAACATCCATCACATTCTGCAACACAGGACGCACTCTCCACTCCAAGTTCTCCAATTCAATCATAATGCAGAGCTGAAGGACACCTTTCCTAATGCGTGGATAGCTGTGAGGACTTTGCTCACACTGCCGGGCATAGTCATGAGTGGTGAGCACAGCTTTTCAAAGCTCAGGCCCATTAAAATATATCTTCAATCAACAATGGCCAACGAGAGACACATTGCTTGCTTTTCTATCGCTTCAAAATGTCATTGACTAGTCATTGGATCTCTCTGACACTGTGCTTCAGTTCACAATGGCAAAGGCAAGAAAAGCAACCTTTTGAACTGAAGGACTAGTGTTAACATTTTAAGGTTGTCACCTACTGCAACCCTATTTAATACTGGTCCTCCCAATGTTGGTGCATGGTTAAATTTCTTGATATTAGTACATTTCAGTTATTCTTAAAATTAAAAAGTTTCTATAAGCTTATTTGCTTTTACATGGCAAAAATAAATACAGATTTATAGATCCTAGAGTGAAAATTTACTGTCTCATATGACAGGGCTAAATTACGCATGCAAATTGTGCATCAAAGTTGTGAAGTGGGCTACAAATACAATAAAAAATAAGGTATTCAAAAGTTTAAAAAATGGACGGTGGGTGCCAAAGATGATCCTTGCCTGGGGTGCCATTTGGTCTAAGATCAGCACTGCATATTACAGTAACATTGCTGACCAAATTTTCAGCCTAGGATCTGCTGCCAAAGTTCAAATGCTGTTTCTTTTGTCTTCTTAGGTGAAAGAGAGAGAAATGGACAGGGAGAGAGAACTTCAGGTGTTTTGCCCTTTTATAGTTCAGTCATCCTTTGAAACATGGGCAACTGGTAAACCGGCTGTTGGAGGAAGCTAACCCCCGTCATCTCCTCTTCTGTCTGAGGCCCCTACCCTCCTCACCTATTCCCCTTCCCCTCGCGGCCACCCGAGCACCCCCAGCCCCAGAGCACTGGGCTGGCAGGTGGTGCAGTCCAAGCACCCCAAGTGCCAGGTGGGTAGGCAGCATGGCCCTGGCCCCAGAGTGAGTACTGCAGAAGGGAGCCTGGGGTCGAAGCATGGGCAGGGCCACGGCAGCCTCCCCTGGCCTATAATACCCACTGCCCATGCTTTGAAATGCATTTTCCTGAGGGTTAGCCTTACTAAGTTCATTCCCGCTGTGAGACTGGAGTCAAGGAATTTCATGGTGAAAGAAGTTTCCTGCTGTTGTTTGCCAAGATGCACTCTGTTTGCTCCTGTCCCCCTTCCCTGTCCAAGAATGGCCATTTGATAGGTGACTGCCCATCAACTTTGATTATACTTGGGTAGAGTCCTTTGTCTTTGAGAAACTGACTTGCCTGGTAACCGCACTTCAGACCCAGTTTCAGTTTATGTTACTACACACATTTCATCATAATATTATTGACCAACAAGTTATTAGTTTTCAAATGATGCCTTACAAGGCATATTTTGTACAAAGATTATTACATAGCGTGTGGGGTGTGAATACAAGGGTGCATTCAGTCACGCTCGTACAGGATACTGGACTAAATGGACCATGGATATGATCCAGGACAGCAATTCCTAAGTTATATGTTGTAACATCAGGAATATGTGAAAGAATGAGGCGAGACCACATGATCTAAAAATCCAATAAACTTTAATGCAGCCAGCACCCTCACACAGTAGTGTCTGCCTCCCCTAGAGCATATAATCCCCAACAAAAACACTTTGTTTCAATTGCTAACTACCCCAGGCTCTCTCTCAAATCACACAAATCTCACCTACCACCAACCAGTGAGGACAGGAAAGCCCATTATGCGCACACACGCCACATTGCATCAGTCTCATGGTCCATCTAGTCCAATGTCCTGTCACCAACAGTAGTCAACACCAGATACTTCAGAGGAAAGTGCAAGAAACCCCACTGCAAGGCAGATGTGGGGTAAACTACTCCCCAGAACAGTCTCATCCTTATTCTTAGGACTGAGAGGCAGGTTTAAAACACCCTCGTTTCACCTTTTTTTTTTTCAAAACTTTCAATACTCCTTTGTTAATCATTAAAGCGTATAACCCTGGATAGTTATGTTATTCATATAAACATCCAGATCCTCTTTGAATCTTACTACGTTTCTGTCCTCAGTGATATCTTGAGGCAATGAATCCCGCAGTCTAATTATGCTGTATGTGAAAAAGTATTTCCTTTTATTAGTTTTGAATTTGCCACCTTTTAGTTTAGTTACATGTACTCTTGTTCTGGTGTTTAAGTCAGTGACAACAGGAGTCCCCAATCTACCTTTTCTATTTATTGTTTTATAGATATTTTATCATGCTCCTCCATTCCTCTCCTTTCTAAAGTAAACAATCGCAGTCATTTCAATCTCTCTTCATACGAGAGTTTTCATTGCCCCTAATTCTGCAATATCCATTTTTAAGACAGACTAACCAGTACTGCACAGAGTATTCCAGATAAGGCTGTACCAATTATATATAATTATAATATAGTTATAATATTTTCCACATTAATCTTCATTCCATTTTTATACAGTCTAACATCTTTTTTGACCATAGCTTCACACTGAGCAGATATCTTGACAGCTCCTTTTCTTGATTCATTACAGTTAATTTATAACCATATAAGACATAAGAGTAACTCATTTTTTCCCTCTAATGTGCATTACTTTGTATTTATCAACAATTAACTTCAAATCCCTCTGAAGTTTCTCACAAACTTCTCTGGGCTTGGCTAACCTAAATAATTTTGTGTCATCTGCAAATTTTGCTACCTCGCTACAGGTGACCCCTTTCTTCAAGTGGGTAATACAATATTTTATATAAAAACTTACCTATGACAACCACATTCATCCAAACCATTTTGGCACGCAGATAAACAGGGGTTCATATAACTGGATAAAAGACTTGGTGGTTCACCTTGGTGACATAACTGAGACTTGAATGAAACAAGGCAGAATGAACAGGCGACAGATATTAATTCCAATACTTTAAACTTACAATTCAGTATGGTTAATGAGGTACAATGTACAAACACTGATTATTGCTGCTTATTCTGTGCATCTTCTGTTTTGTTTCTGTTTTCTTTAAAAAAAAAAAAAAAGGCAGCACAGTTATCAATAGACATGGAGATGCATTAACCAGAAAATTATACTGAAATAGACACTACCAATTGCTGGAGTTCAATAATTTTCAGAATTAAAATAGAAATAATTGCCCATTGATCTGGATTGACAGCAAATGTGTAAAAACTTAAGACCTTGCTTTCTGAGGCCAGCCCTCTAATCATACAGCTGAAACAAGAAAAACAACTTTTAAAGATGGATTATTTTTTCTTACTGTGCCACATGCCAATGTTGTCTTTGATCAAATATACTCCTAAAAAAAGTATCATGCACATCTAACAAAAGCCACATTAAAAGACCTTTATGGTTACAAAAAACAAGAATAGGAAAATTTACAATTAAAGGTTCTTCCAGCCAGACACACACAGTGCACAAAAATAGCAGTGAAAGGATGCCCTGTTGTGCTTCAGGGGACTCAATCAATTATTTTGCTTTTGTTGCCATCTCAACTATTATGAACAAGAGAGTTCCTTGATAAGCCCGTTAGGACAAATACAAACTAGTAGTGCAGAGCAGCATTAGCTGTTCCACAGTTCAGGTTACAACTAACTTTTCAATAAGAAAGAAAGAAAGAAAGAAAGGTTGGTCTCAAAGTGGCAAATGGATTTTAAGAAGTAAGGAAAAAATTAAACTACATATGAAATAGTCTAGTTCTGAATAAAAACACAACTAGGACTATTAAAATGTAGCCACAAACGAAAATACACAGATTAGCATGTTATATACTGAGATAGTACTGTATAGTAACAAGTGTCAACAAACAACGAATTTGTATTTTAGTGTTATGTTGCCCTTAGGGTTAAAACTGACCAGTTGACACCATGTAAAACACTCCAGTCCTTGTCTATGCTGCTTAGTGTTTAACACCATGTTAGATGCTACAACTCCTCCATGTTATGTTGTAATACAATGTAATTTTCTAGTGTAAACATTTTTTAAGGAGTTGAAAATAGGACATGATTTGGAAGAGATTACCATATTATATATTTATAGTGGTATTTCGAAACATCAGTATGTCCTCCTCACCCTTTGTTTGTTTGTTTGTCTGTTTTGTTAGTTTGTTTGCTTGTTTGTTGGTTGGGCCACACTAGATAATGCAACTCCTTTGAAGTTCAAGGTGTCATCTCTAATTTGCAGTGTTAGAATATAGTTTGCTCTTTTATTAGAAAAACTGTAAGTTTAAGTTGCTTAGCTTGGCTAATTCCCCAACTTTTAAGCAAATTCCTTTGTCATCCATATTCTCTCTAGATAACTCCAAAGGTTTCCAATATGCCTGTGATTTCCAGAATGGCAATATATACATACAGATATTCTATTAATTGCATGCCAGAACTGTTTTGCACACTACAACATGTAAATTATGCATTTAAAATATGCAGGAAAATATTTTTAGAATGAATTAATAACCTGTTTGGATTTTTTTTAAAACCACGCCTGAAGGGCAAGTCCTTTACAACTAAGAATTTCAGTGCTAAAAAGTTACAGATTTAAAATTGTATATTGAGAACTTTGATTTTTCTAAGAAGTGAAAATGAAGATTTAGGGTTTATTGTTTCAGTATATGAGGTATTATGCAGGTACAGTAACTCCTATTACTACTAATGGAAGTTCTGAACATACATGCCCCACACATTAATGGGAGAACAAACCCTTAGAGTCCTATTTACCAGCCACTCTAATATACACTAGATTTACAAAAAAAATTGGATCCAGTGAATAAGCCGTTAAAGTATGTGTCTCAAAATTAAATGATACCAAAGCTCCCTGGTGAGTGTCCCTGCCCGCAGGTATATGGGAACTTGGGGAGCAATTACCACACGGGTGGGGTGCCAATTAATTTCTTTATTAAAGGAAAAAGGAAGTAGTGGGAATTTAACAATAAAATACGATGGGATAGGGTGTATAGGGTGTTTACAATAGACAATGATGGGGGGGGTTCTTCTTATTGAACAGTGTAGGGAGTTCTAATAGTGGGGTACAGTAAGTGGGGTTCAGCACAATGGGATACAGTACAGTCAATAAGCAACTCAACTCTATATAGGAACAACTCTAGATGCAGTGTGGAATGCAAAATGTACCAAAAAGAACTGCAAAGTAAAATGGTAGCTTCTATATAAAATGGTCAACAATCTCAGATAGAATGTATTAAGTGGTTAATAGCTTCATACACAATGTAACATAATGGCATCAATTCAAATACAAAATATATCAGAAAAGTGGAGGCAACCAATGGGGTGTTATAACCACAAGTAAAATGTGAATCACAGTGCAATGATACAATATGAGTGATAAGTGAAATTATGCAATGTAACAGTATAAAAGAAAATTAATGACTTAATTTGTGAGGCTGTGATAGCAGACAATCTGCAAGAGTGTACCTAAAGGCTGGGTCAAGAAACAGGAGTGGGGAGGGGAGTGAATGATCAGTGGCAACTGATGAGAGGAGAGTGCAGCTACAAGCAGCGAGAGACTCTGAAGCCCTGCGAGGTGAAGCCCAGAGCAGTCCTCAGGAGCCTGCGGGCTGGACGTACGGGAGACAAGAGCAGCTGGAGCGCACTTAAGGGGAGTCTGGGAGCAGCAAGAGGGGAGGGCGAGGGCGAATCTGAAACGTGCAAGCGATGGAAGAGCACGTGGGAGATGGGGGAGACGGCTGAGGGAAGAAACAGGTTGCAGCAGCGGAGAGCACTTCAGGGAAGTTGCAGAACAGCGGGGTGAAGACAATCGGAGCAGTGTGATGGGTGATCTTCCGTAGGGGAGGGCAGCGGAGAAGTGGGAGCACGAACACAGGGGATACAGGGAGAGCAGCAGAGAAGTGTAAAGAAGGGCTAGAGGGAGTTTAAACAACAAGCAGACCCCAAAAAAAGGAAAGAACGGCAAAGGGTTTGGGAAGTTACACAGAGGGAGAAGCAGAGGGGTCTGGGAGTTCGGAGGGTGATGCAGACACGGGGGGAAAAGCAGCGCAAAGAGTTGGGAAGTTCGGGGAGAGTGCAGAATATGGGGGAAAAAGCAGCAAAGGGTTAACACAGGGAGACACGGAGAAGTACATAGAGGGGGAGATTGGAGCGGGGGAAAAACAGACACGGGAAAGTTCAGGGAGAGATCGGGACAGCGGGAGATGAATTCAAACAGCAAAAACCTTATCTTTGTCTAACTTAATCAAATTTATATAAAATGACAAGCAGCTTATACAAGTAACAAAACAGGTACAGAATACAACCAGGCAATGGCTTTTTAAATCTATCTTAACAACGACTAGGCAAAACAACAAATATCACAATTCTAAGCAAAACTGTAACAGCCTATACTCTTAGTATACGCAGCTAATCAGTTAACAGTCAAAGACCATAGCAAGGCATGGTGACTTTACAAGTGCTACTGCTTTTAGTGCAAGCTGTATGACTTCTCATATCCATACTAGATATAGCGCAAACCGTATGTGACCTCTACTGCTCCATGGCGGAAGTGTGCATTGAGGGGCATGTAGTGTATGTTCTCCAGGCTCACAGGCTCCAAGGCGCCGCCAGTGTAGCAGCGTTGATGGTGTGCTCTGCAGACAGGTGGTGAGGCCCTCGCATAGGCAAGTGAGCCCCTGAGCATATTAGCGCACACAGGGGCGCACATTGCCGTTCTCAGCTTAGCGCGCGGCACGAATGCACTTCTATGACGCAATGCGTCGCGGTGACGTAGAAGTTTCTCATAGTACCACACGACTGATACAGGTAGCTTTGAGTCGTGTCTGCAGTCACGTGGAGAAACACTCTCGCGCTCAGATGCGGCAGCAAGGTGACAAGAATAAAATTGTAATAGCATTCTAGAAGCTCTTCCGCGCGCGCTTCTCTACCATGGTCCCAAGGCAGCGCAGCTAAGCATATAGGAGAACGCAATGCGATGGTGTCTCTGGAGGGTTACACCTCGCGCATGGTTCATGGCCGTTGCATCATCTCGCTCCTGTATGATCAGTGCGCATTATCGTATACAGCTAGCTTAAGTAACACTCCATATACTGGGCCAAGTCTGGGTGGAGGTGGTTATAGACCAGGAGCCGCACTGGTCACGGAGGCTACTCGTTCTCATTCAATTGGGCCCTCACCACGTGAGAGCGAGTGAGCAAGAGGGACGGCCTTCGTACTCAGATTAACGGGGAACCTAGCCTGAGGTGCCAACAACGGCTTTTTTGTACAAACCAGAAATGGTTCGTGATTGCGTAGGTTTGGTTGATCAGCCAGGGGTTCGCGGTTGGTGTACCTATCTACTTGCCTCTCGATTACTTTATTTTTTTTGAGCGTACCCCATTACACCCCGCTTCCAGAATAATGCGCCAGAGATCTCCGAATGCGAACCGACAGCCTCCCCTCAATTGCTGCAGCCAAATCCAAAGCCTCGACCCTCCCCACCCACCCATCAGTACATCTTACCTGGCTGATCAGACCCAGACAGGCAATGCAAGAACTTTCTGATGTTCTGTTTCACCAAAATTGCCTGGTTTAAGGCAACTCAAGGCAGTTTCCCCACAGTTAATCGCTATAGGCTCCTCTGTTCGACAGTGGGAGGGGAACAGGGAAAAACTCAGGTGGAGCCACAGGACGTGCCTGCGGCGAGTCTGAGACAATAGTTGAGTTCACACCTCAGACTCAAGGTACATGAGGCCTATGACTCATGCCCAAGGATCTCAAAAACACATTAGGTCTCTCAGCTTGACCATTGCTACCCTACCACAAGCCCAGGTTTAACAAGTGGGATATACAGGATAACCCTTTGCAACAGGGGCAGAGTCCCTTAGCACCGCTAGGCAAAGTGGCCATCCCTCTGAGAACGGCAATGGCTCTTGGTAAACAACTTAAGGGGCCCTCCCTTTGAGAAGGGCAGTGGCCCTGGTAAACAACTTAACAGCCAGGGAGGGGCGGCCACAGGAGGAGAACAAAAACAAAATGGAGTATGGGGACAGCTGTAAGAAACAAAATGGAATAGGGGGATAGCTGTAACAGACAGTGAGTTCACAGTGGAATGTGTCAAGATATGAAAACCATTTTAATGAGGGTGCTGTCAAGACAAATATATTCTGCATGTTCAATATTTTAAGCTAATTAAAAGTGGTATAGAATTGGCTAAGAGAAGCACTTAGCTTTTGCTTTTCTTTCTTGCTTTTTTAATATAACATATTGAGTTTCTCTCCAGGATTGTTCTTTTATACTGTAACACAAAACTGTGTATGTCCAACCACATATAATAGCAACCACATATCCTACAGTAGTGTTTCTCAACAACCAATCCATGGACCAGAGCCAGTCCCTGAGATCTCCCTGACACAATTTAAGAAGGCAGTAAGCCAGTTCCTGGTATCAAAAAGGTTGAGAAACACAGTCCTACAGTATTGATTTGTTATTTTCTACCATTGCTTCAGGCAAATAGATTTGTGTGAGCATCAAGCACTGGAAGAATATACATTTTAAAATGATTTTTAAAATCAAAGAGAGGCAAAGGATTTAAGAGGTCATTTGCCACACATTTGCTATATTTAAAATTAATTTTGACAATAAAAACTAACCTTGACCCATTCAATATATTGTGCAAAAGTGGGAAAATATCAATCAGCAACCAGGTCTTATATATTTTAAATAATTAAGCATAATGGAACAGCATGGACTGTCTTTTCTGAGGGGATGACCAGTTTGGTTTTAATCTTTTACCAAAGAGGTAAAGCACTTTTTAAGACTTTTAGTTGTGACATGTAAATTGAAAGTATAATGAGTTTTTATTCATCCTCCATCCTCTTAACTACTTCTAATTCTCATGGTAGGGATCAATACATGCCAACTGTTCCAATAGTTCTGACCATCCTGAGTTTTACATACCCATTACAGGCTCTACTTGCTGACATACAAAGAGTAATAGCACCTCCCTACATACCGAATGGTCAAGATATGGATGGATACTCAGTTATTATCAACCCCAAGAGTTCAATCATCATAAGTCAAACTGACAAAATCATAAGATGGACTTAAAAACCATAATAATAAAAAAAAAATACATCATGCTTTCCACCTGTCTTCTGATTTTTTTTCACTTTTAGGGAAAGCTCCCCACCCCAGTTTCATGGGAGCATCTCAGGGTCCATATTCCATCTTAAATGCACACAAAAAAATGCAGGCCTACCCACCACTCAGACACTCCTATCCCTAGGGTATGGGAAGCTTCCTTTCTAGCACTGCAGTGCTCTTCATACCTAAACAAGATACTTATATTTTCCTTCCACGCTCTCTCACATTCTCCTGTCCCCTACGTAAATCTAATTATCACTTGCCTCCTGTATCTCCCTCACAGGGTATGTCTAAACTGCAAAGAAATACCCTCAGAGGCCGGGTCAATTGACTCAGGCTGTTGACTGCAAATAGCAGTGTAGACATTCCCACTTCAACTTGATTCAGGGCTCTGAAACCTGGCGGTGGGGAAGGGTCTCAGATACTCATTCTAAGCAGAAACAGTTGCTGCTAGTTTTGCCCCATAGCATGAGTCTTGCAAGCGAGAGTCACTTGGTTTAGACTCTGAGAGTCACTGCCACGTTTTTTCCCCACAGCATAGATATACCCTTAGTCTCCTATCCACCACATTCTCCTTTTGTGCCATGTGTAAGGAAACATAAGCCATATTTGGATTTAGGTCTGAGTATCTTTAGTTGGCCAAATGTTTAATGAAAGTTAGCATTACTGGGAAAGGTTTGAAGCAGCTTTCTGGCTTGTAAGCAAAAGGTTACAAGGGTAAAATTCATTCACTTGCTCTGGACTTCGCCCCCTTCTCTTACATTTACTTTCCCAGTACTATTGGAAATGAGTGGACGTGCAAATTCTGCAAATCATTAATCAATTAAAGAGACAATGTATCACATAGCTCCCTCTTGCATCCTACTTTTGAGAGACATATGTTTACTGTTATCAACTAACTGTTGCCAGATACGTACACACTGAGCTGGAACCTTTCATGTGACTCCAAGATCAAGATGTTAGGCCACTGGCTGACACTGAATTGCTGCTAACTGGCCTTTGAAGATATTAGGGTATCCTCTGCAACAGCATAAAGGGACTCTGTTCCCTACAAAAGACCCTAACCACATGGAAGAAAAAGGGAGGCACAACACAAAAAGTTGTATCCTGCTCTCCTCCTTGAACCGGCTATCCAGAGAAGAAGTGAAAGACTCTGACCATCAGCTAAACCAAGCCCAAAAGCCACAACACAAAGGGAAAAGAGACCAACTGATCCCCCTCACCCCTCAAGTGAAAAGCTTCAGGTTCATCCTATCACCATTAACTTAGTTCCAAAACCAATCATGTGTGCTAAAGACTCTGAGAAGCAGGTGTGAAAATCCTTCTGCAGAGCAATTTGAGGGCACTCAAATCACTCCAAGACCATTAGAGTCAGTGGAGGTGCATGTGTTTCTTTTTGTGTCACTGTGGTGGGGCACCTGCCCCACACTAGGCTCTAAGGGGTTAATAGAACCCTAGTGAGGCTGCATAGGAGGCAGCCAATCAGAGAAGGGCTCAAGGAAGCAGCCAGTCAGGACCAAGCAGGCCCATATTCACTCTGGCTGGTGCGGTTGTTTAAAACTTTTGGGGAGCAAGGGAAGAATGTTCTGAATCTTAACCTTCACTTTCTGTTGTGACTATATTGACAATGGTACCTATGTGTGTTTTATTTACGCTGCTACCGTTACAACCTTCCAAACCCATGGAATATCAGAGCCAAATAAAGAGGAGGAAAAAAGAGGACATGGGATGACATCTTCAATGAGATCCTGAAAGCCAGTGCTGCATCAGACCAAGAGCAAAGGGTCTAGAGGGTGAACACTGCAGACAACCTGGAAGAGGGAAGAGCAGACAGGAAAAAGGCCCTGGAGTCTCAGCAGGAAAAGAAGGCGGAGAGGTATTAGGACGTAATGGGACTCATCTGACAGCAAACACAGATGCTGCAGACTCTTGTGGACCTACATATTCAACAACCATGGGCTTGCCTTCCTTTGCAATCCAGAGAGAATGCTATTACAGCACCTCCCCACACACACCACCTTAACATTCCACATGGCATTAGGGCCACAACTCTACCCCTACCACTCCCCTGGGGACATTAAGGCCAACCAAGATTCCCCTATACTGACCTGTGGAAGTGGTTACTGTATGTGAAGTTAAAAATGGACATGAATGTTCTTTCCCCTTGTTAAGTTCTGTGCCAATAACATATTACATTTTTAGTATATTTGCTTTTAAATTAGAGTTTTCTTTGCACTGAATAAAACTCTATTATTTGAAAAATAATTTCTCTCTGCTCGTTCACATTATATCCTGAAGAGCACCTAGCAGTTCTGAAAACTTACTTGTTACTGTACAGTATGTCACCACATATAGGATCAGTAACAAACACAGTGTAATAATCATAAATATACAGCAAGCACTGAAAAATTAATAGGTGCACTGATAGTGTAATATTTATAGATGTACACCAAGCACCACACAATTCCTAACAGGCCCCAAAACAGCAGGGCCAGGTAAAGCACAGTTCACAACAAATTACTGTGGCTCACTGCTCTTTCAAAGCCTCCCTGAGCCACATAGCTCCACCGAGAGCTCTCATAATAGCTCTTGTGCATGCTGTTCACACACAGTAGATAGTCGCTCCATCTCCACTGTGGTAGCAACTTTTCCCTCTTTGCTTCACAAGTTATTATGCAGGAACAGCAGGCAGCTATAACCATTAGGATGTTTTTTCACTGTAATCCAATCTTGTGAATAAACACTACCGGCCTTTCAGTCTACCAAAAGCACATTCAAATGTCATTCTGCACTAGCTAACTCGATAGTTCAATCTTTCCTTGGTGCATCGGGGTGGCTAGAGTATGACTTCATGAGCCAGTGGAGCAAGATGTAGGCGGGGTCCCCCAGGATTACTATTGGCTTTTCAACATTTCCTATGATAATTCTTTGGTCAGGAAAAAGTCCCTGCTTGTAGATTTCTGAACAGTCCAGTGTTCTTAAAGATGCGAGCGTCATGCACCTTCCCTTGCCAGCCAACATTTTGGTGAAACATCCCTGGTGATCCACCAATGCTTGCATAACCATAGTTCTTTCTGTTGATGCACTCTGTGGCAAGGTGATCAGGTGCCAAAATATGGACTTGCACGTGGATCTATTGTCCCACTGCAGCTTGGGAACTCCATAGCTACAATTCCATCCACTATGTCCCACACATTGCAAGACTCCTCTCTCACTCAACAAATTAAGAATGAGCTGGAAGATGAAGATTAGCAATTTGTGGGTTTGGGATCAGACTGTGCCCCTCAGATGAGAGCCACATTTGAAAAGGTTCTCCTCTTCCTTCATACAAAACTGGCCCCTTTCTGGGATATCATAAAGGGCTGTATGTGCCTGGGCACCCAGGCCTGAGGAGGAGCAAGTACACATTGATTCCCTGACACCCAGCAGCAATGCTAACACTTAATACAGCCAGACTGCAGAACCCCTTCTGCTCACAGGTATCCAACAGGGCTGCATTGCCTGTCAAATTGGTGCAGAGGCCAGGAGGGCTCAGAATCAGCAGGAATGTCCCTGTACCTCAGGAAGAGCTCAAAATATCCAAAGATTTGCAGGCTGTAACCTAATGAAACAATTCACAAGGGACTGTACAGATGCTCCCTACCCCTACTTGGATATTTCTGTGTTGGGTACACTGACCAATGATTTCTTATCACTACAGACAGGAACAAAGTATATAATGATGGCAAAGATCTTTTAAAGATTAGACAACTGTACAAACCACTTTAGTTGAAATATGTCAGTGTTAATTCAGTGAAATACTATTTTAAAATATATTACCTATTACATACAAATATACTTAAAATTCTAACATTTCAGTTGAACCCAATCACAATGCTGGCCAATTAACACCTGCAAGTGATCTCATCAATACTTGCATTGTCAACATCTTTACCTGTGTTAGATTCCAGAAAAACACCACTCTATTGTTGCAAGAATCTTCTGCACAAGTCATCTTTACTGTTTGTAGCCTTTATTATAACACAGACAGTATATTTATTTGCTCCTACAAATTGTAATGGTTACCTTGTCCCATACTTTATTACTCTTCCACCAAAAAATATAAAGCCACTCAATTTCAAAACACAAGTACAAAAATCAGCTTTTATCAGTTCACAACAGCATAGTAAATTAAAGCCTTGCAAAAGAAAAAACAAGTATGACACAAATCTTCCTGTTTGTATGAGCAGGTACTGACTCTTTTGAGTAACTGCTGTGTAAGTTCCCAACCTACTTTGACTGCTGGTAGAATTTAACAATTAGACACAGCCACAAAACTCCAGATTGAGGCAATGAGTGCACTTAAACGTATTTAATATACTTTCAAAAATTCTATTTTCCCTTATCTGTGTTATTTGTATGAAGGTGTGACATTGCCCGCTGGTGTTATCTGGACCAGTGATCTGCTAGGTCACTCCAATCCTCGACTCTGGGAGCCAGCCTTACTCTGCTCTGCTGTGAAACCCCCACTCCTGAGCTGTTCACGCACAGCCTCTGGCATATACAGGCGAGTCTCATCTTACGCGGGGGTTCCGTTCCTTGGTTAGTGCATAAAGCGAAAACCGTGTATAGTCAAAATTACATTGAGTTGAATGGCAGGTGGAATCGCCCGCACTACAGGGACAGTATTAAAATTGTTATTTTTCTCTTTTTTTGGCCGACCGCGTAAAGCTGAAATCACGCATGTTAAATCCGCGTAAGATGAGACAGACCTGTAAGCTGCTCCTTGGATTGTGCAACCGAATGACACTAGCCAATATCTCTGGTCCCAGGCACCTCCATCTTGAAGTGTCCAGTTATGCCCACTGGACACGGCATGCTTATATGAGTTCATCAATTTAACAAAGAAATTGACATGCACCAGGCTTGTTATCCCAAGGGGAGTCTCTGACATGCTTTAAACCAAATGCACTGCTTCCGATAGAATAAACAAACAGATTTATTAACTACAAAGATAGATTTTCAATGATTATAAGTCAAAGCATAACAAGTCGGATTTGGTCAAATGAAATAAAAGCAAAACACATTATAAGCTGGTCTTAACAATTTCAATGCCTTTACAAACTTAGATGCTTCTCACCACAGGCTGGCTGGTTGCCCTTCAGCCAGTTTTTGGGAAAAATAACATTGTACAAGTCAAAAGTCCAGTGGTGATCGGCGAATAGCGAGGGGAACAGGACAGTGAAATCTGGGAGTTCCTAGTTACACACTGACACACAGGCGGTGGGTGTGTGATACAGTCTTGCTCACGGATTGAGGCGGGTCAAACATCTCGGCAGCTGCACCCACAACTGAGCAATCCTTTTTAGGATCCACTCTGCTCACCCCACATGGGGAGGGAGTTAGAAAAGGTACCCCTAAAAATAGTCTTGCCTCTGTTTTTCCTGGCTGGATAGCCACATCCAGCAAGATCACTACCTCAGCAGTCAAAAATGTAAGAAACTCTTCAACTTTGGAACTTGGAACGTACATACTTTCATGGACAATTCAAACAGTGACCAACCAGAGCGACGTACAGCCATTATTGCTCGTGAATTGAGTTGGTTTAACATAGATATTGCTGCTTTGTCCGAAACTAGAAGAGCTGATGAAGGACAGGTGAGGGAGGGGAAAGCAGGATACAACTATTTCTGGAAGGGAAAATCTATAGATGAACTCCGATTGCATAGAGTGTGCTTTGCTATAAAGAACAAGCTCAAAAGGTGCCTCTCTGAGGTACCAGTTGGCATTAATAAGCGGTTGATGACACTCCAATTGAGGCTCATCAAAAATCAACAGGCAACTATTGTGAGCACCTATGCACCAACACTGGATGCCAATGTGAATGTAAAGGAAGATTTTTATTCTCAGTTGGAAAACATTTTAATCGGATACTCTACAGAAGACAAGATCATCCTTGTGGGGGATTTCAATGCACGAGTGAGACGAGACTCAGACCTGTGGAAGGGAACAATCAGGAAAGAAGGAGTTGGCAACAGCAATTCAAATGGAATTCTGTTCCTGACCAAGTGTGCTGAACATGAACTTATTATTATGAACACTCTCTTCTGACAAAAGGGAAAGTTCAAAACATCTTGGAGACACCCATGGTCAAAGCACTGGCATCTCCTTGACTACATTATAGTTCGTGCCCGAGATCGTAGTGATGCACTTCTCACAAGAGCAATGACAAGTGCTGATGACTGCTGGACTGATCATCGCCTTATTCGATCCACAATGAAAATTAAGATCACTCCCAAATGGAGGCTGAAAAAGAAGCAGATCAGGAGCAAGTTGAATAATCAAGATTTGAAGAACCCTATTAAGTGTAACCACTTCCAAGCAGTCTTAGAAGAAATGCTCTCATCAGTTTCCGGAAGAAACTGAGGAACATTAGAGCCAGCTGAAAGCAATAATCATCAATGCCTGTGAGGAAACCATAGGCTACCAAACCAGAAATCATCAGGACTGGTTTGATGAGAATGATGATGAAATTGAGCAACTCATTAATGAGAAGAGAATGGCATTTCATGCTTGGCAGAATGACATAAATTGTAATATAAAGAGAGAAGCCTATGCTAAGGCAACAGGGAAAGTTCAATATAAAACCAGAGAACTCAAGAACAAATGCTGGACTGAGAAAGCGCAAGAACTCCAACATCTCATGGACATCCACAATACATGTGGTTTCTTTAGAGCCACCAAGGTTTTTATGGGCCAATTTGCCATGGTATGAATCCTCTTTGTTCTAAAGATGGAACTACACTTCTGAAGGACAACAAAGCCATCAATTCTGTCTGGAAAGAACATTTTTAAGATCTCCTTAACCATAATTCTATGGCTGCAGATGAAGTCCTTGAGCAAATCTCTCAATGACTATTTAGGGATGAACTTGGAGACCCTCCTAATTTGTATGAGGTACACAATGCCACCAAGCAGATGAAGAACAATAAAGCAGCAGGTCTAGCGGGGATAACTCCTGAAATCTTTAAAGATGGTGGACCAGAGCTAATTCAGTAGCTTTACCTGCTTATCCTTAAAATCTGGATAAAGGAGGAGATACCCAGTGAAATGAGGAATGCCCTGACTGTCACCTTCTTCAAGAAAGGGGTGAAAGCGGATTGTGGAAATTATTGTGGTATCCCCCTTCTAGCCTTTGCAGGCAAAGTTGTGGTGCGGATCCTTGCAACTCGCCTTTTGCCCGTCAGAAGAAATTTTACCGGAGTCACAGAGTGGTTTCCGACCATGTCGTGGAACTGCAGATATGATCTATACAGCATGGCAGCTGCAAGAAAAGTGTGAGGTGCAAAACCAATCACTGTACATGGCTTTTATTGATTTAACTAAAGCCTTTGATTCAGTGAATCCCCATGCCCTCTGGACTGTACTCTCTAAGACTGGATGTCCTGATAAATACATCAATGTCCTAAAATTGCTTCATGATAACATTAAAGCGACTGTTCTGAGCAGCACTGGCTCCCAGAGTGAACCTTTCAAAGTACAAACAGGAGTGAAACAGGGCTTTATCATCACTCCAACCATATTTGCAGTTTTTATCGCCGTCATTCTTTACTTAGTTGATGGGAAGTTTACAGCTGGCATTGAAGTTATTTACAGAATGGACGGAAACCTGTTCAGGCTTAGCAAGCTGAAAGCCAAGAGTAAGATCTCCACAACATCTATTGTGGAACTTCGTATGCTGATGACAATGCAATCTTTGCCCATTCTGACAAAGATCTTCAAACTATCGTGAATGTGTTTGCCAATGCTTAGGCATGTCTTGGTCTCACTCTTAATATCAAGAAGACTAAAGTACTCTATCAGCCCTCTCCAAATGAGGTATTACATGCCCCATCTATCAAAATCAATGGAGTGGCATTGGAGAATATCAATCATTTCCTCTTTCATCCAAGTCATCTTTCATCCAAGGCAAATATTGATGCAGAAATTCAGCATCACCTGGGCTGTGCCAGCATAGCTTTTTCTCGTTTACAGCATAGGGTTTTTGAAGATGACGACATTCAAACAGACACCAAGCTTCTTGTTTATCAAGCCGTTATTCTCCCAACATTGTTGTATGGGTCCGAAACTTGGACAACCTACAGACACCACTTTAAAGTCCTTGAGAGGCACCATCAATGCTACCTTCGTAAGATTCTGAAGATCAAATGGGAGGCCAGGCACACCAATATTAGTGCCCTGGAAGAGAAAAAGACCCCAGTACCGAGGCAATGATCATCCATCAGCAATTCCGCTGGACTGGTCACATTGTCCAGATGCCAGACCATCGCCTCTCAAAACAGGTCCTGTTCTCTCAGCTGAAAGAAGGGTGGCATAACATGGGTGGAAAACGGAAGTGATATAAGGACTTACTGAAGGACAACCTAAAAAACTGTAATATTGACATTGAGACTTGGGGGACACTTGCCAAAGATCACTTAAAATGAAGTGAACTCCTATGTGATGGTCCCCTGCATTTTGAACTTGCTCACCAACTGAAGAGGACAAGAAGCGCAGAAGGAAGGAGATACTGGCTTCCAGTTATGGTCAACAGCCTCCTGCTGAGCCTGAAAACATCTGCCTTCACTGCAACAGAACTTGTGGTTCAAAGATTTACCGTATTAGCCATCTGAGGACCTGTACTCCCATGGAAGATTATCGTACTCAGCAACAAGTGATCGCCAATGATCAGTTACTGACTATCTCGAAGGTAGTTAGTGTTATAGTTCTTTTGGCATCCAGTCATTAAGGCCATGAGGCAGTGTACCTCAGTTTCCCCATTCACACACAGCACCAGGTTTTTTTACGGTTTCTCTGCTGTGATAAGCTTTAAACCTGTTTAGAGTTATTAATTGAAAAGTAGCATTCTCATAAGGTTTAACATCCATGTCAAAATTCTTATCACTGAAACTTAACATTAATACCTAAATGTTTATCTTAGATGTGCATTTACAAGTATCTTTATGAACACGTGCCTTCTATTCAGATATTCTAGTTTGAGGTTAGTTTGTTCATTACCCATGGTGTCCTTTGACTCTCTCCTATGTAATCAGTCACTGGCTTTTCCTTCCCTCCAATGTTCCCCTCTGTGTGGACTCTTAATTTAATCATGTCCCTGGAATTTTGGTGCCTCACTGTCTGGCAAGATAAGTGTTCAGGCAGATCCTGCACATTGGCCAGCCCTTTGGGAAGCTGTCTTCCAACCCCAGGATTGTACATATGTAGAAAATCCAGCTACCCTTTTGGTGTTTCCTCCTGTGTTTCCTCCTCCCAGAATTGAGTCCGTCCCCGCCTCCTAGAGGGCTGTGATCTGTGCTCTCTGGGCTAGGTGTGTTTACCCTTCGATCAGATTAACCTTTTCCCAGCACCTTTCCCATAACTGCTTTCTGTGTCTCACCAACCGGGGGGAGAACACCTCCTTCTCTGTCAGTTGGGTCATTTGTATTCTGGCAATTTCCTGGTCCCAACTCCTCTTATCACAGGCATTGGAGCTGCATCTTGATTTAAAGAGAGACAATTACTTTCCAAAAACTTATCAGAAATAGCATCCTGAAAAATTAGGACCTGGCTTGAAGTACCTCCTGCCACCCCTTTCTCTGTCCTGAGAAGTCAACTGTGTGACTCCTCCTTTCCAGGAGGTCAGTTCCTTCTCAAAACCTAGGGCCACAGGCTGAGTGCCTGGGTGCACAGATGTTGACACAGCCATCCTCCTAGCATCCTTGGCATCCTGCCCCAAGTGACTAATGAGGACACATTCTTGTACCCCCACTATTCCTTCCCTTGTTTCCTCCTCTGGGCCTGCTTCTAAGACACATTTCTCTGCTCTCCCCACGAAGGGTTCTGTCTCTTGTTCATCTCCAAAACTCTGCCAGCTAATAACTGGGACAGTTTCCTTAATAACTGACATCACCTCTCTTGCCCCTGTGCCTGAGGGCTTGTTGCCTTCTGCTGTAAAGGAGCTAGTCTCAGGCCCTCCCGTACTTGGAAGCACACTGCTTCCCTGTGTTACAGAGTCACAGGAATCTTCATCCACCTCAGTAGTTTCTGAGATCCTCTGCCTCTTTTCTGAGCTGTCCTCTGGGACACATTTCTCTATGCTCCCTAGAGCCGGGTTTGTTTCTGGTTCAGCTGTGACCTGGCAGGCATTATACTCCCATCTCATCCTGGTGGTGTTGCCTCCAGCTGCAGTGCAGGAGTTGGTCTCAACCATGCTCCCACCAGGAAGCACGTGGCTTTCCCCTGCTACAGAAGAATCAAGGAGACTCCCATTCTCTCAACAGTTCCTGAGGCCTTACTCTTTCCCTCGGGGGTCCCAGCGTAAAACTCCATCCTGCTGCAGGCAAATACTTTAACCTGAGCTACTCGCAAAAAATCTTTACCAAAAAGCAGGTCTATTAGGAGCTGTTCTATTACCCCCCCAGTCAAAACACTTTCCAAACCACATGGATTTTAGCTAGTGATACAAGGAATCTGCTTTCGCCCACCCACACAATCTCTGCCATTTTGCCAGGTAGCATACTGGCCTTTGGGATCACACTCTGCTTAACTCTGTATCCCTCTGCCCCAAGTACTCCCTGCCATTAATTTGGACATTAATTTTGGCTGGAATGAGAGAAAAAAGAATATTCCAAACCCTCAGACAGTACATAATACTTTTTGTCATTGCTCTTGCACGTGGGCAGGATGGTAGCAGTGTCTACCACACTGTATTGGCTGGTGAGAGTAACGCTTCTTTAAGGACAAAAATGTCTTGCTCTGTTGGGGAAGTATGCAAAATATTCACCAAGGAGTGTTGCAGTTCTTGTATTTCCTTCAAGGGGATCTGTAGAGATTCTACTACTCTTTTTTTAAATCAGGTCTTGAAAAGCCCTGAACGCATCTGTATAGGATGGTGGTGGGAACATAACTGCCTTGTCAGATGAGGAGGAGGAGGAAGAAGATTTGTGGAACTGCGATGTCTCTTCCACAACCACTAATTCATGCACTTCTGGATGGGATTCTCCAGTACTGGTGACTGTTGGTCTGTATTGGTCCTTTTGCAGCAGGGCACCCTATAATATTTGTCAGCATAAGGAGCCAAAAGCCCATTGTGATGGAGCATTGGGACAAGGGAATATTAGTGCCAGGGTTGACATGGAGGATGACAGTTCATTTCTGGGGTCTCCTCCTCTGGAAACACCTGTAAGGAGGTGGGCTGGAATGGGTACATGATGGAGTCCTGGGTGGAAATATCTGCATCGAAGATGATGTCACCTCCTATATCCAATGAAGGATATACTGATATAGGTACCAAGGGCTGTGTCAGTACTAATGGCCAACACGTGACTGGAAACTGAGTTGGTACAGGAGGTCAAGTTTTTAGGGGGTGCACTGACAGATACTCCAGCTTCAGTACTGGTGAGTGTTCTCTCTTGGTACCCCTTAGAAGAGGAAACTCACCCCACCCCCCTTTTGGAGTCTCTCTCAGGAGAATGGAGTTTTTTTCCTTTTAGAATGCTTCTAATGCTTCAAAGTGTCCGAAGGTGGCCATGGTCTCTGCTTACTGAGGCCTCATAAGTTAGTATGGCTGATGTATTGGGATGGGGATAATTGGATTTCACAGGTTTCAGCGAGCGCTCTATGAGGAGATGCTTCAGTCTGTCTTCCCTCAGACCTTGTACTTCAATGGGACATGGGACTCTCCGAGACAGGTGGAATGCCCATCAGTGAGGGGACAAGACGTATGGAAAGTATGACCAGGTTTTAAAACAGGTGTCTTTGGCATAACTTGAGCAGGAAAAGGCTGAAAACAAACCAAAGGTAAAGGAGACCCTGATCAGAAGTAATAAAATTAAATAAAAGAAATACTATAAAAATAGAAAAATAGAATAAAGCTGTAGAGCTAACCAGCGGACACCCAATGCTCCGTCTGGAGCTGAAGATGGCTGAGAAGGAACTGGCACAGCAGCGGCACCTCCTTCTCATCCATATATCTTTGCACCAGAGCACAATGATCTATAGGTTGCAGGCACGGACCCATAGACACTGCTGGCTAAAAATCTCAGATCAAGAGTACATAGGTACACGCACATTCTCAAGTAGAGCACCCATAGCGATAATAACTCGAAGAATGACATTTTATTGCACCACCTCTCATCAAGAAAATATTGTTTTTCCTAGGTGTGGTTGCTGTTGATCTTAACCAGTTATTTGCTCATATGGGAAGCTACCTGTGGTGGCTTTACTACTTTAGTACTTTACTTCTACTGCACCAACAAGCTTTAGAGTATTTTGTTTGTTAGATTATATCATTTACAGCCAAGTTATAATAAGACTAGTCATCTCAGAGTGACCAAAAGCTTTGGAGAGAAATCAGATTGTGAATCTCTTGACTTTTCATGCATGCTTGCAGTTAAATAATGATCATCTGTCAGATTGTGACACACATTTATTATGAACTCTTGAAGAATGACAAAATTATACATCTAAGAAATAGAATAAGAATTCCTGTAACAAAATGAAAATACTCAACAGATCCATTATTCAGGTGGGGTTTTCCTCCCTTTAAATTTAAGTACACTGAAATTTAACTTCCTGAATCACTACTCTGCTACACAGCTGACTTGCATTAACAGCAAACTAGTAATCAATACACACACTAACAGCTATTCCCATGGCTCTTAAAAATAAGCACCAAAATTACGTGGAATGGAAAATACCCAATCAAGTTTTCCTGGCCAATTTAGCTTATTGAACTATTGAATATTTTGACAAACTCACTAGTAAATTTGTGACAGAAAAATAAGTCTTTTAATTAGCAGTAAACTAGTCCAAAAATCAGGTATCTGGTTTGCCCCTCGTATATTATGAAAATGCATTATGTCAGAAATTAAAAATACAGGAAATAAAGTACTGTCTGAGAGGGGAAAACTAACTTGCTAAACCAGTTTTACAAAAAAAATCAGGTCTTCATTTCTTCTTCCCTAAAAACAAAAAATAGTCTTATTTGCATAGGTGTTTGAACCAGTTTCCTAATATATTGTAATGGTGGCAGTGGTGATGCATTATACTGCCAAAGACTATTTGTGAGGTGCCAAAGGGAACAGAAGACATCAAAGTGTTAGGTAACAGCGGTCCTTGTGAAAGATTATGTATGCATAGTTATGGCTGAAATGTAACTTCCATCATACCCTGTCTTTTTCAGTTGCTTATAATTTTCCCAAACAATTCCTTTTGGACTGAAATTTTCCACGTCTGGTCTCTACCTTGAGGCAAGCTTATTTTTTGAAAGGATCAACAGAACCAGATTAGCCAATTTTTTTCATTCCATTGTTGGATGGGGAGGGAGAGAAAACAGGAAAAAAACAGATAATTGAACAGCTGATCAGAGTTTGTCAACATGCTCTTGCTTCATATATCTGAATGAGATCCAGCAAATGAGCCGAGTTTAAAGAAAACTCATTTAGTATTTTTAAAGTTGTGAAGGTTAAGATGAGGATGTTGAATTTTTTAATTTTGTTTACTCGAGCAGATTAATTCCAGGGTGGTTAAGAACACCGTGAGCACTGTAACGTGCTTTAGTGAACTGATCCTATTTGTAGATGCCACATATCAGAATTCAGGATACCTCAATGTCAGAATCAAAGGAGAGGAAGGTTGGTCTTGTGGCTAAGGCATAGGCCCATTAGCTGGGAGACACACAAATCTTACTTTCTGACACACTGATAACCTGTGGTTTCTATTGATATATGGAAGATGCAGGTGCCCAGCATTGTTGAAAAGCAGACCCATATATTCTAATCTCTGCCACAAACTTCCAAGTGTGACCATGGTCGAGATACTTAACTCTACGCCTCCATTTTGCCATCTGTACAATGGTGTTCCACAATGTTGTTGTGAGACTTAATTCATTATTATTTGTAAAGTGTTCACAAATGTTCAGTTTCCAGCAACTGGAAACTAAATATATAATTTTAGACTGAGTCATAGCTAAAGTGCTTTAGAATGTCGGGTCATCTTAATATTGATACTCAAGGCTGTCTTAGGACTAATTCATATGGGGGACCATTTCAAGTCAGAGATCATCTAAAAACTGAACATCTCAAACTGTTGTGGCCCTTTTAACTTTCAACAGAGCTGATTTTGTTCAACATTGGCTTCTTCTGGAGACCTCAGTGAGAAAAAAAAATCAGGATACAGTCTAATAGGTGGGGGGATTTTAAGCCCAAGGGCACATAAAAATGTCGTTTCACATTGTTTTATGTAAGATTATGTTGTGTGTGTTAGGGTGGGATGGGGGGAGAGAATAAGAAAAACATTTACATGTTAGGTGCTACTGTCTTTTACAAGCAAGTTAATGATGTTGGAAGTGGAAGTGTGTGGGCTGGTAGAGGGTGAAATGTTCTCTGGTGCCTGGGAAGAGAGTTGCTGGAATATTATTATCCAATTTTAGAGTGTTTTATTGGTGCCCTGTCCTTGGCACCATATCATCCAAGGTTCTTAATTTTCAAACAAACTGAGTCAAAAATACAAGAAATTTCAACAAATATTAATTGCATATTAAAGCACTTTGGACAACTTTGAATCTCATGTTTTTATTTTTTAAATATTTATCAAACTGATCTAAACAAAACTTTAAAAAAGCAAGTAAAATTATCCATAGAAACCAAATTTTAAAATTTAATATGGTAGTATTCAGGCTAAACAAGCTTGTGTGCTCACCCAATCAGAAAAAAGAAAACGGTACCATATGATGTAACTGGCTGATCACAATTAAGCAAAACAATTTTTAATACTTTTGGTGCGCAATCCCAACAGTATAAAATTAAAAAGACACCAAATTTCAACAATGAATAAATTCAAGTAAGTCACAATCTGTTTGCAAATGTTGCACAAACAGAAAGAGGCTAAATTTGTCAAATAAATTATTCACTGTGAGATATTAGCTCAGCTCGAATCCTCAGGGTGCATGTTGTGTTGAAGCAAAGACATGTATAATAAGGGCAGCTAGAATTATTAGGGTTGTCAACCTATGAATGCTTATCCATAGATGTTAATCATATGATTTCTATTAACCTGAGCTAAGCAGCAGCTGAAAAGGAGGGAAGAGAGGAGTGGGCAGAAAGGATAAGAGAAGAAAATATGGGTTAGAGGAGAACACAGCACAGAAAAAAACTGCATGTAATTACTAAGTTTTAACAGAATTTATCTGACTGGCTCTGACTTCCATAGCAATTACAGCAAAAAACTAGGACCTTGGTTGTATGTAGTATGTTTTAATTTCCCAGATTTTGTAAATTTATGTTACAACAATTAAGTCATTTAAAAAGAATAAACAATTCAATACCAAAGGCTACTGTAGATGTAATACTGAAACAAGAGAAAGGAATGCAGAATTTGTACTTCGTGGTTGTGAACTGTCAGAATAAAGTAATGTTTCCACATATAACGAGGTTCCTACAGATAACATTTACCCACAGGATTTGAGAGCCTGTGTCCTAACATAGAAAGTATTTTGAGGATGGCTACAGATGCAATAGCACAGAAAAGGCTTTTAACTTTGGCTCGGTTCCTCTGACCATATCTGCCTATGTCGTAAATTATAATTTCTCAAACAGGCCACTTTTCACACTTCAAGTCATCTTCAAAATAAGTGCACCTTGTTTCTTCACAATAAAAAAGGAGTAAATTATAGGACACTTTGTGTTTGATTGGCTGCATTGCTACATGCTGATAAATATGCCTCTTTAAAAAGCTACTTTCAGCTAACAACTGTGTTTTCTTTGGCTGGTCAAATTTTTATCAAAATATAAATTATCAAATGTGTTTTAACAATGCATAGTTTTATCTGAAATTACTTTTCAGTTCAGATATAATAAGCACATATAACCTCATTTTTGTGCCTTGGTGTGAAAAAGCTAACACTACAGCTGAGTAAATTTGAGGTTCCTCAAAATTATCCCAGATTTCTAGACAGAAGAGCTGAATACAATCTATTAGATTAACTACTCTCCAGATCTGTTTCTCATGGAGGATAGATAGATAGATAGATAGATAGACAGACAGACAGACAAACAAAAGCCTCTAGGTTTCCAAGATGGAAAACTAATGTATATATAGTATATTATCACATCATAGAAAATGGTGAGCATTTCTAATCTTGCATTCACAATGCATGTTTTACACAATGAGGAAAAGATTTTTATAATATGGTTTCATTCTGAGGCCATGGGATTTTGCCACACTAAATTAGTGTTGTAGCAATTAGGTCTTTCCACTCTCTTCTTTTTGGGTATGTCCACAGTTATAAAAGGTGAGATTTTACAATGTGCTATTAACATGTAAAATCCTAGTGTAAACAGAGTAAACTGTAGTTTTATCTTGATTTAGCTGGTCAAAGAAAACCCCAGGTGACAGTTTAGGGTTCATCTCAATGAGCTAAATAGAGATTAAACTATAGTTTTCCCTGTGTACACTATGATTTTACAATGTGTTATGTTTTACAGCTTTTTCTTAGTCAAGTGTTCAGGATTTCTTCTAGAAAGGTGGCAGGAAACAGAAGGGAAAACACAACTAATAGTAATAGTAGTAATTCCATTCAAAGTCACCCTATCCCAAATATGCTTTCTAAAGTGAGTTTTTCATGTGACCAACAAAAACAGTTTAATAAACTTGCCCAAAGTTATATAGGGATTCAAGTGTTCCACATATATTAAAAAGAGCCAGGATCTTTCTGGCTCACACAGCTTTGCTTTTAAGTATTAGACCATGCTTCTGCCTACAAATTACAGCAACTGATGAAACTATTCTAAACCAGACTGTCACACTGCACAATGGTTAGCAGTCTTTGAAAATGTCTCAAATCACTTACCATTTCTTTCTAAATAAGCACATCTTCAATTTTGCAAAAGACACACCCCAGTTGTTGTTTTTATATAGTTTATACAGCTGTATAATAGACAATATTGCTTTTAAAAATATTTTACATAGGAAACATCCCATGAAAACAGGCAAAGAATTATGTTGAAAATATTACAACTAAAATGTTATGAAATATTCTCAAGATAAAACAATATAGTTACTAATTATCAGATCTTACTGAGTTTAAATTACTGCTACATCACTTAGCCATCTCTGTAGAAGAACTGTTTTAACTAAACAACGTTAGGACCACAAAATATATTCAATTATTGCACTACACTATTGAGCATTCACATTGCAATGCTATCTGAAATAGCTACAAATCTTTCTAAACAAGAAAAAGATCATGCAACCCAGTAATGTACAGTTTGCCAGAGTTCTCATGAGCAGCAATATTTCTTTATTTTACAGCTAAATGCATTCAATTCTCTTTAATAGTAATTCAACTGTAATCTTCAGTAGAATTTCTTTTTGGTAGAGTATAGAATACACCGGAGACTGTAATAATGAGCCTACCACTTTAACATTTTCAAACAGCTACAATTTAGCCACTAGTAGGAATCGGGCTAGCAGCATGAAAAGGTTACTATTCAGCTTTATCTGAAAATCATCTGCTTCTGCTATTTTATCAGCTTCTTGGAGGACAAAGAGGCACATATGTCTATGAATTTTGTTTTATATTAAACGCTGCTAACGCTGAACTACTATCAGCCTTTTCTTTCCTTTTATGATGAAGAGATTCTGGACCATGCCTTTATATGTCCCAAATAGATTACCGTAATTCTTTTTCTTGGCATCCAACTCATTTGATTAGTAGGCGACAGTTACTGCAAACAGCAGCTAGAATTCTGACTACAGTGAAAAGGTTTAATCATGTAATCCCTGTACTGGTCCAGCTGCACAGTTTGCCAGTCAAGCTCTGTATTAGTAAGAAGGTTATGCTGATTTACAAACCTTTTACAGAAACAAGATCTAATCGCCTCTGAGTTAATGGACATCTTACTTTACTGGTTATCAACTAAAGTCAGGTTATTAATGTCTTTTTACATCACCATTCACAAAATGCATCATTTTTACATTTCTTATGCATTGGCTATGCAGAATTCTATTTCCTATTGATCTCCACAACCAAGGGAAGAGGACTGTCAAGGAGCTGATTATTCTGTACCTGATTTTCTGCCACAACTTCATCTCCTGCACAAGTTACAGCAGCTTTGCAGGGGGAGTGGGGGTGGTTGCTTTTAACTTTCGCCAGCTGAGTATAGTTCCCTAGAAACCACATGGCAGCTGAGGACTACTGGTCTTCATCATATGCTGACCTCACCTCCTCCCCACTTAAGTTTACCCCTTGCCACCCCCTGTGCCAGGGCTCGAAAGGACAAGAATCAACCTAGGAGCCAGTTCTAACACCAGCTCTGTATATGCTTGGGGTTCCTCCATGCTGGGGGTTTCTTCGACAGGGAATTAAAGGAGGTTTCTATCACCATTGTGCTGCCTGCGCAGCACAAAGAGAGCAAATAGTTCTTTAACCGACTTTTGGCCAATTTTAAATAATTATTAATTATGCTGAATGAAACACCTGTTAAATGCTAACATAAAAATGGTCTGAAATGCCTTGGCATGCAAAGATGCTATAAAAGTTTAAGTAGCTGTTAAATGTGCTGCAATAAAAACCTAAAATAAAAAACTTTTTAAATTGAGCAATCTCAGTTAAAAAGCAGACTATAAATGAAAATGCAATGCCCATTTATTAATAGTTTCCTTCCTTTTTGCTGAATGTGCCAACAAGAATTTTAACTATTCAAGGACAGAATCATACAAATTAGAGATGGGAACTGGAATTATAGAAGGCCTACTACATCATCCAGTCCTTCTCCCTGGCACTTCAGATCTGTTCTCTGCTGTCCATTATCCAATGTTTTAGCCTGGCTAGTTTTAAATAAATGAAGAAATACTGTAAGAAAACTATTTATTTTGGATAAGACAACAGTTCTCAAACAGGTACCAGGTGCTTGCAACCACCCCACCCTTCCTATTTTGCTAAATGAAAGTGGTGATATGGCTAGAAAAGAGAGGAGTCTCATAGGTACCTGGCAAGAAAAAGAAATCCTGGTATGGGAAAGATTGGGGACCACTAGGATAAGGCATACAATGTAAAGCAACATCTTTTGTTTATTAAAGATCCCATCACATTTTTCATGAGATGAGATGTGTTAACCCTGGAGTCCTAGCCAAGTTCTAGTTTTCAACAGGATACAGTTTGCGTTGTCCCTTTCTGTTCCAAATTGCTGTGCAGTGTCGAACAGCTGCCATAGTCCTTCCTCTCTCTCACACACACATGCACACAAGATTAACATTACATCAGCAATACACTGAATTAACAGCATGGTGAATCATGTCCATGACTTCTAATTTAAAAGCACATCATTTACTAAGGGGTTGGGGTTTTTTTGATGGGGGATGATAGGATGAAGCAGGTAAGTACAGGCAAGAAGGGAAAGTGCATATAGGCTGGCAAGTTAATCAATCCTCAAAATATTAAAATTAAAAACAGCCATTTTTTAAGCTTCAGAAAATGGAGGTTTATAACAGAATAGCTGACAGACCTTTAACAGTGTTACTGGGCATTGCTCTAATAAAGTCAAAACAAATTTTATTACTTAACTGTCATCTCTCATCTAGCAAGCACTATATTTGACTATCTGTCAGAAACTAAATGGATGCAAGATGTCACAGGATATAATGAACACCAATAGTATCCACAGCTTTTCCAATCAAAAGCCACTCTTTTACACAAATAGCTCTGGATAGCTTGTCTTTTGCTATTTCTCTTCATGCATTTAGTTCCCCAATTTTCATTTTGAACTAAGCAGCTGTGGCGATTATGTGTACTTCAGCTTCCATTTTTGTTTATGCAAAACACAAGGATCTACCACCATAGTGAAGCTCTGTGCCAGAGGTAAGGAAAGTGATCCCAAATTTCTAATGAATGCTAGATGGGCAGCGACTGTGGAGAACCCAGTTTTCCATTTAGTAGTATTTAAAAGCTGGAAAGGCATCATCTGATTCATGTTAAGCTGCTTCAGTAGTACAAATGAGATCTCTTCTAAAACAATGAATTTCCACATTTGCAGTAGGCCATAATATGAACTGCAACTTACAATTCCCTAAAGGAATTATGTCAATTGGCATTTTAAAAATGAATTCAGTGACCTACAAAAATATGAGTTTCGTATGCACAGTATTTGTCAGTAGACAACACGGGAAGTTCAGAATTCACTTAGAAAACCTATGCTTTATAAAACTAAACGAAAGAATACTTTAACCACTTCCTCTAACTTGATAAGTATCTTACACTGAATGGCTGCCTGCAATATAAGAATGATGAAAAACTGATAACAGGAAATGGAGCTGCACTCAGCACAGTTAAAATTCAAGAACAAGAGGGGAAAATAACCCCCCGGATAATATATGCCCAAACAGCGGCCTTACTGACCTGATGAGACATTTAGAGCTCGTGGAAATTTCACAATTTTTTGGCAACTATGGTTTAGTGGGTCTCATGTGTGCTTGCATAGCTTATTTTCAGTCATCAAGTAGAAAATTTGCAACTGTAAGTATTCTTTTATTCACCTGAAGTAGGCCTTCAGGAATAGAAATGCCCATCTTGAAAGGGCTTAACATTCAGTTATACCATTGCTCCCTCCCTTTGGACTTACATTCCACCGAGTATAACTCTGCCCCTTGAAATGTCAGATATAGCACTTAGCGGAATAGACTCTGTAAAGGGTACAGGCACTATGTCCAAACAAAGAGACAGCTAGCATTTCCAGGTTGTGCTGTAAAAAAAAGCACAGCGGCTTTCAGAGGACTACATTGCTGTTAATACTCTGGCCTGGGCTATACTAGCAGGGGGGTTCGAACTAAGATACGCAACTTCAGCTACACAAATAAGTATCTTAGTTTGACTTACCTGGCCGTCCTCACAGCGGCGAGTCGACTACTGTGGCACCCCCATCAACTCCGCTTACACCTCCTGCCGACGTGGAGTACGGGTGTCGATAAGCGGATCCATTTATCACATCCAGACAAGACGCGATAAATCGATCCCCAATACATCAAACACTACCCACCGATCCGGAGGGTAGTATAGACGTACCCTTTGAGTGACCCCTTCAGACTCCTAATAAAAAGAATTCTAATCATTTCATGAAATACATTGTTATACTGTGTACATTTTAAGGCAGGACTGATATGTACTTATGCACGAGGATTGGCCAAGGTGCTAGGACTAGAAAAGGGGATGGGGTGCTCCAAATCAGGATTTAAGTGCACTAGCAAAGCTGTATGAAAGTCCCCAAAACTGAAACAACAGAGGTGTTATAAATAACCATTAAATAGTAGTGTTACGTTTGGACCAAGCACCGGAATACTCAATGTATTCAACATATGATGATGTCAAAAGTACACTACTTGTTTTCATAGCGAAGGGTGGGATTTTCAAAAGCACTCAGCAGCATTGGCCTAAATGCTCCCATTTAAGTTAAAGGGAGTTTTACCGTTGACTTCACTGGAAGCACAGTTGGGCCAATGCTGAATGCTTTTAAAAACTTTAAAATCCTGATTATAACATGCTTCTCAAGCTTTTCACCATATATACAAGCTGTAATATTAGAAAAACAAGATATATTAAATATTTTAAACTTTTAATTAATTTCTTGCTTTTGTATTATTACAGCCTGGTATACTTCATGCAGGTTTGATTTCCTCAAGTGGCTTAGGAGCATTAAGTTTAACTTTATAATTCAACCTTAGGTTACAATTTAAATACCCTACCAATAGACACCTTCTATTGAATACCTTAGATGCTGAAGCACACTTGAAAATGGTCAAGTAATCATCATATTACACCAGAGACAACGCACACTTTATAGAAATTGTTCAAGATTTTGCTGAAATTTTGAATTTTTTGTATAAACTATTGTCAACTCTTGCAATTTTTTCATGAGTCTCAGAATATCTGGTATCAGAGGGGTAGCCGTGTTAGTCTG
>NC_133769.1:53981191-54059020 GCF_003597395.2 Chelonoidis abingdonii | reverse complement strand
TGAGAAGGGCAATGGCTCTGCTAAACAACTTTAAGGGACCCTCCCTTTGAGAAGGGCAATGGCTCTGCTAAACAACTTTAAGGGACCCTCCCTTTGAGAAGGGCAATGGCTCTGCTAAACAACTTTAAGGGACCCTCCCTTTGAGAAGGGCAATGGCTCTGCTAAACAACTTTAAGGGACCCTCCCTTTGAGAAGGGCAATGGCTCTGCTAAACAACTTTAAGGGACCCTCCCTTTGAGAAGGGCAGTGGCCCTGCTAAACAACTTAACAGCCAGGGAGGGGAGGCCACAGGAGAACAAAAACAAAATGTAGTGTGGGGACAGCTGTAAGAGACAAAATGGAATAGGAGGATAGCTGTAACAGACAGGTAATACTGTGTATATATTCCTATACTTGTTTTTGACAATAGAGATATAAGTGGCACTCTCCTAATGCTTTAAACAGTTGGCCAGAAACTTACAATTTTCTTCTCTTTACTTGAAGTCAAGGGTATTATTCTGATTTATTTCACAAGTAAGAGATAGAAAAGACCTATTTATCACCCAGTATGTCCTCCTAAATTCCAGTTGATCTCTATTCATAAATAATACAGTCTTCACATTTTGCGTGCATAATATATTCAGTGCAAATTTAAAAAAAAAAAACATCAGAAGCTCGATCTTCATATTCTTTCTTGTGATCAAAGCTATATCCCAGATTTTTTCCCTTCTTTTCCTTCCAATGTGTGTGAAAGGTCTGTGGGCAGCAATGCTGACTGGATATAGATGATAGGGTTTGGGCTCGGGGGAAGTCTCTTTCCAGGATTTCTATTTGTTGAATTTCTAGTGAATAAAAATAAATTTATCATCTGTCTGGAGTTACTAACCGATATTCTATGTTATATAGTTACAAATTAATTAAAATACTTTAAAGACAAATAGTTTGAACAGAAGTAAACCAATATATTTCTGAAATTCCCTTCACAGAGGTGCAGTTCTCTAAGATGGTCCTCCTGCACACCCTCTCTTCTGAAAAGCAAACCTCTTATATAGTTAGCTTCAAGGATTGTTTTTAGATAAAGTATACTGCTCTGACTAGCTGAGTATTGCAACCATATCTGCCTTTCCTCTATTTCAGACTAGGGTTGCCAGGCGGCTGGTTTTCAACTGGAATGCCCGGTCGAAAAGGTACCCCTGGCAGCTCTGGTCAGCACTGAGGACCGAGCCGTTAAAACTCCAGTTGATGGCGCAGCGAGGCTCCCTGCCTGCATGCAGCTCCCAGAAGTAGCTGCCATTTTCCTGCCTCTGCACGCTGCCTCCACCCCGAGTGCCAGCTCTGCAGCTCCCATTGGCCAGGAACCGTGGCAAATGGGAGGTGCGGAGGCAGTGCCTGCAGGCAGAGGCAGCATGCACTATGCAGAGCCACCGGCCGTGCCTCCACCTACTGACCGGACATGCTGGCTTCTTCCGGGATCAGTGTGGAGCCAGGCCAGGCAAGGAGCCTGCCTTAGCCCAGCTGTGCCATTGACCAGGAGCCCCTGAAATAAGCGCTACCCGGCCAGAGCCCGCACTCTGGACCCCCAGCCTCAGGTCAGAACCCCCTCCCACATCTCAAACCCCCTCCCAGAGCCTGCATCTCAAATCTCCTCCCACACTCCAACCCCCTAACCCAGGTCTGAACCCACACCCAAACTCCCTCCCAGAGCCCGTATCCTGCACTCCCTTCCTCACCACTTTCCCAATCCTGAGCCCCCTCTGCAACCTAACTCCCTCCCAGAGCCCGTACCCTGAACCCTTTTCCACAGCCATGAGCCCCCTCCCACACCCAAACTCCCTCCTGGAACCCACACCCCTAACACCCTCCCATACCCCAACCCCCTGCCCCAGCCCAGAGCTCCCTCTTGCACCCAAACCCCTCATCTCCGGCCCCATCCCAGAGCCCACACGCCCAGCCAAAGGCCACACCCCCTCCCACACCCAGTCCCCTGCCCCAGCCTGGACCCCCTCCTGCACTCTGAACCTCTCAATTCTGGCCCCACCCTAGAGCCTGCACCCCCAGATGGAGCCCTCACCCCTACTTGCACTCCAATCCCCTGCCCTAGCCCTGTGAAAGTGAGTGAGGGTGGGGAAGAGCGAGCAATGGAGGGAGGGGGGCTGGAGGGAGTGGTGGGCAGGGCCTCAGAGAAAAGGTGGGGCAAAATAATTTGTTAAAGGCAGGTGAATCTTGTTTTATTATTCTTATTAATAACGAGACAATTTATAATCAGGTAAAGTAAGCAATCAACTAAATTCTACGAAATGAAATAAAAGAAAAGAAATTAGTTACTTAGACGAAACCATATAAGAATGTGTCTTGGAGACAGGCCAATTATGAATTTTAAGAATCTTAAATTCAATTAAATCCCCTTATCTCTCTGTTTACCAATATTTAGCCCTTGTCTTATCTCCAGGAATACATGGTCAAACCATTTGGTGATTAATAGGAGAAACTGTTAATATTTTGAATTATAAGAATATTTCCATATCCCAATAAAGTCATGGAAAACGTTTTAAATCTAATACCTTGGCAACATTTTAGGTAACTTTCTTTTACAAATCCATGTTTAAGGCTTGGGGAGGTTTTCCTTGGGCTGGTTTCTTCTTGAGTCTTCTATGTTTCTGTTAGCTCTTGTGGCAGCTTGCTTGTACTGGTGGGCAGGATAAGTTGATGAGTACTGTTTAAGCAGGATAGCAAAGGGTTGGGTCTGTATGAGGGGTGCTCACTTCAAATATTTTTTTTTTAATACTTCTCTTTCCTGTTTCCATGAAAGTATAGGAAAACACACCTCTTTCAGCTTGTTTAGATTCAGGTTGGGTGCTGTCACTTTTTCATTAACTTCATGCTTCAGTGGTTTGCTTAGATAACACATTCAGTCTGCCTAATGAGTATAAAACCCTCTTCTACTTGCCTTTATTCTTTTTGTGGCAGGAAAGCATTAAAATCACTTTTAAAGTTTGTTTTATCTTCCTTTTCATTCAGCCCATTCTCTGAGATATTCTTCAATTTTATTAGTTTGACAAGAATGAAATTCTGTTTTGAGAAAAGCCAAAATACTACAGTTCTTTATATAGAAGTTTTATAGCTTTTAAAACTATATCTCTACCCTGATAGAACGCTGTCCTCGGGAGCCGAAAAATCTTACCGTGTTATAGGTGAAACCACATTATATCAAACTTGCTTTGATCTGCCAGAGCGCAGAGCCCTGCCCCCCCCGGAGCGCTGCTTTTCCACGTTATATCTGAATTCGTGTTATATCGGGTCACGTTATAACGAGGTAGAGGTGTATATTTTAAAATTAAATAATTCTTAAAGAGAGTCTTTAGATTAAATAGTTATTAAATAAGTTGTTGATTCTTTTTGGGAAGATGATTCTTCTTGTTTTCCTCACCTGGGTGAAGGAGTTGCTTCAGCAATGCCAGTAATTAATTTTCTATTAACAGATTTTCTATACTTAAATGGCTATTAGTTTAGCAAGGTTATTAGATTCCAGGTAGATATCTGAAGTACTTTACCATTTACATAGCAATGGTATTAGGAAATTATATTTGAAGCTCTGCATTAGCTAACATATTTGTAAGAATGTATTTCACAACAGTGTTTTGCCATTTCAACATTTAAGAAATAAGGAAAAGCTTCAACACATTTCCAACTTCATATTTTCCCTAGAGAATTTTCTGAATGAAGATTTTAGAGTAAGTATACAATTCACTTCAATAACATTTCTATATTTTTTGTAAGGGGTTACTTAAAAACTTTTCTTATGAAGATGACAAAGCCCACTTTACACCTAGACATATTGTTCACATATAGAATGATCACTTAGTGAAAAGGGTTTGCCCATGTGTGATGGTGTGTTTTTCTCTTTAATTATTATACTGTGAGAGTTCATTCAAGAGCATAGTGATGGTCTGGTTTCACCCACATAGTTTTTGGGGCATATGACGCACTGGATGAGGTACAGCACATGTTGAGATAGGTCTGTGTATAACCCATGAATTTTGAAAGTTTTTTTGCGAGGGGTATTGATCATCATAGCAGTGCATATATGTCTGTAGGTTTTGAGTCTGTTGTTCTAGCAGGGTCTGGGTGCAACTTTGAGTTTGGGTCTCCTGGTCTATGGGGAGGTTCTTTCTGATGACGAACTTGGACAGGTTGGCGGGTTAACTGAAACCCAGAAGAGATTTCTTTCAGGATATGGTCCCCATCAAGTCTGGGTTGTAATTTTTTGATGATGGGTTCTGGTGTAGGGTGGCAGGTGATAACTAGGGTTGTGTAGTTACAGGGGTTTCCACCTCCTATATTGAAGCAGAGTCTCCTGGGGTATTTGCATAGCCCATTCAATGATGCAATCTTCTTCTCTGGTGAGGCGTCTTTGTTTAGTGAAGGCAGTTTTAAGTGTTTTTAGGTACCCCATTCTAGCTCTCTAGTGCTTAAAAGGGCATACACCTTTTGGCAACAAGCCAGACAATGGCCCCCACTGCTTAATGTGTTGTGAGGTCATTATTACAGTTAACAGTAAAAAAAGCTCGGAATATTCATACCAATGGTACCACTTTGAAAGGCATACAAATAAATTTGAATAAGGCTATACTGTCCAACAACAATCAAGCAGAGTACTATCTGAAGTACAAGAAAGAATGCATGTAAAACTGACAATGATTTTGACTCCATATTCTCCTATGGAAGTTGGCCATCAATTTAAAAATATCATGAAGTAATAGAATACGAGTTAGAATAAGAAATGATAAACCAGGAATCTAGAATCTGACAACTTGTGCTCTGTAAACAGCCCATTTTCTATCTACCTTAAATACTCCCCTGTGGTTTTAGTTGAATTACATTTCACTTTCTGCCACATAGTCCTTTACAATGCAGCCATTGCCCAAGTATTTTGGAATCAAACACAAATTTAAGAATTGTGTTGATTTTTCTCCATCCTTCCTTGATTCAGCCAACTTACGAAGGGAGGTTTTTCATTTTTCTTTCTCCTTTGCTATTCATATGAAATTATGATGCATCCTTCTTCAGTCATTGTTATTTAAAGAATTTATGAATAGTGCCAGATGAAAGCAATATATAAATGTAAGCCATTATTAAGCCATAAATTTAAGACAATTTTGGAACATCTTAAATACATCTTGTTACAAAATTTACCAAAGTATATAGCTTAAAATACAGCAGAAAGCATGTGCCCTGTAACTTTAAAGCTCACTCAGTTACTAACATACATATCGCTCACTCATCGATGAATCCAACCAAGATGAAACATTGTCAGCCAGTATGTAAGTGAAAAATGGGCACACACTGTGGGCTTGCAAGTCCAACTTTCTTCTTCTCTTCTAAAATTAACTTGGACTCCTCCAGGGACTAAAAACAATACCATTACCTCCAAATTATAGACAGTCTAGTAGGGTATAGGTCCAAGCAACAGTAGTCCATTTCAGTTAAGATGAATTTTTACTTCTATAAAGGTTTCTTTCTTTTCACTAGTCCAATCATATAGTCTCAATGACTTCAACCTCTTCTACTAAAAACTGGACTGGCTCAGCTTTCCAGGCCTCTTTGAGAATCAGGTTCGGCATACAGTCTCAATGGAGTTGCAGGCATTTATGATCCAACAGTCTTGATTCCAAACTACTACTTGAGGCCACGGAAGTAGTCACAAAAAGAGAACTCCTTATGGCTAATAATAATCTTAGCATAAAAACTGAGTCCCAATCTGAGCAACATTTTTTTCTTTACCTTACTAAAGATCACCCAACATGAACACCAAAAAAGACTAAAAAGAGCAGATTCAAGTGACTTGAAACATAAAGGGAAAATTAATGAAGGGATTTTAATTTATATATAATTCCTTGATGGCTATGAAAAGTATCATTTTCAACCAGATGAAAAATTGCATCATAATATTTTTCAAATAGTCTAAAATCCACAGAGGTATTTCCAAAAAAAGTAATTTGGATGCCCCAGTTTTAGTAAAAGATAAATTTGAAAATGATCCAGAATATGACACACTATTTTTATATAATCCAGTAATTCTGATTCTGGATTTTTTTAACTGAAGAAAGGAAAATAAATTGTGAGTGACTAGAGCTACTACAGAAGGCGTTTGTTAACACAGAACCCTGTGCTTGCAACAGCCTCCCACCCCACCATAATTACATCTGATGATGTACATCAGGACTGGCAACCTTTTAGAAGTGGTGGGCCGAGTCTTCATTTATTCACTCTAATTGAGGTTTTAGCGCCAGTAATACATTTTAATGTTTTTAGAAGGTCTCTTTCTATAAGTCTATAATATATAACTAAACTATTGTTGTATGTAAAGTAAATAGTGTTTCTAAAATGTTTAAGAAGCCTCATTTAAAATTAAATTAAAATGCAGAGCCCCCCGGACTGGTGGCCAGGACCCAGGCAGCATGAGTGCCACTGAAAATCAGCTCAAGTGCCACCTTTGGCACTCGTGCCATAGGTTGCCTACCCTGATGTACATCTTCCCATCTTGTCCTTCAAATCTGTCAAACCTCCTTAAGGTGATCTTCCAACCCACAGATTCCACATCTTTTCTTGCTTTTACACTGTTATGCAAAATATTATAGTCATTAGACTAATGATCCAACCCTACGAGGAATTCTACCCAGACACACCACTAAACCCGTGTGGAGTTCCTTGTTGTTAGGAATTCAAGATGGTGTGTGGGCATTAACAACTAGAATAGAAATATAAAAATTCTTCCCCTACACCATGACCAGTTAGAGTTCAGCAGGTTTGTGTGCTACAGATTTACACTTTAACTTGCCACACATTCACTGACCATACAGACAAGTCCATAGAAATATCTTTGTGTTTACAAAAAATGTGAAATCACTGACAGCTTTAACAACTTCAAAAGCTGCCATGTAGAGAGAGGGGTTTTTAAAAACAGAATTGCTAACATGCTCCATTACCTGCTAGAACTATAGTTACATAAAAGTTTCTCCAGCCAATAAATATGATGTCACAAGAAGACAATACGCTTCCTTTAGTTCACAGAAAGTACGGAATTTCAATTACAAAATTCACACAGTAGTGAACCCAATATAAATGGAAAACTCATAAGAAAAATATATTATGTTTTTCCTCTTTGTTTAAAGGGAATCTACACAGAATAGAAACAAATATACACCAAAAGTAATGGTAGAGAAATACTGTCCATATATATTTTTAAATGATATTCAGAAAATGCAAATATTTATTCATAGGCTCACTGAGCATCTATATAATTAATATGACAATCTTTTGCAGGGCTTGAAAAAAAAATCCACTTGGCCCACTTGAGAAAGACACTTTCCCTGGAAAGAGAAGAGGTCTAAAGTTCATTATATTTTGCACACTTTAACCTTGCTTATAAAAAGCAAATTTCCAGCCATCATGTTTACACAGATACTATTCTATATATGAACTGAATTTAAACTGATATAGAGAAATGTTCCTGAGCCTGGTGAGTGACAACAACAGTTTCTCCGCTGCTGCCTATAGCCTTATCAAGCAGTAGCAGAGTGGACATGGCAAAACAATGATAAATTTCACTGCTTTTCAGAGCACAATAGGTAGAAGTGAAACTAAACAGAATTATGTCAGTCTGACTGGTGTTACTGATGTAAGCAGTCTGAATGAACTCTCCCCTGACATCTAATGGTGAGCTGTAGACAAGGACTTCTGGAGCTGATCTCATTTGCATGCCCAGGTGCTCATATTGATGGGATTGCTTGCCCAAATTATCATTTGTGGTTGGTGTTGGATCCCCAGTCTCCTTGTTATTGGAGTAATAAACGGTTGTTATCTTTGTGAGAACCAAGGGCAGCAGAACTATACCTGGCATACCCTGATGGAGAAACCTCACCCTCACTTGAACGGCACTCGCTAAGCAGGGGACATAGGTTCCAAAGTCCAATGAGTTGAGAGAGAAGGGGAATAGGTACTTGTGCTTGGGTGTGTGGGCCCTGTTTAAGTGTTCTAGACACCCTTTGACCTTTCCTCTTTCCACGGTATAATAAAAGAGCTAGGGTATGGCTACACTTGAAACTTCAAAGCTCTGCCGCGGCAGCGCTTTGAAGTGCGAGTGTGATCGCAGCGCCAGCACTGGGAGAGAGCTCTCCCAGCGCTGCACGTACTCCACATCCTCATGGTATTAGCTTGCAGTGCTGGGAGCCATGCTCCCAGCGCTGCGGCACTGTTTACACTGGCGCTTTACACCGCTGTATCTTGCAGTGCTCAGGGGGGTGTTTTTTTCACACCCCTGAGCGAGAAAGTTGCAGCGTTGTAAAGTGCCAGTGTAGCCAAGGCCCTAGACTCAATTGAGAGTCGTTACATGCTGCAAAACTGAAATCACTGATACCTTTGGGACAGAGTCTCTATTGCAAGAGACTGCCCAGTGTGTACCAGCTGTGAGACTCCCCCATTAACAGCTGAAATCACCAAGATCTGTGTTAAGTGGGAGGTCCTTAAGTCATTATGGCCAGCCACACGGCTGGTGGAGAGGTGCGTCCAGCAGGGCAGCTGGTGAAGAGAGCCGGGGCCAGAGCAGAGTCCCGCAGAGGCATGGCAAGCAGCCGTTGGGGTAACGAACGAGTGCCGGAGCAGTGGAACGTGTAAGGTGCTTCCTTGCCCCCCCCCCCCGCACCTTCCACCCAGGGTGGGAGGTGGATTCTACGGACAAACTTCTAAACTCTGGGGCTGCACTGGCCAAGGACAGCAACTGTGAGTGGGTGCAGTGGGACATGTTAAAGGGACTTTTGGGTTGCTGGACTTAAGGACCTGTGGGGAAAAGGACACTGCCCAGCTTACTTGGGAATGGGTCTTTTGCTCATGGTTTATGTTTATGAACCCTAGTTGTAGTGTCTTCCCAAATTAATGCTGTTACTTCCCTCCTTTTATTAAAAGTTTTTGCTACACTCAGACTCTGTGCTTGCGAGAGGGGAAGTATTGCCTCCTACAGGTGGGCAGGGGTGGTGTGTAATTGTCATTGGGTGGGCACTCGAGCTGGTTTTGTGTTGTATTGTTGAAAAGGAACCCCTAGATACTGAACCTGGCCCTTGTTGCTGCTGGCTCCACCTGGCAGAAAGGTTACACTGAGGAAACAGCGATTGCCAAGGTACTGAAGCCGTTGTCTGACACTGTGCCTCAGTCTCATAGACTGTTGTGCCTCCCTCTCTCAATGCCCTTTCCTATGTGCTTTTGACTGGTATGTGTCTGATAAATTTTCAAGCTCTAATCTTTTTAAAACTTGCCTTTTTTTTTCTGCCTTTTTTTCTTTGTAGTCAGGTTGTACAAAGGACTAAAGCAATATCTATCTTCAGTATTTTAGCTAGAGACAAGCTAAAATAGCAGCCTCAGCACATTCTGCCTCTATGATATATTGATACAATACTGAAATAGCTGCTGTATTGAAATATGCCATTCATTACTGAGCAGAAATGTTAATAAATGCTGACAACTTTCTATCATTTGAAATGTATCAGATGACGATAGATACTATTTTTATTCAGAAAGCTTTCTTCAGTGTTTCCATGTGTAAACTTGTAATCAACCAGTGACAGAAACCTCATGATGAAAAAGACTTTTCTTTTGCATATGTAAAATTTATAACACATATCTGCTTGCATATACAGTATCTAGTAGCCATTTATTGTGTTTTAAACTAAAATGAGTCTTATTCTAAAGCAGGAAATCAATTTCTTTCCCCATTTCTAGCAGAATGAGAGTAGTCCACCTAGAAGGCAATATATCAACAGCAAATTTATGGCTCAATATGGATATCAGCCACAGCTAAAAATTTGCAGATCTATATAACCAAGCACATTAAACAGCCCTCTTGGGTAACATATAAGCAAAAGTAACTTTCATAATGCAGCACACACTATAGGTAGTGCTATTACAACAGCCTCTGTTCACCTTTTGTTGGTCCATTATCAAAAGAATCTGTGCATATTGTCAACATAATGAATGAAATCACAATGCAATGCAATTCTAATGTGGCTGGTGGGGGCCCTGGAGTTCCGAGCCCTTGCGGGTGGTGGGGGCTCCAGAGCTCTGAGCCACCATGGGGGCCCCAGAGCAGTTTCCTTTTATATCATCAACCCAGATCAGCAGTGACAAAGTTTTAACCTTCTGTACGTGGCTAGACTACAGGCTTGTAATGACTATGGAAATTGATACCGGTATAACTACATTGACACATGCTGAACCTGTGCAAACAGTATTTGCACTTACCATGATACATTTATCTACCCTGGTAAGCACATCAACACTGGCTATTTGCATCAGCGTAGCTACATCACACAGCACAGCTAGGTTCTAAGAGAAAAAAGATGATCTCTCAATACAATTTCCAGCAAACTGTCCATGTTACTGAAACAACAATAAGAGAGCCCAAAGACAGAAAACACATGGAGACAATTCTCTTTCAGGTCAAGAGGGGAGAGAGGGCAGGAGAAGGATGTTTCAATGCTGCAGCATACATTGTACATGATTTGTGGGTTTTTGAGGGAATATTATACCTATAAAGTAAAGATCAGCTTTTAATTCTCTATGTTAGAGACTTTATTTGCCACTCAGACTTCATTAGCCATAATACACTTTTATAGGTTTATCAATACCAGGAAAGTTGTTTGAGTGACTTTCTTAGTGATAGAACCACTGATATTCTAAGACTACTAAGAAAGCATTGGTGTGATGTTTTGGGAATCACCCAGACCAGTAAGGAGTTTTGTCACTGGCTACCCTATAAGCTTGAGGGGCCTTAACGCTCTGATGCGATGGCTCAGAGCCCTCCCCCAGTATCCTGCCCAAAAGCACAAGGTCTAACCCTGGCTTCCACCAGCCTAGTAATTCCTTGCAGGGTGACACCAACAGCCCTTCCAGTCCTGATTCTCCCCAAATCCACCCTTCCCAAGTTCTTAACTACCACACATTCAGACTTTTCTCCTTTGGTTCATCACCCAAAAAGGTATGAAACCTGCCACCCCAGATACCGGCTTACTTTGGCCCCCACACTCCACACAATTTGCACAACAGAGGCCTCCTTGGGAAAAAAATAAACAAAGGGTTTATTTAATAGAAAAACTACAGATTCAAAAGATGAAATAGTACGGAAAAACAAACTTATACGCGTTACTCAGTAAATAAACAAAGATGCAACCTCAGGCTTTACATTTCCATATTAGATAAAATCACTTTTTAATCTGAAGAAATGGACTTTTTACCGATGAAAACTTATGTCCAAATAAATCAGTTAGTCTTTAAGGTGCCTTTAAGTCTTTATCTATTGTCTTTGAACAGTTTCCCAGCATTCCCCCTAGCTAGAGGGGAGATCTCATGGTTCATAGAAGATTAGGATTGGAAGAGACCTCACAGAGTCATCTAGTCCAAGCCCCTGCTCAAAGCAGGCCCAATTCCCAACTAAATCGTCCCACCCAGGGCTTTGTCAAGCCTGGTCTTAAAATCCACTAAGGATGGAGATTCCACTGCCTCCCTTCCAGTGCTTCACCACCCTCCTAGTGAAATAGTTTTTCATAACATCCAGCCTAGACCTCCCCCACCGCAATTTGAGACCACTGCTCCTTGTTCTGTCATCTGCCACCATTGAGAACAGCCTAGCTCCATCCTCTTTGAAACCCCCCTTCAGGTAGTTGAAGGCTGCTATCAAATCCCCCCTCACTCTTCTTTTCTGCAGCCTAAATAAGCCCAGTTCCCTGAGCCTCTCCTCAAAAAAGTGTATTTTTATAGCACAATAACATTGTACATAGGCTTGGAAAAGAGACAACTAAGGGGGGATATGATAGAGGTATATAAAATTATGACTGGTGTGGAGAAAGAGTAAATAACACTTCCATATTTACTTTCTCGTAACACAAGAAGTCAGGTCACCAAATCAAATTAATAGGCAGCAAGTTTAAAACAAACAAAAGAAAATATTTTTCACACAACACACAGTCAACCTGTGGAACTCCTTGTTGTGAAGGCCAAGACTATAAAAGGGTTCAAAAAAGAACTAGATAAGTTTGTGGAAGATAGGTCCATCAATGGCTATTAGCAAGGATGGGCAGGGATGGTGTCCCTAGCCTCCATTTGCCAGAAGCTGAGAATGGGCAACAGGGGATGGATCACCTTATAGGCAATTAATTCAACTGCTTCTTCTTAGCGATTCAAACCCCCATTCGCCCTTGGGATGTCTGGAACTTGATCGTCCTAACAGGATAATCAACTTTTAACTCTGCTTGACCTGCTTTAATAAAAATGACTGGGAGTGTCCCAACATTTGTGAATTAATCGAGTGTTAATTTAAACTGCAGAACGCTACATATGTTGATTGAGCAATATGCAATGCCGATCTAGTATCTGTCAACAAATGACTATGCAAATAAAAATCAATAACTGTAAAGAGGGACTCACTAACTATTCTACTACAATACATATTGAAACCTTATTTGGGCATACAATGAATGACGTTTGCAAAGTATTGTGGAAAGAAAAACATAAAAACAATGGTCTTTCATTATTAGCAGATTATAAACAGACTATGCTAAATGCAGTCCATGTGTGCTTTATTTTCTTAATTAAAGGTCTGGGTGTCTGTCAAATGTCAATGTCAAAGTGACACAGTGACTTGACTATAATGCTTAAAATATGGTAAAGACCAAAAACCCTTTGGGTTAGCAAACTAAGGACTCATTAAATTTCAAGCACATTATTCTAGTATTCAGTTTTTCCCTCATTCTTCTGCAACACTTATTCTATTATCTGGGAAGAAACTGATATTTCTTTGGGCAAACAAGTGGTAGTATTATTTCTAAACACTGAAGTGGAATCACTTTCCTAATGAACAATTCTTGACCTGTGAAATAAGCAGCACTCTGTCAGCAGAATTCAGTTCAGCCCTCCCATACCTTTCACATAAACTCACAGCTCAGGGATGGCTGGATTAGGCTCTTCATCCCTCCCACCAATCACAGAATAGCTTTGTATCGGGTCTTATCATAGGTTACTCCTTAGGTTTTACAGAACCCTGTAACTGGCTGTGAGGGAGGAACTGCATTTCCCTTTACATTCTGCTTGACAAGCTGCAAAGAACCATTCAAGCTCTCCTGCTTGCAGCAAGGTTCTCATTCCCACCCCCAACACATGCAGTGCAAGGTTTTGGGCAAGCTCTTGGTCCATCTCCCTAAGAGATTTTGTGCATGTGGAATGCATGTAATTTTACTTCACATTTTATTTTCTTTTAATGTCAAGCCAGAATTACATTCAGATACCCACTGTTCAGCATATTAAGTCTTTGCAACTTTGGGGGACTATACAGTCTTTGCAGTGGGTTAAATTTATTATTCCGTTTGGGCAGAGATGGTTGAAAGGGATATGTAGGATTCTGTGTGTTGTTGGGACAGAGACACTCCTCAGTAGAGACTGCTTAAATTTAAGACACCAGTGGCCCTATCCCACTCTGACTTATGGGGGGGCGGGAAGGAAGCGGGGAATGTGGGGCTGAGAGTCCAAGCCTTGTGTCCAACATGAGTGGACCAGGCAACTTATCTGTTTGGGTATCTATTTTGACCTTAGTGTTTGCCAGTTAGGACAAAGTGTGGCTTACAGTTGGGGCAAGAAGCTACAGTCATCCTTTGCTTCACAGGCTATGGGCTAGATTCACAAAGCTAGTTAGGGTTCGTCTGCACTTGAAACACTACAGCAGCACAGCTGAGGCACTTCAGTGTAGACACTCACCACAGCAAAGGGAGGGGTTCTCCCATCAGCATAGTTAAGCCAGTTCCCTGATAACTGATCAACAAAGAAGAATTCCTCCGTTGAACTAGCAGTCTACACCAGAGGTGAGGCTGGCTTAACTACAGAGTGTGATTTTTGGGCATGCATCCATATTTGTGTCACCAGAATACCTAACAGCCCAGTGGTAAGAGCAGTCATCTGGGATACAGCAGAACCACATTCAAGTCCCTACTCCAAATCATGCAAAGCAGGGATTTGAAACTGGGTCACCTGCCTCCCAAGAGAGTACCCTAACCACCAAGCTATTAGGTATTGTAGGGACACACACACACCTGCCCAAGCCCAAAGAATTCCCAACCTGCTCGCCTTGGCTGTCTTTTGTACAGAAAAAAGAGAGATTGACTCAATAGCCTGCTGACTAGGGAACTCCTAGGGACCTAGGGACATAAGCTTAGCTTGCTGTCTTCTGAAAATCCCTTTCCTAGGCACTTCACTTCTTCCATGTATTGTGTAGGGGGGGGGGGGGAATTTAGCTTCTGGCTGAAAATTCCATTAGACAGCAGGTTGCACCTAAGTACCTTTGGGAATCTAGCCCTATGTTCATCCTCCTTGACATAAAAAGCAAGCACTGATGGTTTAGTAAAGTTGATGCCTCTTATGCCATCAATTATCCATAATTTGTAAATTGTCTTTTTTGAGAGCCTGTGAGAAAAAAGATCATCCCACCAGAATATTGACATTCATTAAACTTATTCAGATAGTAATTTCAAGATGGCCATTGTCATTTCTCATTGTTTTTGTTAATAAAATAGTTTTACATCTTGAAAGCAATGTATAAATCAACAAATTAATTGGCACAAATCCTCAGCGAGGTAGGTATGTTATTTTCCCCATTTTACCAATGAAGATGTCAGACTTTTTCATTGTTTTAGCATTGTTATGCAAATCACTCTAATGATGTAATAAACTATGTTTGGCTTCAAGATCCTGTTAAGAATATAGGTCATTTTCAATTTAACTGATTCCAAATATTGCTATGGAGTATAACAATACAACACCACTGCTCATGTTTTGCAGGAGTATTCTTACACAGTGCCTTTCTTTAAAAGGAAATTGAGAGAAGCATTCAAAGAAGTTTCATATATGATAGTAGAAAGATTACTATCTCTACAGTGGTTTTTCATAAGGCTATGCATCCACTCCCTGTGGTCAAAAGTAGTATATTAGATGATAGCGGCCCACAAGAAAGAAGAGGTCTGGGGAAAACAAGTAATTCATATGAGGCTAATTAAGGTTACCAGAGAGAGGTGTGTCTGACCACAGGACTGGAGGTCAGTAGCTCCTGTACTCTAATTAGAATTGGACAAATACCAGACTTTTCATTTGCCTGGTAGTTCTTGGGGGAGGAAAAAATGGTTTGATCTGAACTGAAATTTTTTAGAATTTTCAGCAAATCAAAAAAGCCCACAAAAATTCATTTCAGGTTGAATGAAAAGTTTAGTTTAACCCAAAATGAAACACTTAGTTTCCAGCCACTTTCAAGTTCTTTTTAAGAAAGCAAAGGAAAGGAAGGACTAGATCAACAAAACAGCAGGTGGTGGTGCAATACTTAATACCTTAGTGGTTAGGGCACTCCCCTGGGATGCCCAATGACTACTGAGGTATTTTATACAAAGTGGAACAGAATCCACAAGAAAGATTAAGAAATCCCTACCCTATAACAGCAAACAGCTCAGTGGTTAGGAGACTCACTCAGGAGAGGGGGAACCTGGTTCCCTGCTACAGAAGCAGAGATTCAAACCTGGGTCTCCCATATTCCATATGAATACAATAAGCACAAGGATTTTGGGTATGAAGTGGAACTACCAGCTTCTCCTATGGCATACAGGTGCCCTTGTGAATCTAGCTCAAATGTTTTTCTACAAAACTATTCTACGAATTTGTGTCAAATCTGCAAATAGTGTCAGGTGATCCACAACTGCATTTCTTGGCAAATAAACGATTTACTCAATAAATTTTTCTCAGCTCTAGTTATAATTCCACCTCTGCATCTGAGGTGAGAGTTCAGTGATTTTCAAAACACTAGTAGGTACCTAAATACCTTTAAAAATCTGGGCCTGACTCTTTCTATGTCATCAGGCAATGTAACGTACGAAAACACTGCTTACTTAGTTCACGGAGATATGAGTTTTCACATACAGAATATCAAAATGGGAGGGACACAAGGTTAATCTGTCTATTTCTATATAATTTTCTGGTGTTAGTTTTTATTTTAATAATTTTTTTGGTGTTTGACTAAAAATCATTGATAGAAAGGAATGTTACATTGCTTTCAGTATTCTACAGTGTATTAAGAGATCCCCGCCCCATTACAGCCAATTGCCCGGTGATTAAGGGACTCATTTTATAAATCCATGGTACAACTCACACCTTAAATATTGCATGCAGTTCAGGTCCCCCTCTACCTCCCTCCCATCTCAAAAAAGATATTTTAGAATTGGAAAAGAGCAACAAAAATAATTAAGGGTATGGAACACATGAGAAGAAATTTAAAGGTTTGGGACTTCTCAGGTTGGAAAAGAAATGACAGAGATCTAATAAAATCGTGACTGATGGGGAGAATAAGAAAGTGCTATTTACTCCTTCACATAACCCAAGAACCAGAGGTCACCTGATGAAATTAATAGGCAGCAAGTTTTAAACAAACAAAAAGAAGTATATTTTCACACAACGCACAGTGAATTTGTTGAACTCGTTGCCAGGGGATGTTGTGAAGGACAAAACCATAACAGGTTAAAAAAAGAATTAGATAAGTTCATGGAGGATAGGTCCACCAATGGCTATTAGCCAAAATGGTCAGGGATGCAACCCCTTGCTCTGGGTGTCTCTAGTCTCTGATTGCCAGAAACTGGGAGTGGACAACAGGTGCTGAATCACTCAATGACTGCCTGTTCTGTTTATTCCCTCTGAAGCATCTGGCACTGGCCACTGTCAGAAGATAGGATACAGGGCTAGATGGACCATTCGTCTGACCCAGTACTGCTGTGGATAACACAGCTTCAGGTACACGCCTTCAAAACAGCTAAGGCAACAGTAGAACCATTAGTGGGAGATGCTACCTCCTAACACAAGGTAAGTTAATAGGCTTTGTTTTGCCAAGCCTGGGCAATCAATTGAAAGTGGGGCAAGTAGGTGGCCCTGGATGTATCAGTGAAAAAGGATGTTTCATTAAGAGACAAAGGGAGAAGGCTGCAAACAGTATAGGCCAGTGGTTTTCAAACTGTGGGTCGCGACCCAGGACTGGGTCATGGAATGTAAGGCACTCGGTCACAGCGGCTCTGGTCAGCACTGCCAACCCAGCCATTAAAAGTCCTGTTGGCGGTGCTGCCCGGCTAAGGCTGGCCAGTCCCTACCTGTTCCGACACTGTGCTGTGCCCTGGAAGTGGCCAGCAGCAGGTCCAGCTCCTAGGCTGGGGGGTCACAGGGTTCGTGTGCTGCCCCCCACCCCAAGTACCAGCTCTATATTCCCATTGACTGGGAACCTGCCACTTGCTGCTTCTAGGATGCAGTGCAGGGAAGCCTGCCTCTGCACCCCAGCTGCGCCGCTGACTGGGAGCTGCCAGAGGTAAGCTGGAACTGCAATCCCACACCCCAATGCCCTATCCCAGCCTTGGGCCCCCCCTCAAACCTGGAGCCTCTTCCTTCACCCCAACCCCTCATCCCCGGCCCCAATCCAGAGCCTGCACCCACAGCCCAGAGCCCTGACACCCTCCTGCACCCCAACACTGCCCCAGCCTTGAGCCCCCCTAACCCAGAGCCCCCGCCTGCACCCCAACCCCCTCATCCCCAGCCCCACACCAGAACCTGTACCCCTAGCCTAGAACTCTAGAACCCCCCTCCTGCACCCCAACCCCCAGCCCCATCCCAGAGTCCCCTCCCACATCCCAATCCCTCATCCCCAGCTCCATTGGGTCATGGGCATCAACGATCTCCTTCAACTGGGTCACCAGAAAAAATTGTCATAGGCTGTTCCTCCTAACTCAGAGATGGGGTGTAAGCTGGACCCACCTGAGCTATGTGGATATGATCTGAGTGCTGATTCAGGAATGTTTCTGCTACCCAGCAGTCCAAATTTAAAGGTTAAGCTTAGTTAAGGGAATATGTGGCAAGGTCTCTGCTATTTGAAATCCACTTCTGTAAGTGCTGCATTCCTTTAAATAAATCATGGTTTGCTTTAAAATAAAAAACAAAAAAACACTTTCTGTCTTACTGCAAATGTGTTACACAAACATATGCTGTCAAAGGCTTCCAGAGGAAATACTCTTCCAAGTGCGAAGCCCTTTAGCACTGCTAAATAACATAACTAGTAACCACAGGAGTCTAACCCAGAAACCCAATCGGGGAGAGTAGCTGGGTCACTAGATCTTACCCTAAAGGCAACTTGGGGCACAGACCTGCCACTTGAAAGAATGCACTTTCAGGGACTGAAAGAAGGTCTCAGCGGAGGGGGCAGCCTACCGAAGGACCACAATGCATGAATCTGTTACATTCTCTAGTAGTTATATATGTCAAGGGAACACAATGCAATCCAAAATGAGCAAGGCCTCTGCTGTTTCTATTTTCTTTCACTGCAGTTCAAAGAGCATAGTAAAATCTACCCAAAAATGTGTGAAAATTCCCTCCTGATGTACCAGTACGAAAACGTCAGTATCACTTCCTGTGCTTTGCTGCACAATCTAGTTTGTCACTTGAAACCCCAAGTATTTTTAGAGTAGGCAAAAGAGGCCAAATATTCAAGATATTTCAAATATATTTAAAAGTTCTTGTTTCCCCTTTCATATTTAAGACATTTGGAAAAGTTATTCTCCCCCCTTCACATTTTTCCAACATATTGGGGGAAAAGCGTCTATTTCATTTTGTTTCTGGCTTAAAACTAAAATACATATTGTTCTTTATCTTTATCTAGGGAAGCTAAGCTTAAAATGTCACTCTCAAAATAAGGATGAAAAAGAACAGCCAATACAGTTAGAATCCCTAGCAAGATAAAATGTAGTAAGATTTTAAATTTTGATTATGTCACTTTTATTCATATCTTCTACTGTGTACACAGTGATACATGATCTCTGAAATAAAAGCACTATGGGAAAATGTGCAGCAGTATATAGAGCATTCTCACATTATATAATGTCCTAATGAAATTCCTTCAAATTCCTGAACAGAAGTATGGAACAAAGAAGAATCTGATCACAGTGACTTCTTCCCAGGTTTTACCCTGAGCTCTGTTTCAGGACACCGAGGCCTACATTTCCTAAGAGCACACACACTTTTGCATGCATTCAACCCCAACCTTACACACACATTCTGAGTGTGCAAAACTGAGCAAATGTATTTTTGCAAAATTAGACTTGAGAGTCTAATCAGTATTCTGTAGATAATCAAGTACTGCAGACAAATTCCATAGATCAGTTTAGTCTCAGGGCTCATGATACACAATAAATACATTTATTTTGCATACATTTCAGTTTGCACAAGATGGCTCTCTGCATCACAGATGTGAATACAGGAGACATTAGCCATGGGGTCTGGTTCTATACTCTACTGCTTGCACAACTCCCACTGACATCCACAAGAATTGGGAACACAGATGGAAAGGAGATGGGGCCACATTATGCTTCATTCTAATAATATAGGCATAGCTTTGTAAAGATTAACGCAGGAAGGCCCAGGACTTACAAATACAGCATTGTCAAGGCTCTTATAATTTACGTCACATTAAAAAGTGTACTTTTTTCTACTACAGAATTGCCTTGGCTACTGCTTTTAAAAATAAATTGTTCATATACCCTTTGTACTAGCTGATGATCAACTATAGCATAATATTTGAGTAGAGTATTTTATCATTTTAATTGTTTTAACTTCATGTTAATTATTGCCTTTATAGTTACATCTCCAGCCTGTTCCTTGCATTATATGAAAACAGAACTACCTCAGGCAGAAGGCAAGAATGCTGTGCAGTTATTGACCCATAACTGTATACTAATTTCTCAATTATACAATTTCTTGCACTCTGACTGGCTGAAGAGAACTGATTTACTTAATGGCTGCATGGTTATTTCTCAGTGACCACACAGTGAAACCTCTTCACTTTGTCAATAGTCCACAGAACTTCACACCTACATACAAAACATGGCCACATCAGCTTTTGACACCTTCTCCCCCACTGTCAATGTTCTTTACTTGTTTAGTAAAATTTGATTCAAAAGTTAATTATTGTTAGTATGGGGATCACTTTTTGCAATAGGCAATAAAGAAGTGAGCTTGGAAAGAAAAGAATGAGCACATTTCAGTATAATAATGACAAATCTACAAGCCTCTTTGTTGATCCAGCAAAAAAACATATTCTGATTTAATAAACATGAAGGGTGTTTTGAAGTCAACAGAAAATTCCCACTGACTTCAGTGAGGTCAGACTTCACCCTAAAGGTCTAATTTTATTTACCAGAGAATAAGAAGAACTCTGACATCCTCATTTAAGTAAATCTTTATCTATGTAAACTACAGGAGATGTGACATGATCCAAAACATTTATTTTCAAATACAGTACTTCATATTTTAGATAGTTTACCTGTCTAGAAAACAAACACAATACAAAACAAATTCCCAGCTCTCATTTTTCTCCACTACTTCCACCATGTTCTTTGACTATTCAGTTTAACCTTCCAGGTTTACAAGTATCAAATTATTCTGTTTAAAGGTATTATGTAATTTGAATTTCATTCTGTAGTCTCAGTATAGCAGAATAAAATAAAGTGTGCACATTTCTCTACAGAATGACTGGGATTTTTCACTGACAATGCTGTTATGCCAAGGAAAATCTCTGTCAAGCCATTTTAAGTTTCATATAATGCAATGTCATTAAAAGCAATTTCCAGACTTAATGGTAAACTAGCCTTGTGTAACTCTGGCATCCCATTAAATTTATTCCACTAGTCATTTCATGAAGTCTTTTTAACTTTCCTTCGTCAGCTGTCCTCTGGTTTTCAATTTATCAATTCTTATGCTTACTTCACAGGACCATATTTCACTTTCCAATAACATTCTTCATTTAAATGTTCAAAAGCTTTAGCTCTGTAAATCTGTAGTTGACTGTTACGTTTTTGCCAGCCTTCTGCAGGTAGTACTTACAACACACAGAAAGTTTAGCACTAAATCCTTGCCACAGTAATAAGGTTCTCAGTAGCCCTACATGTAAACCAGCAGTGCACCAGACTGACTAATACTGACGACAGGTGGTCTGGGGCACAGTACATGAGAGAGAAATAGAAGGATCCTGTTCCATTGACAGAAGATTTAGAGCCGATCAAAGATCATTCTGGTAAGCTCTCCCAACTCTTAAAACAGCTCCAGGCCAATCCAAGTCTCATTTTTTCCCCACTCATGTCGAGGGTTGAGACTTACTACAGATCTAGAATAATGTCCAGGGACCAGTCCCTATGTGGAGGTTATTGGGTGATACTGCATCTCAGATCATCAAATGGATTAATCTTCACCTCAACAGTCCTTATTTCCACCCCCTGGCTGACAGCTCCATATCAAAGCTGTCAACCAGTGGTACCATTTAGGCACAGTCACCCCACATTCCAATCTGTAGAGCCCTACGTGGATACAAAATTTGTACCTGCATCCGATCCTCAAACATGGTCCGTGGATATCCACAAATTTTCAGGGTTCTAGATATAAAATTTAGATCCACATCCATCCACAATCAGCATATGTGGTCCGGGATATCTGCAGATTTGCAGGGCTCTGCCAGTCTGTGGCTGAGATGATGGGAGATTATTATAAAATCACCCCTACAGGAAATGACTCTAATTGACATCTATAGCAGCTTATAGTGAACAGTCCCTTTCAGGAGACACTCCTTTTTCTCACTGGTCCACATATATTATCATCACTTTAATACATTCCTGAGCTCCAACAATATTTTTGAAACTAATTTGCTTTATAAACAACCAACTCAAAATATTCTGAACAAATGTCAAACCTCTTGGGCCAGGTTCTGATCCCACCTACGCTAATGTAAATCTAGAGCAACTATACTGACTTCAGTGAGGTTACTGGGAAGGCGGGCTTCTGCAAGGCAGCTGGGAGCCTTAAAACGGAACTGGTATTAGGTGCAAAAAAACCCAACGACTTTTCAATTTATTCTAGAATGAATAGCATGTAGATGAAAGATGAGATTCTGATAACTTACACCTGTGTTAATCAAGAGTAACCTCACTGAAGTCAATATAGTTGCTCTAGACTTACATTAGTGTAGGTGGGATCAGAACCTGGCCCACTTATATAATTAGGATGATGCTGATGCAAGGCAGCAGACATAACTCTGCAGTGTAGACCAGGTCTTAGACTCCAGCATCCGAACACAAAGGAGATACAAACTGAGGAGGGCACTAATTTCATCTACCAGTCACACACCTCATCAGTCTATACAAGTTTTGCAGTGAAGAGAAAGAAGTGCAAGGCTGATAGTCAGGAATTGCTGCGATCAAATCCTGAATCACTGAGCCTGATCCTTAATTACCCTTTTCCTGCATTTGGGGCTTAAAACCATTTTTGTGCTTCCTGTATTCTGGGGTTATGCAAGGACTGTCATGACCCATGAGTCTAAAATCTGGGTTTGCAGGGTTTATAGGAGCAGCCATGCTCCAACCTTCCATTTGCCAGCCGGCTGATGTTTACCTGGGACCCATGAAGCTCCACCCCTGCAGGCCTATTGGCAGAGTCCTAGACCAACTGATTGGCTTGCTGGCCCTGCATAAGCCAGCCGAAGGAACAGGAGGCTGTCTAAACAAATGGGCTCCACCCTGTTCTGGACTGCGTGCTTGCTGCTCCTGCTCCCTTGGCATGATTTCCTAGTATCCTGACTCGGTGCGACTCCGATCATTTGATTTGTGGTTCTGATCACCAGTCCCCTTGGGGCTTTCCTGCTTTTCTTCCCTTAGGACTAGGCTTCTTATTTTCCCAATAAGAAAATCTCTCTCTTAAGGTGTCCCCTCTGCCCACAGGTGAAAAACTGCTTTGCTCAGGCTTCTGGACTCCTGATCTTGGGGCTTCTTTTCTTGTCCCAACCTCTCTGCACCCTGCTCATCTTCTGATGAGGATCTTGAGCAAATAATGCTTCAACTAACCGCTTCATATAGTTCTGCAGGTATGTCTACGCCTCCCACTATCCCCTTCTGTGGTTTCAAAGTCTTTCTTCAGCCGACTTAGGCAGTCTTCCCATTCACTGCCTAATTGCCACTTCCTCAGCCTCAGTCTTCCCACTCACTGCCCGATGGTACCACATCCTCAGTGACTGGCAGGGGAAACCAGGCCTGCCCTCTACTTCAGGTTCCAGCTCAAGGACCCCGCACCTGGCAACTACAGTTCTGCTTTCCCTCAGGCCCCGCTGGGCCTTCTCTGGACTCCCTCTTCCCAGGGAGGAACTACAGCCTACTGAACCCTGTAGCCTCAAACACACTCCCTTCTCCCAGGGAGTGACAGCAGACTACTTCCCTGCAGCCTGCCACTGTTGCCGGCTTCCTGGCTTTATAAGCCTGGCCCTGCTCTTCCCCTAGCTGGACTTCATCAGCCACTTAGGCCTTAGCATTCTCTGGCTTTCCTGCAGATGCAGCCTCTAAGTTAATTGGCTGCCCTGAGGGGACTCCGACAGGAGCAAGGCATAGTGGCCTCCTATGCATCACACTTACGCTGTTTCACAATGGATATAGAGAATGAAGCAGCACAGCTGTACCAGTTGCAAGGGGGCTTGCGCAAAGAAATCAAAGATGAACTGGCCTGTGTAGAGATGCCAACGGGGCGAAATGCCTTTGTGGATCTCACCATTGACACAGATAATAGTCTTGGAGAACAAAGGGAGGAGAAAGGAGGTTGCCTGAAGCCTTCCTTACTACATACCAGGATCCGAGCTTCTGTAACACCCACCAAACCCATGCAAGCCAGCCTGGCTCACCAGCAACTCACACCTCAAGAACATGAACAGCACTGCCAGTATCATCTGTACTTCTACTGTGGTGAAACTGGCCACGTCATCTCAGCTTGCCTAGTATGAACGCCGAAGAGCATGGGGAAAAAAGCCAACCCAGGCCTGGTGGGGTAACCAGCCAGGATCTTGAGAGATGAGAACTTCCCAATCAGGGCTGGCCCACATTTTGGCACTTGAAGCAGGGAGTTCAAATGATGCACCCATGCCACCTCACTTGGGCCAAAACTTTGAAAGGTCTCAATTCTGCCTTCTTCCTGTTCTACTCCTCTCATGGTACTGCTCTGCTACCTACCCCAATAAAGAAAAACTAACAACTTAAAATGCCTTGTTCAAAAATTTTAAGTAACATTTAATTTTCAAACGCCTGAACAGCAAATGTAACTTTTCTTGTCTGCACAGTCAATACAGGCATTTTTATCTGTTTGAATAATCAAAGTGGTGCTTTCCGTCCTTTCTTGGCTGCAAAGATTTGAACTGCCTCCTGAAGGTCCACAGTCTGGGCCAGCTCTTGCTCTATTGAGATGGTTGCAAGGCTGACCAGCCTCTCCCGTGTCATTGTGGAGCGCAGATGTGTTTTTATTAACTTCAGCTCAGAGACGCTGTGTTCTCCACTGGCAACTGTGACAGGAAGTATTAGAAGTATGCGCAGAGCAACAAAAGCATTTGGAAAGAGGGTGGTCATTTTATTTGTGCACATATATTCCAGAACAGCCTTTGGAGTTGATCCTGCTGAAATGTATCTCGAAAGGGCTTTCAGTTCATCACCTAAATCACTTACAGACCTGGGGTTCATCCTGTCTCTACAAGGCACCCAGATGGATTCATGCAAGGACCAGACTGACCGTGACTGGGCGACCCTCCACAATGTGTGTGACCTGCAACATTTTTTAGGCTTTGCAAACTCCTACTGGAGGTTCCTTTAGAATATTTCCAAACAAATCAAGCCCCTCACTACCATACTCCGAAAAAACACCAATTTCCATTAGTAGTCTGAGGCCCAGCACGCATATGAGCAATTGAAACTTGCCTTTGCCACTCCAATGTTGTCCCACCCTGACATGGCACAAGCTTTCATAGTGGAAGCCGATGACCCTAGTGCAGTGATCAGAATAGTCCTCTCCCACAGGCATGGACCCAAGCAAATACAGCTTCCTATCGCCTACTACTGAAGGGAGCTCAGATCTGCTGAGTGAAACTATGAGATCCTGAACAAGGAGCTCCTGGAAATTAAAATTGCCTTTGAAGAGTTGCAATACTATTTATAAGGGACCTGTCACATGTTTACGGACAATAAGAACCTGGAGTACCCACACAGAGCAAAGCCCCTGAACCAACACTCTGATGGCCCCTATTCTTCTTCTGGTTCACCTTTACCGTAACTTACACCCTGGAACAGGGAATAGCGAAGCAAATGCCTTGTTCCAAAGATATGTCCCTGACCCACAAGGCCCCCGTCTGGAACTAGCCAATGTTCTCAAATCTCATAAATTTCTTAATGCAACTTCTCATTAGGACCTGATCACACTTGTCCACTATACCTCTGTCTCTGTAATTCTGTACGATGAGTTGGCCATTGTCAACAGAGAATTGCACAACACCCAGCAGGAGATCGCGTTTGTGAAAGAGGCATCTATGTTCCCCCTAGACCTGCAAGGGTGGTGGTTCTCGAACTGGGCCACAACTTAAACTTAGCAGGACACTTAGGCGATATAAAATCCAACAATTAATGTCCCGTTTCTTGTGGTGGCCCCGAATGAGCTCCACAATAAAAACCTTTACAGCTTTCTGTCAGCTGTGTGCCTGCACCAAGATCCCTTGCCAGAAACCCTGCAGTCACCTTCAATCCCTGGACACCCTATGTCTGCCCTGGGAAGCCATTTCCTTGGACTTCGTGGTGGAACTATCACAATCCAGTGGTTTTATGAGCATCTTCACAGTGGTAGATGCTCATAAAACACAGCTAACTTTATTCCACACACAGCTTACTTTATTCCATGCACAGGTTTACCCTCTGATGAGGAAACCACCCAGCTCTGGATAAACAACAATCTGTCTTCATGGTCTCCTGGATCATATCACCTCTGACTGGGGACCACAGTTTAATGCCTGCTTCTGGCACAAGGCCCTATGTTTATTAGGAGTCCACTTGCACCCATCCTCTGCCTACCATCTGCAGTCAAATAGCCAAAAGGAAAAAAATAACTTACAATGCTATATCAACCATCACCAGGATCACTGGCCTTCACTATTACCATATGCAGAGTTCTCATACAATAATGCGGACCACACATCCACGGGCCACACACATTCTCTTCTTATTAACTATGGATACCCCCCTGATTTCACCCAGAACTACCCACATCCTCCCCCAACTTATCTGCCTCGGACCTAATAGAACACATCTATCACATCCAAAAGGAGATGAGGGGACACCTTGAAAAGGCAAAGACGGACTACAAAAGGCATTTGGACGAAAACAGACAACAGGGCCCCCATCACTCTATGGGACAAAAGGTATGGCTTTCAACAGAACATCTCCACACAGACAGACCCTCCCAGAAACTAGACGACTGGCATCTTGGCAAAAATCAACCCGAAATTTCAGATCCCTTAGAGTCCACTTCTGATACCATTCACTGAGCATGCATTTCCCCATAGATCCCAAGCACCACCTCACACCAGTACAGGTACAAGGTCAAGAGAAAATATTGTACATGAAGTCCTCAACTCTAAGATCAAATGGCAAATTACAGTACGTGATAGACTGGGAAGGTTATGGCCCACAGGAATGCACGTGGGAGCGACAGGAAAATGTTCATGCTCCTGCCCTGATTTGAGCTGTCCATAGGAGCTACCCAGAGGGATCCCCTAGGAATGGGTGTCGATAGCATGACCCACAGGTCTCGAACCTGGGTCGGCCACACTCCAACTCTCCATCTGGCAGCCTGCTGATGACTTCTTACTTGGGACCCAGGAAGCCCAGCCCCAATTTGAGGCTCCACCCTGGCATGCTTATTGGTGGAGTCTGGGAGCAGCCGATTGTCCTGCTGGCCCTACTTAAGCCAGCAACAAGCACAGGAAGCTGTCTGAACAACTGGGCTCCACCCTGTTCTGGATTGTGCCTTGTGCTACCTGCTCCTTCTCCCGCTCCCCCACCTTGATTTCCTGGCATCCTGACCTGGTGTGACTCCTGGAATCTGATTTGTGATTCTGACCTCCAGTTTGTCTCCTGACATCGTGACACAGCCTAACTCATCTTGTACCGCAGACTCTGGCTCTGACTAATAGGTCTGGCCACCCATGACCTGGTTATGACAAGAGCCTGCTCAGCCCCCAGTGTAAATTAGCCTATACACTGACTAAATATATTAGATAGCAAAGCATTTAACACATGCACTTCTAAATGAAATGTTTCTCTCTACTCATTTTGATACAAAAATTTGAGTTTTCCTTTAAAACGTCCATACAAAAATACTGTTCTAAATCGCTCTTAGATCACTAAGAAACTAATTAAATCAAGTTACTGAACTGTATCAATAAACAGTGGCTTTAATTCTGTCAACTTAATACCATTAATGCCAACCATAAATTGTCATGTTTACAATGAAACCATGAAAAAGTCACAGCTTAGCTACATAATAAGTTATGCTGTCTTGGGCGACTTCAGTGGGTTCGGTTAGCATGATAACAGCAGCTTACTAATTTAAAATGTTCAGGCTTCATTTTGTCAGCATCTGTGATCCAAGGGATCATCCATGAAGTTATGACCTTCTTCCCCCATGGGGTTTATCAACTTAACTTAAAAAACAAAAAAAATACAAACAAACAAGATTACCCACCTAAATCTGAGCATGGAAACAGTATGAAAGACAGCCAACACTACCCATTTAGTGTACTACTAGAACTAATTAAACAGATGATTTATCATGGCAGGAAGAAAAACATATGGTACCATTATAGACTCCTGCTGGTATACTCTCTTTTTCATTTTATTTTTATATCACTTTTTTAAATAGAATACAGAGTGATTGTCACTTTAAGGAAAATCTTCTATCACAACAGGAGGGCCCAGAATTGTGTAGGGAGAAGAAAGCAAGCAATATTTTACATACCATAGGATGGAGAGAGACATTACCTGTCAAATGTTATTAACAACAGAAGTGGGTAAATTATCCTGCGAGAAATACTTATTTGAAATTTTCCCACTAAATTCATGTTTAAATTTCAACAATAAAAGGCCCTATTATGGCATTCCTAAATATAACACTCCTAGGACATCTCATTTTGGGAGACAAATTCAGAGATAAATCTTAATGAATCTTGGGTATTTAAGTGGGTGTTACTTACACCTTCTTCTGGCCCTTGAGGATATGTCTACACTGTGATTAAAAACCCACAGCGGGCCTGTGCCAGCTGACTTGGGCTCGCAGGGCTCAGACTAAGAGGTTGCTTACTTGTGGTGTAAATGTTTGGGCTGGAGCTGGGGTTGGAGCTGGAGCCCAGACTCTAGGACCCTGCAAGGTGGGAGGGTCCTAAAACTTGGGCTGCAACTCAAGCTTGAACATCTCCACCACAGTTAAACAGCCCCTTAGTCCTAGTGCCTATGTGACTTAGAAGTCTATATTCTATTTTCTAAAGATGTAAGTAATTAAAAGCCTAAGTTTGCTGACTTTCAGTGAGATACAGGTTCTTATGTGCCTATGTCACTTTTGAAAATGGGATTTAGGAACTTCTGAAAAATTTACCCACAAGCTCTAAAGGAAACCCCACATTTCTCACACCATGCTCCCTTACATTCTCCACTACTTCACCAGGCCACATAGAGGACTACGCATGGGTGAAGACTATTTCCCCCGATGTCCCAATGGCCCATAAGCTTACTTTTAGAGCTCTGCAGCCTCAAGAGAATTCCCCATATAACTGGAACCCTACAAACAACTGTACCAGCACCCCTAGCAATGTCTGTATCTGGGGCTATGCAGAGTTCAGAATTCCATGAGATCCCACAGATACTTAGAAACCACTTTTAATTACCAAATAATTCCTTCCATCCACCTCAAACTTCACAGGCATATCTGAAGGCACAAACCCCCACAGAGACCAAAAGATTAAAACATATTTGGAGACTGCAGCCCAAGCTGGTTTTGAGTTATAATTTACCAAAAACAAACATTGGGGGAAAATATTCATGATACTATCACATCTGTGCCAGTTTTATTTTAGGGTTTATCAGTAATAACACTTAGTTCGGCACAAGTTGGGGTACAAATCTACCTGCACCAAGTGTCTATATGCACCCTACTGCTGCACACTAGAAGTTCAGTAATTAGTTTGGTCTACAGCACTTTGAAATGGGAGTAGATTAACACGCACTAGGGAACTCAGTGTATGGCAGTAGAGTCCACACAGACACTTAGTGCACAGCAGGCTAGTACAGGGTAGATTTATACCCCAGCTTGCCACAAATTAAGTGCTCATATAGACAAGGCCTTAGACTCTCCAGAAAAATCTAAGACCAGACCAATAAAATTTCAGATGGATCAGGTTAAGTTTGGCAAATTTACATACAGTGTGTGTAGATCAGTTTAATAAAGGGCCGAACAAAGGTATAGGGCTGCTATTCACAGTGAGGTAAAAGTGAGAAGCATCTGCCTATTTAAATACAAACAGAACTCAAATAAGAGTTTTAAAGTGCCATGCAGCTTTACCAATCTTTATGTCTATTTTTTTTAAAAAATTATCTATTCAGTGCTGCAGATGGACAATACAATTTTTTAATTCTACCAACACTAGCTATACATTACTGCTTAGGCAGAAAGTTCAGATGCTTTCTAATTCTAATTAATAAATTAATAAAATAAATAAAGAAATAAAATGCCGTTGAAATAAATAAAGTCCTATGGCTCTATGTAAAAGGATTGAATGAATTGATACAAAATTTAAAAGGAATTTTAAAACTCTCTACAATTCTCAGCGCTTTGATTGGTAGTGAATCCCTTTTATAGAGCTCTATCCAGCACAAAGTCTCTACCATTATTACAGTTGCACAGTCCCAGGTAGGTCACAGATACTGGGCCATAAGCAAACTAATCTACAAAGTGGAATAAAGTGAATTACCTTTACTGATCACATGAGAAAGTGGTGAGCAAGTGGTATGTCTACAGCTCAGATATAATCAGCTTAAATGGTTTCTTTATAACTCTTCTGTAATTATTTTCTGAGTAGGTGCTTATTTTGCAACTTTTTATTTTCATAACATTCAGAGACAGAAAACAAAGACCAGCTATACTGAGGGATCTTCCACTTTATGGTTTCTTGCCGATATAAGTTATGCAATTTACTAGAGAAAGTTGTATGTTCACATAAATATAGCAAATGTGCATAGTTCTGTTTTAGCACAGTTACAACTACCACTCATCCCTGCCTCTGCTTTGCCAATAACGTCAGTTTGGATTGCCCATTTACATTTGCCCCTTTACAGTTTATCCCATGGCTCTCTTTTATGCATAGGATGAGCGCATATAAAAATCCGCAAGACATCACATTGTTCTCCTCCAGATCATCCTTTAAAATTCATCTCTGACATGATGCCTAAAAAAAGACTGATAAAAGGTTACACTACTAATCATCTTGTTGTTCTGGTGTCTCACTGTTACCCAGTGCTCCCCACATCTATTTGTATGTGCTTGTGTGACAACAGAAGAAGGGAATGTCTTCCTTACAGAAAGAATTGAAACATCAGGAAATGCGCATACAGCAGAATACTTACTAGAAATAGCAGTAAAAACTATAATAAACTGTGAAAAAAAATTCAAATGTCTAGTATGCAGCTTGGTCACAGACAATGCTGCAAATGTATCCAAGATGAGAAGAAATTATTTAGAAGAGAGTGAAGAGAGTCCAAAGCTACTAACATACAGTTGCAGTGCTCATTTGACGCGCCTCCTAGCCAAAGACTTCAGTGTTCCAGAATAAATGCTAATGTTGTTGAAATTGCAAAATACTTCCATAACAACCACTTTGCAGCAGCTGCTCTGAAAAAAGTGAGAGGAACCAAGCTAACTCTCCCACAAGATCTGTGACAGAACTCAGTAGTGGACTGTTTTGAGTACTATACCAAGAACTAGCCTAATCTGATGACAGTTTGTGAACAAAATCGTGAAAAAATAGATGGCACTGTCACAGTCAAAGTTCTCAACATTGGGTTTAAGAGAAATGTTGAACACATGCTGGGGACCCAGAAGCCTATTTCTGTAGCCTTTGAACAAAATGCAGGGAAATATCTGTTTTATTACTGATGCTGTTGAACTTTGGAAGGAACTGAGTGCGATCTTAAAAAGAGAAATATGCAATGACAGAGTTAAATTACAAGCATTAAAATAACAAATGGGACAAGTACTATGTCGAGCTCATTTTCTTGCAAATATTCTCAATACTTGGTACCAGGGTCAAACCTTAATTGTTGAAAAAGAGGAGACGGCTATGACATGGCCATCCAGCAATCATCCTTCCATAATGCCAACTGTAATTAACTTCAGTATGCTTGCTGATGATGTTTTAAAGAAAGTCGCACCAGTGAACTGGTGCAAGTCACTTAAGCACTTGGATTCAGAGACTGTTGAAGTGATAATCTCACTTTTAACAGCAGTAGCTTCTTCTACTGGTGTAGAAACAATATTTTCTTCCTTTGGACTAATGCACTCCAAACTGAGAAATCATTTGAGACCTGAAAAAGCAGGAAAGCTTGTTTTTCTTTTCTAGATTATGAACAAAACAGGAAAATGAAGATGAAGACAACTGAGTTAGCTTAGAGGCCAATATTTTTAAGTTTCCCATGTTGACCTAGCTGACATAGATGATTTAATTTTTTTTATTAAATTCATTTAACTATTTTAATTAAAAAAAAATTTAACTAAAACAAACCTGATTTTAAAATACTTGAATGTTTAACTAAATTCAAAAATTCATACGCTTGTTTTGTTAAAATATTTATATGTTTGTCATTGAAGAAAAAATCCAGAATACAAAACTTTGTTGTTTTAGTTAAATAAAACTATTTAAATGTCTGTCTGGTGATATTATCCTCCTAATACTGCATGGCAAAAAAATCCTCAAAATATTAATGATTAACGTGTTGAATTGGAGAACGTTCACCTCCCAATGTCTTCATAAATATCTGCTTCAATTACCTTTGGTAAATGAAATAACCAAACAATCATTCATTTTCTGATATAGCTGTAAATTAATCTGAAAAGTTTTCAAAATAAATCACTTTAAAAATGTATAGTGTATACCTTCTAAAATTGAAACTTACATCTATCTCTGAGTTGTGAAGAATATGTATTAAGGTTATAACACCCAACAAAAATGCACTTTTATGTAGAAATCCATGATACATTTGACAAACTGCAAAACAAATACAAATAAATTTACTTAACATTTCTGCTTTAACTGTTTAAAATGTTTTGATTATAAACTATGCTAAAACTATACTCGATTTAGCCCTAAGAGAAAGGAACACTAAAAAGTTTCTCCTAGCTTGGGGGGGGGGGGGGGGAAAAAAATATCTGTCTTGTCACAAAGCAAGATGACCTTTGTAGACACCAGTAAGTATCAACCTTATAAAATCCAAAGCATTTCACACGTGGGACTCCCACACTTAGATGGTATGACTTACAGGCAAAGGAAGGTTACTCCTATGAAATACTGGAAATATGCAGTGAATGATTTTATAATGTGAACATATATAAGTCCTTACATGATAGACCACAGTAACATTTTGGACCCATTCTGATACTGCATGACAAGTAAATGCTTCAGGATATGAACTTTATGTGTATAAAAATTGAATATTTACCGAATAAGCTATTGTATTGTTTGTTCTATGTATATAACAAACATTCTAGCCTTTCATTTTTAAGCAGTAATACCCTATTACTGGTTCAGAATGACGGGTTAGACTGCATTTGCTATATACGTATAATAAGCATTATCCAAATTAGCATGCATACCAAAGGAACCTTGTATTTGTCAGCAGATATCACAATCCTAACAATACTGGAACTTAGCATTTTGTATGATCATATTTCAATCCAGCATCACCAAGTTTTGGTTGATTATATTCTTAATCACTGAAAAGACTTTTATGTTGTAACAGAATACTGTTTGAGATTTAAAGTGTTTTTATGACCAATGAAGCTACAGTGAGTTGACTGGAGGATTTAGGCATAGGAAGTAGGGGTGCACTGCAGCACCTCCAGGTTTTATGCAGGGCTCCGCTCCCAGCCCCATATGCAGGGTCCTGGCCCCCAATCGCCCACTCAGGGTCCCGACTGCCACCTGGCGCCCAAGGCTCTGCTGATGGCCCTGCGCCTAGGGTCCAGACTGCTGCCCCGCACCCAGGGCTCCACCCCAGGCCCCATACCAGCCCCCATCTATGTCCCCAACCTCAGCCCCTTTACCTGTCTGGGTCCCCGCTCCCAGAGACACAGTCCTGATCCCAGTACCAGCTTGAAGAGGAGAGGGGGTGATCAGAGGTAAGAGGTGCTGTTCCGGTACCACTGGACTTAGGGACAGACAGTCAAGCTGGTGGAAATCAATATTTCTCCAATGATTTCAACAGAACCTCACCAATTTACACCAGCTGAGCATCTGACCCGTAATGTTGAAATATAAGTTCCCAATGTAGCTGATCAACATAAGATTCATTTTGCATCATTGTAGTGCTCATACCACAGAGATGCCACAGTTTTGCCCCCATTGGGCACAAGACCAAAATCTTGAAGTCACTTTCAAACTCAGGTGTCTCGTGTGTTGACAAAGTAACTAGCTATCATGCCAGTTACAGAGTACATAACTTGTTTTCCCAGCTTTTTAAAGGGGAGGAAAAGAGTTAAGCTATCCACATTAAAATATTCCCAAACTAGACTACACTAGTCTTATCTTCCTGAAGATACAGCTTACTACAAAAAATTAATGGCACATTATTCATTTGTATGTGTTTATTTTAATTCCGTTCTATCCTGTCAACTGCAGCCATGCGATTCTGCAAGACTGGAAAACAAAGCTTAGTACTTTTACTAAACCCGTGACACAGTAACAGTTGCAACGGCACGAAGATATCACACAAAGCAGGACTAAAACTAATAGATTAAGGATACCCAGATGGCATGTTTCTAGCCTAAAGTAATACTTTGTACTAATCAGAAGACTAAATGCTCACTGTATGTTTTATGAATGCCGATGGCTGTCACATATGATTGCTAACAGTGGCACAAGTACCTACAGAATATATTCGTTGGGCAACGTACTACCTCAATGGCTCTAGGAAACAGTATACAGCTGAATATAGTAACACTCAAGCAATGCATTATGAGTAAATATATGGTTACTGGCAGAAATTTCTAGAACAATACCCCAAGAGAGCTTTTACAATCATGAGAGGAAGTCTCTTCAACTTTAAATTTCCCTTTGTCATTTAACTGTTGCTGTATTAGCAAATTCTGTGAACTGAAAAACCCTGCTGAGTTGTCTTGCATATAGCTAAACCCCTATTTAAATCCTTAGTACAACAAAAAGAAGTCTTTACAAGAGAAAAACATTTTCAAATAAATTTAACTTCATTCATACGTTTTACAGATTTTATTTTGTTTTGCGCCTGATCTTCAACCACACTAGAAAACCAACTAGAAAAAGGCTATAACCATACCAATCAACAAATAACGTTCATTTCTCAAACAACAACAAAGGAACAGTGACTATTTTGAATCAGAACTTCCTGGATTTTCATGGAGGCAACCAGCTTTTGAGGGAGAAAACTGAGAAAATCTCTATAGCTAGACAGTGGGTGGGTGCAGCAGGAAAGAGGGATTTAACAGAAATAAAGGCCAATAGCTACTGTGCTGAGAACAGACTGGGTGAAAGGGGCAAGTGTGGTACAGAAATGTAATGTTTTTAAAGTCACTGTTACTAATCCTAAAGGGAACCTAGGTGAGATTAGCAGAGACTAAGAATTCCTGTTATGCAAGCAGGGTTTTTTTGGTTTTTCTCTGACCTTCCCATCTCTTCTTATCGTTCTTGTTTTAAATTCAACCACTTGAGTCTATGGGCTTGTCTACAATTGAGAATTACCTCATGTCTGAACTCAGTTTTGACACATGGTAGCTGACTCAAATTTAAACATAATTTATCACTCAATATAGGTACAAATGGTCATGCTTAAATTCATTTATTAACGTGACTCATTATGATTGCATTCTAACATGACGTCATAGAGTTTAAGGCCAGAAGGGACATCAGGTCATCTACACTGACCTACTGTCTATCACAGGCCACCAACACCTGCACATTAAACCAAACAACCAAAATTAGATCAAAGTATTACAGTCCAAAGGAGATTACACTATTATAAAGGGTCATAGGGAGAGAACAAGGCATGCCAATGCCCAAGGCCCCTGTAATGGCAAGGCAATGATTAAGTGAGATATATCCAGATAATACTGGCAAGTGACCTGCCCCACACATGCTTCTCCCCTCATTTCCTAGTTTAAAGCCCTTATCAATCATTCCAATCACTTCAGTGGAGTCCATCAGTCAAGAGGAGTTTTCTTTCTGTGAATGAATCTCAATGGTCAATCATCCCAAAAACAGCCCCACAGCAACAATTCTGGAGGTACCTGGTGTAAAAAAAAAAATAATAAAAAATCAACTTCACCTTCCTTCTCTAGGGACCAGAAGTATTCACTTCTTTAAGCATCTTACCCAACCAAGTGTAGTCATCCTTGATCCATTCCAGTGGGAATATAGCGGTGTCATTCATCCCAACATGCAGCACAAACAGTTAATTTTTCCCCACTTCCATCTGGATCCTTTTCAGCATCATGTCCACACTTCATAAACCATTCATAATCATCTAGTCTAACTTCCAGTGCATTGCAAGCACAGACTCTTGGCCCACCCACTTCTGTAATAGACCCAATGACCTCTAGCTGAGTTACTGAAGTCCTCAAATCATGATTTAAAGATGTCAAGTTACAGAGTCCACCATTTACACTAGTTTAAACCTGCAAGTGACTCATCCCCCCAGCTGCAAAGGCAAGCAAAACAACACTGGGTTCTCTGCCAATCTGAGCTGAAGGAAAATTCCTTCCTGACCCCAAAGATGGAAATCAGTTGGACCCTGAGCATGTGGGCAAGACCCACCAACCAGATAGCTGGGAAAGGATTCTCTGTAGTAACTCAGAGCTCTCCCCATCAAGTGTTCCATCACCAGCCATTGGAGATATTTGATGCTAGCAGTCACAGATAGGCTACATGCCATTTTAGGCAGTCCCATCATACCATCCCTGCCATAAACTTATCAAGCTCAGTCTTGAAGCCCATTAGGTTTTTGTCCCCACTGCTCCCCTTGGAAGGCTGTTCCATAACTTCACTCTTCTGATGGTTAGAAACCTTAATCTAATTTCAAACCTAAACTTGTTGATGGCTAGTTTATATCCATTTGTTCTTGTGTCCACATTGGCGCTTAACTTAAATTACTCCTCTCCCTCCCTCGCATTTATCCATCTGATGGTTTTATAGAGAGCAATCATATCTCCCCTCAGTCTTCTTTTGGTTAGGCTAAATAAGCTCTCATGAAGTAAGTTTTCCAATTCTTGGATCTTCATTCTCTTCTCCTGTTCTAGTTTGAATTCATCTTTCTTCAACATAGGAGACCAGAACTGCACACAGTATTCCAAATGAGGTCACACCAGTGCCTTGTATAACAGTACTAATATTTCCCTCTCTCTACTGGAAATACCTTGCCTGAGGCATTATCGGAACGCATTAGCCTTTTTCATGGCTGCATCACATTGGCAGCTCATAGTCATCCTATGTTCAATGAATATACTCAGGTCTCTCTCTTCCTCTGTCACTTCCAACTGATAAGTCCCCAGTTTATAGCAAAAATTCTTGTTGTTAGTTTGTAAGTGCATAACCTTGGACTTTGTACTATTACATTTCATCCCATTTCTATTACTCTAGTTTTCAAGGTCATCCATATCTTCTTGTATGATATTCCAGTCCTCCTCTGTATTGGCAATATCTCCCCACTTTGTGTCATCTGCAGATTTTATTAGCATCCTCCCACATTTTGTGCCAAGGTCATTAATAAAAATATTAAATAAGACTGGCCCCAAGACCGATCCCTGAGGAACTCCACCAGTAACCTCACTCCAGCCTGACAGTTCACCTTTCAGTATGACCTGCTGTAGTCTTCCCTTTAACCAGTTCCTTATCCACCTTTCCATTCTCATATTAACCCGTCTTCTTCAATTTAACTAATAATTTCCCATGTGGAACTGTATCAAATGCCTTACTGAAATCCAGTTAGATTAGATCAGGGATTGTCAAGCTTTCAGAAGTGGTGTGCCAAGTCTTCATTTATTCACTTAAATTTCATGCGCCAGTAATACATTTTCATGTTTTTTAGAAGGTCTCTCTCTATAAGTCTATATATTATATAACTAAACAAGGTTTTCAAAATGTTTAAAAACTTAATTTTAAATGAAGTTAAAATGTTGATCTTACACTGCCCATCCACTCAGCCCGCTGCTGGTCTGGGGTTCTGATCACCAAGGCCAGTAGCGGGCTGAGTGGGGCGTGCGGCCAGGACCCCAGCTGCAAAGGGTCCAGCAGCCAGAACCCCAGACTGGCAGCAGACTGTGCAGGGCCAGCGGCCGGGACCCCAGACCAGCTCAGCCCACTGCCACTCAGGGGTTCCATCTGCCGGCTACCAGACCCGCTTAGCCCACTGCCAGTCTAGGGTCCCGGCCCTGCCCACATACAGTGGGCACCTACCCTATCCCTGGTTCTGGTCCCTTCTCTTCCTCTCTCTGCACTGAGCTGAGAGTGGGAGTGCACTGAGCAGAGGGCTGGGGGTGAAGGGTCTGGCCAGGAGCTAGAATGAGTGAGGGGGCTCAGGGTTGCGGTAGGAGGTTTGGGTGTGGAGCACTTACCTGGGCAGCTCCCATTTGGTGCGAGAGGTGCAGGTGGGAATGTGGGGGGAAGGGTGCAGGCACTCCCATCTGGTGCTCAGGGTGAGGTGGGGCAACCCCAACCCCCCCCGCCACCCGGCTTGGTCCGCCGGAACTACCCCCGTCCTGGGCTCTGCCCCCTAACAGCCCTGCCACGGACTCCACACCCTATAGTAAGCCTTCCCTGCTCCTTATCCCCGGACGAAAACCCCCATGAGGACCTACCCCCTACCTGTCCCCTGCTGCCCCGACCCTATCCAAACCACTCCCACACGCCAACAGGACCCCAGAACTTCCTGACTCACTACAATCCTCCATGCTGCCTGCTGCCCCAACCCTTCCACACCGCTTCCTCTGACAGCCCACCCCAACTCCCGCTTTTCATCCAAATCCCCCGTCAGGCCTGTCCTGACCACCTCCTCCAGACCCCCCTACTAACTTAACTTTTCCCTCAGAGCCCTCTTCGCTCCTGCGGTCTATCCACCCCACCCCCTGATAACCCGGGACTCCCAATGCCCATTCAACCCCCCCTACTGCTCTGACTGCCCCCTACCCCCACCCCAACCACCCACCCAGATCCGCCCCCCGCTATCCAAACACCCTGCTCCTGTCCTACGACTTCCCCAACCTTTCCAACACCGCCTCCCTCCGGCCTGGATTCCCTTACGATGGAGGATCCTAGGAGGCATGTTCTGCTCTGCCGTGAGAAGCCAGACATGCTGCCCGCGGGAACTTACAGCCCGCCCTCAGGACGCTACAACACAGAGCATGACTTCCAGGGGAGGGCCGTGGCTTGCTCGTGTCTGGCAGGCCTCTGGCCCAGGAGTGGCAGACTCCTGCGGTTGCTGCCCACCCCCCAGGGAGAGTGTGGCAGTGCCCCGCCTGCATCAGGGTGCCTGGCACACCGCAGCGCACACATATTGCTTCTTCTTGCCCCCCGCAGGGAAGGGCAGGGAGCGGAGGCGGAGAAGAGCAGTTGCCAGGCTGGGCTGGATAGACTTTTAACGGCAGGCGCGCTGAGATTACCTGTGTAACTGAGGCCAAAGTATTGTTTTAGGTGTTGGCCACATGCCTTAGATATCTTCACCCCAGTCCTCAGTACTTAGAAATCCAATGAACCCTAGTTGAGAATATGGTGGGCTGTCAATAAACCAGATTAGCTGAAGTTTAATGTCTCTTCCCTGGAACAGGGTAACAAACAAAACTGACCAGAGACCATCAGGAAACAGGATTACTTTACAATCTCAAGGGAGGAAGCCTTTGTTTGTGTTTGGGGTTTTGCTTTGTATCTCTCTGGTTTCTGAGAGTACCACACGTCTCAGGCTCTTGAATCTCTAATTCCAAATTTATGTACTGACAAAGGTAGAAAGGCTGGGTATAGTCTTTTATTGGTTTTTCTTTATTTGCATGTGTATTTGCTGGAAGTGTGTTAAATTGTATTTCTGTTGGAGAAAGCTTTTTCTCCAGTTTCTATAAGCTGAAAAACCCTGTAATATTATATCTTGGAATTACAGAGATTTCTTATTTTTTTCTTTTATTAAAAACTTCCTTTTAAAGATCTGTTTGATTTTTTTCCTCAGTTGAGGCTCAAGGGAATTGAGTCTGTACTCACCAGGGAATTGGTGGGAGGAAGGAGAAAGGGAGGAGGGAATCCCTTTGTCTAGATTTACGGAACTGGAAACTGTATTGCCTCTGGATGAGGTGGAAAGCCTCTGGTTTAAGATTCAAGGAGTTTGGATCACAGTATCTTCCAGGGTAACCCAGGGGGGGAAAGCCTGGATAGGCACTGGCGAGGGAAAGAGTTTACTTTCCTTGTGTTAAGATCCAGGGGGTCTGGATCTTTGGGGTCCCCAGGGAAGGTTTTGGGGAGACCAGAGTTTATTGGGCACTCAGAGTCCTGATTGGTGGCAGCATATCAGATCTAAGCTGGTAATTAAGCTTAGAGGATTTCATGCTAGTACCTCATTTTTTGGACTCTAAGGTTCAAATTGAGGAAGTATACTATGACAGGAGCTATTCACAACTCTCATGTTTGCTGGTGGTCCCACTTCTTTCCTTGTTTTCTTTTTATTTATATAGCTATAGAACCTTTCACTATTGGTTTTAATTTCCTTTGCAAAATCCAACTCTGCTTGGATTTTGGCAGTCCTCACTTTATCCCTAGGCTTTCAGATCTCCAAGAGGTAACTTTCCTTGCTGATCCCTTCCATCTTCCATTCCTTGTAGGCTTTCTGCTTTCTCTTAATCACCTGTTTGAGATGCTTGCTCATCCAGCTTGGTCTGCAACCCTTCCCAATGATTTTTTTCCCCCTGCTTGGGATGCAGGCTTCAGATAGTTTCTGCAACTTTGACAAAGTAATTCCAAGCCTCCTCTAGATTCAGATTTTGAGTTCTTCAGTCCAGTCCACTTCCCTAATTCCCTTAATTTTTTTAAATTTATCCTTTTGAAATCAATGACCCTAGTTGCAGATCTTTTTTTCTTTATCCTTCTATTTAGTTTAAGCTGAAATAGCTCATGTTCACTACACCTGGCACATAGCACACTCTTCTGTTCTCTGGATCTGGTCCTGTGACTCTCCTATCAATTCTTCTGAGCATGGAGGCCCCAACCACATAGATCTGTCTCTTCCTGGTGTTGGTATGAATCTGTGTTATGTCCTCTCACATAGTGCCATGTTCAGTCCCCTCATTTTTCCTTACCTCTGATCTCCGGCTACTGCCATTACCTCTTTTTCTTTTCTGCAGGGACTAGCGTGCCTATTTTTCTTCCTCACCACCTCATCTTCTGCCTGTATTGCCTCCTCATTCCCCACTGCAACAAACATGTTACTGAACTTGATTTCACCACCAATAGCTAATCTCTTCTTCTGCCTTGTCCTTGTGGTCACGTTCGTCCATGGGTCACCCTCCTCTTCTGGCAGTCTGGTCCTTTTTCCCCTGGGAAATGTCCACAAATTTTGAGTTGTCTGTATCTCCTCCTCTCTCCTCACCTGCATTACACCTACAAATCCTTGTCTGAATTCCATCATCATCTCCAGCTGTACTGCTAATCTTTGAATATTCTCTACCATGAGTGCTATTGGGACACATTTCATGCATAGGTAGCTTCTATCAGATATTCACTCAAGGATGATGTGCATCTAGGGTCACCAACCCTCCGGGATTGTTCTTGAGTCTCCAGGAACTAAAGATTAATCTTTAATTAAAGATTGTCATGTGATGAAATCTCCAGGAATTCATCCAGCCAAAGTTGTCAACTCTGTACATCTCACAGCTCCTGTATCCTACCATATTCTTTGTCTCCTCTCCTCCTTGGGTCACTTCTGGTGCTCCCTAAGTAGCGGTTATTGTTTTCTTAGACCCTCCTTCTGGAAGAAAGTAGAGAGAAGGAAAAAAATTCCTATACCTCCCGGTTCCCTTAGCAAATCTCCCACTTACAAACTTCCAAAGAAACCCCCCAGTTAGCTGCTAGCTATTCACAGCTCTCATGTTTGCTAGTGGCTGGGTTTTAAACCTAGCCAAACTAGGTCAGTACTTCCGTCTTGTTAAGGGATACCAGCAAGCACTGAAGCAAGCCGCACACCTGGAACAAATCACTGCACCATCAGAACACAAAATCACCACTCTCTTCACAGAAAAAATTCCCACAGAAACTCCACTTCAGTTGCTAACTGATTGTTGATGTAACACCTTGTAGACAAACCCATAGATTGTTATTTGTAGAATTTCATACAGACTGTATGGGCTGTTTCACAAGCACTATAATTGCTAAAGTCTTATCTACACTGGTAACTTACTATGTTAAAAATGTGTTAACTAACATGTATTAAGTAATGGCAATGTTAAACATGTAATACCATTGAACTAGACAAGGACAGGTTGTGTTCCGCTAGGATTGACCACAACCAGTTAACACTTTTTAAAAACACAATTTCTCCTTTTCTATACTAAGTGCTAAATCATATTTAACACTATATTAGTTTAAACATATTCGTTAACACATTTTCTAACATGATTCATTTTCCTCAATGTAGACATACCCTAAGAAAAGTTAGAGAAGGAAACAGTGTCTAGAACCCACCCCAATTGGGAGATTCATTAAAAAGCATATGGACTAAGGTGTCCCCTACCATAAGGTGTGCCACTTGCAGGGCTACCGTCCAACTGATACGCAGAAAACACCAACTGACCATGGACAGGAATGAGATTCAACATAGTAGTATCTATTTATTAAAAATTCTGGCACACATTTAATCAATACATCAAATATCACACAATAATATAAAGTAAACTTCAAAGGCTTTCAATCATCATAGAAGGCCACAGGAAAACCATAAAAGATTATTGTTCTTATAATTTTCTAACTTTACAGGATATTTATTTTTACTTGTTACAGTAAATACACAAACTATAGCCAACAGCCCTTAAGTCCTCTCTTTCTCAAGAGTCTGCTTGTGAAGTGATAGTTTTCTAGACTTAAAATAATCTACATTCTTCACAAATATTACAAAGAAATCATATCACTAGTAATGATTAACATAAAAATATAGTTTCAACAAATTAAATAATTTGATATTCTGATTATATGTAGATCTTCCTATTTTTAAATCAGAAATCCCAGGACTGTCTGACCATCAAACTGTTAAAAAGATGAAACTATGATTCAACCAAGGTTTCAACCAAAATATTACTTGATTAAGGATATGGAACATAATTTTTCATTAACGTTGTCACATTTAATGTTAAGCAGATAAGTCTTAACTCAGAAAAAGTGTACACTAATACAAATCTACTGTGGGGAGCAAAAAAACTTTGTTGTCAGCATTCTATAGCACTGAAGAACACAGTATACACAATCATGCATTTAAATATGTTCCAACAGCATTTCTTGACTAAGGTCATACCCAGCATCAATTTAAAAATAGACTGTTCTGAGGGTAAAGGGGATCATAAGCAGACACAAATATCACAGCAGGCCTTCTGGGCATACAAGATGCTATTATCATTTGCTTGCTGACAATATATTTTCTGATTGTATGGCAGTACCACATTTCTCTCATTACAGTTGCCCTAGTTCTTGCAACATCGGGTTATTGTTCTGTCTCAAAATGCCATTAATTTGTCCCTTAAAGGAAAACATATAAAACACTATGTGACACAAGAAATATGCTCACAAGGTGTCACTTTTATTTGCTTTAAGATATGCATCATTAACCATTGAAGCTACATATCTCTGTTGTGAGTGAGGTAAAATTTAAGTATTTATTCTCTACCATCTTCAAATCCAGATTCTTTTTCACAGTAGCTCCTCTGCCATTCAACAAATGTCAGATTAATACAACTAATGTTATCATGAAATATTTAGAAATGGCCATATAATAAACAAGGACATGCTAGAACTATAAGGTAAACTTTTTAGTTGCATGTGAAACAAATCTAATACAATACTCATAATATTAATATAAACTGCACAGGAATGAACCCTTAATGAAAGGCGGAGTCTGGAGTCTCTGTTATTTGAAATCTTTAACTCAACTTTGGAGAACTTTCTGAAAGATATGCTCTGACTCAACAGTTCCCAAAGTCCCTTAGACCTCCACCTACTACTCACATAAAACCAATCCTTTAATCAGACCACTCTCTTAATGCTGTCTCTAGAGACAACTATAGACTCTTAAGAAATGTTGGGCTGGAAGGGACCTTGAGAAGTCATCTTGTCCAGCCCCTGAACCAAGTAAATCTAGGCTAGCCCAACAGGTACGTGTGTAAAAAAAATACATCCAATGAGAGATTCCATAGCCTTCCTTGGAAGCCTATTCCAGAGCTTCATTATCCTTATAGTTAGAAAGATTTTCCTAATATATAACCTAAATCTCCCTCGCTGCAGATTAAGCAAATTACTTCTTGTCCTATCTTTAATGGATATGGTGAACTATTGATCACTGTTCCCCTCCCGCAGATCCGAAGGGACTCTGGGGACTCTTATTGCCTAGTGGGACGATCTCTGGGCAGTTCTGGAACCTGGCCAGTCTCAGCCACCTGAAATCAAAACCAACATCCAAGTGCCTGCAGTCTGCCAGCAGTATGAATGGGATGTGCATAATATTCAAATGCATAATATTCAAATGCAGGGTGGTCAGGGAAGGTGCATGACACATGCAGCTTTCCGAATACTGGACTGTACAGAAAGCTGCATGCTGAGACTTTCTTTCCAGACCAGCCAATTCCAATGGGGTATGTGCAAATGCCCATAGTGATCCTTGCATACCCTGCCTATTCCGTGCTCCTGTGGCTCATGACACCTTACACCGCAAACCTAGACAGCAGCCATGAGTGCTTCAACAACAGGTGCTGAATGACCACTGAAAGTTCCTTTGGCCAATTAAAAGGTCGCTGGTGCTGTCTTTTTGGCTGGTTAGACCTCAGTGATGAAAATATTCCAATGATCATTGTGGCTTGCTGTGCTCCGCATAATATTTGCAAAGCAAAAGGGGAAAAGTTTCCCCAGGGTGAACGGCTGGCTGCTGTTTTTGAGCAGCCAAATACAGGGGCAACTAGAGGGGTGCAGCAGGAGGCTATTCAAAACATGGAGGCTTTAAAGGAGAATTTTGACAATGATTCCCTGTGATGTGTCTTTATGTTATGCATTCAGCCAGGCAATGATTCTTGCAGCACTGAATTTCTCCTGTAGTGCTTGCTTCCTGAGCATTAATTTTAGTGAGCAAATATTCCTACTTATAACCACCGTGTTTCAATGATAATACTTACTGATGTATGCATGTCACAAAGAAATATTCATTTTATTTCAAAGAATCAAGTTTAACAACAGGACAAAACCCAAAATTCTGGTGAAACAGGGGACATGACAATAAGGAACAGTCTCATGGTTAGGGCTGTCACAGCTGTGTGTAACTCTAGCTTTCGTTGGGAAACCAATTCCTAACCACTGAATGCACAGGGTACTGTGAGAAACAGGGAACACTCAAGGACTGCAGTGGAGCAGTTTCAGGAGGGTATGGATAGGAATTCTGTAGTAGCCATAGGGGAAGTCATTCATGAATGTACTTAGACTGCAGAGTAATGAGGAACTTCATCATCTCTGTCTTGTCTTCCAGGAGCTTTATAATCCACTCCTGCCCCCAAATCCTTTCCAGGCTATCTAGACTCAGTCTTTCATTAATTGTCTCCCTCCACGCTTTTTTTTCACTATGTGATGCATGTGATGACTGCAGCACTTTGCAAAACATATCCTCTTTACTCCTCCTGGTTCGTCATCTTATCTGACAGAGGCGCTCCACCAGTGTGGAGGAGAGTCCTCAAAGGCACATCTGCAGAAGCCAAAGAAATAATGAACAGAGAATATTGTGAGTGCGCTCATGGCCATGAGTCACAAAAGTTACACAGAGCTTTCTTGCTGACCCTGGGCTACCACACAAGTTGGTGAGAGTCCCAAATATGGTGAGTTCAGGAAAGGAGGCGGTGGCAAGAGGGAATGGGCAAGAAGGGACAAAGGATGGTTTGTGAAGGAAGTTACTACAAGCGACTAGGGAGACTATTATGAAAATTGGTACCCTTTTTCACAGGCTAAGGTAATTGAACCAGATATCTCACTCTTATGGGTAACTCAGGATGCAACTCCTGCCTGTGTATGGTTTCAGACTGGCTCTGAATGCGGCTTTCCTGTGTGCCACTCTGGTCCCTGCAGAAATAATTACCAGGTGGTGCAGCAAAGTTTCCTACAGTGAAGGAAAAACAAGGCAGCTCTGCCAAGGAACCTTTGGAAGAGGATTGCAGAAAACCTACAGGAAAGTTTCCTAGAGATCACAATGGAGGATTCCAGAGACATATCCATGTACATTAACAAATTTTCCGCTGTGGCCCCACTACACAGATGGACAGGCTCTGTTACTTTCTGTCCCTTATCCCTCCTCTACCACATAAACTACATGAGAGCTCAATCTCCTCTCACCGTGCAGTATCAAAGCAAAATGAGCAATTTACCAGAGCTCCCCTCTCCTGCATACTGCATGCCAGAGCCAAAGTGCTGGAACTGGCTAGATCCCTCTGGAGTAGAAAAGAGATCCTGACTCGCTGCACAACCGAAAAACCCTGTCGTGTACTCCACATCATCCTCCAGCTCCACTTCCTCATCCACCACTTCGTCCTCAAGGTTGAATGCACTGGCTGCTGCCTCCAACTCCCTAAAGTATGCATGGAACTCTTGGTGGTGGAGGTGGAGTCACCGCTGAGGATGGCATGGAGCTTGTTATAGAAACAGCATGTTTTTGACACCACACCAGAGCAATGGTTGGCCTGTCTTGCCGTCTGGTATGCCTGTGTCAGCTCCTTGATCTTAGCCTGGCACTCCTGCATATCACTCTCATACCCCTTCTCCTGCATGTCACTTGCAATAAGCTCATAGTATCAAAAGTTCCTACAGCTGGAGTGAAGCTGGAACTGCACAGCCTCCATTCCCCATAGACTCAGCAGATCCAACAGCTCCGATATGCTCCATGTGGGAAAGCATTTGCTGCAGAAAACCAGCATGGTCAGCAAGGAAGATGCTGTCTGAACTGTACATGCCGAGCAAACAGAAAGAGGAATTTCAAAAATTCCCACGCCTTTAAATGGGGCAAAGGTGCATATCTGTGGACCTTCGGGGCAGCAGATTTCAAACTGCTGACCAGAGCGATCAGGATGGGCATTGTGGGACACCTCCTGGCGGCCAATCAGGGTGAGATAAGCAAGTGCAGTATCTACACTGATGCTGTGTCACTAACTACATTGCAAAAAGCTCTATGCCACTCATCAAGGTGATTTTATTCTGTCGTTGTAGGGGAGTTACATTGGTGGGAGGAGCATCACACCATGTACACCACCGTTCTGTCAATAAAAGCTAACTTTTGTTGACAAAACTGTGTAGTACAGACAAGGCCTAAGAAACAACAACAGAAGAGAGAGAATCTGTTCCATTGATATGTGGAATGCTAATGGAATCTGAGGTACATAGGCAAGGGTCAGACCGTCATAGAAAGAGTTAAGTTGTAGTTTGAAACTCAACTACAAATTTCCAAACCTTAAATAACCTTCAGAAAGATTTTTGCCTATTAAGTGTAATATATATTTTACAAATGGGGAAAGTGCAACAGAGAAGGAATAAGTGGCTTGCCCAAGGTCATACAGCAAGTATGTGAACGCATTGTTTAAATCACTGTCTGGAGATCCTATCCTCCAATTCTATTCTAGGCCCTTGCCTACACAGCTTGTGACCCTTGCACTCCACTGAAATTCCCAAAGTCTTTAATTATCTCCTCCAAGCCAAAACTCAGAATCAGTACTCCATCCTCATTCTTAACCTGTTGGACACTTCCAAAACTGTTGACCATGCTCTTATTGAAATCTTGTTATGTCTCAGTTTCCATTATGGTGTCCTCTACTGGTTCTCCTCCTACTTCTCTAATCACTCCTTCAGAGTGATCATCCTCATCTCTCCTCCAACTTTCTGTTGAAGTTCCACAAGGGTGAATCCTTGGTCCCCTTCTCTTCTCCCGCTACATTTATCTCTGGGTAATCTCATCCACAAACACAAATTCAACTTTGTGCTGACATACAGATTAACATAATTTGCTGGGGAAAAGTCCCTTTTGTAAAGGGAAATCATGCCTCATCAATCTATTAGAATTCTTTAAGAGGGTCAACAAACATGTACCAGGATGATCCCGTGGATATAGTGTAGCAGGACTTTCAGAAAGCTTTTTACAAGGTCCCTCACCAAAGACTCTTACGCGCATTAAGCAGTCATGGGATAAGAGGGAATGTCCTTTCATGGATCAGTAACTGATTAAAAGACAGAAAACAAAGGGTAGGAATAAATTATCAGTTTTCAGACTGGAGAGAGCTAAACAGCAGTGTTCCCCAAAGGATCTGTACTGGGACCAATGCTATTCAATATATTTATAAACGATCTGAAAAAAGAGGTAAAGAGTGAGGTGGCAACATTTGCAGATGATTCAAAATTATTCAAGATATTTAAGTCCGAAGCTGACTGCCAAGAGCTACAAAGGGATCTCACAAAACTGAGTGACTGGACAAGAAAATGGCAGATGAAATTCAATGTTGATAAATACAAAGTAATGGACATTAGAAAACATAATCCCATCTATACATATAACATGATGGGGTTTAAATTAGCTGTTACTACTCAAGAAAGATCTTGGAGACATTGTAGGTAGTTCACTGAAAACATCTGCTCAATGTGCAGTGGCAGTAAAAAAAAAAAAAAAATGAATAGAATATTAGGAACCATTACGAAAGAAATATATAATAAGACAGTAAATATCATTATGCCACTATATAAATCCACGGCACTCCCCCACCTTGAATACTGTGTGCAGTTCTAGTTGCCCCATCTCAAAGAAGATACATTAGAAATGGAAAAAGTACAGAGAAAGGCAACAAAAATGATTAAAGGTATAGAACAGCTTCCATATGTGAAGAGATTAAAAAGACTGGGACTTTTCTGCTTGGAAAAGAAGAGACTAAGGGGGAACAAGAGATCTATAAAATCATGAATGGCATGCATAAACTGAATTGGGAAGTGTTATTTACTCCTTTATATAACACAAGAATCAGGAGTCACCCAATAAAATTAATAGGCAGCTGGTTTAAAACAAACAAAAGGAAGTACTCCTTCACACAACACAGTCAACTTGTGAAATTCATTGCCAGGGGATGTTATGCAAGCCAAAAGTATAACTGGGTTCAAAAAAAGAATTAGATAAATTCATGGACGATAGGTCCATCAATGGCTACTAGTCAACATGGTCAAGGATGCAATCTGGGTGTCTCTAAGCCTCAGACTACCATATGTTGGGACTGGATATAGGGGGAAATGGATCACCTGATAATTGCCCTGTTCTTTTCATTCCCTTTGAAGCATCTGGCATTGGCCACTGTCCAAAGACAGGATACTGGGCTATATCGACAATTAGTTTGACCCCCTATGGCCATCTTTATGTTCTTATGACAACTCACAGAACCTTGGTCCCCTTGCTCTGTACTCCAGAGCAGTCTTCTGTCCAAACTAAAACCTCAACCTGTTTCTTGGATGTCTCCTCATAGATGTCTCGCCATCAGCTCAAGCGTAACATGATTAAAACAGAGCTCCTAATCACTCTTCCTCTCAAGCCCTCTCCAATGCCTCCATTCATGATCAATATCTCCATCCTGCATGTCAGTCTGGCCCATACAGGACCTCTCTCTTTGTACTCAAATCCAGGCTCTCTCTAAATACTGCCCAATTCTTTCTGCATAATCTCACTGAGATACTGCCTTTCTATCCACCCACAAAGCTAAACTGTCACCCACATTATCATCTCATACTCAATTAGTGAAACATCCTTTTCTCTGGCCTTGGGAAATTCAAATTTTACAAATTCTTACCCCACTCATATCCATTCAGAATGCTGCTGATGCATACCCTCCACTGGTTCCCCCTTTTCTATTGCCTCAAACAGCAGCTGGATGCCTTCACTTTTGAGGCCCTTCATGGTTTATACACACACCTTACCGATCATTTCTCATTCACTACTGAGATGTAAGCTTCTGCCTACAATGGCCAATGATGCCAGAATCCACACTCCATTTGTTAAATTTTCAAAAAAGCTACTTGATGCTTTCTTCCACATACTTGGGAGGAGCTCCCTGTAAACATCCACAAAGCTACCTCATTATTCCCTTTATAAACCCTGCTGAAATCTCACCTTTGCTGTGATGCCTACAAAAAAACTTTACAGTTAGGCTGCTAGTGCACTGAGACCTCTGCGTATCATTCTGGTCAGTAATATCTCATTATTTCCTTGTACTCTTCCATTTATGCCTCTATCCATCTGTTGTCTCTCATCTTAGATTGTAAGTTCTCTGGGGCAGGCACCATCTTTTTGTTCTGTGTTTGTACAGCATCTACCACAACAGGGTCCTGATCTATTCCTAGGTACCACAGTAATACAAATAAATGTGAGTGGAACAGAACCTAGAAGTCATCACTCCCATAATGAGAGATAACACCTTCACTAAAAGAACTAATTAAAGCAGGGGTTCTCAAACTGGGGGTTGTGACCCCTCAGAGGGTCACGAGGTTACGTGGTGGGTCGTGCGCTGTCAGCCTCCACCACAAAACCCCGCTTCACCTCCAGCATTTATAACAGTGTTAAATATAAAAAACTCTGTTTTTAATTTATAAGGGGGGGTCACACTCATAGACTTGCTGAGTGAAAGGGGTCACCAATACAAAAGTTTGAGAACCACTGAATTAAAGTCAGCATAAAGTATAAGTTATATCAGACACTGGACACTAACTGATATTATTAAAAAGACAACAAAATTATGTCTCGTTCCTCTCTTTAAAAACTCCATTGCTGAAATCTGTTCAATCTACAAATCATGCTATAAAAAAAATACAGCTTTTGCTAAGGTTCACATCAGTGATTTTTTCATTTAGTTATTACCAGTTCCATTTGTTACCACTATTTCTTTATGCACAATGCATGTATTTCGGTAGAGAAGGTTTCCAGTACTAACTATTTGCATTAAAAACAATGACAAGATGAATTTTCCATTCATGTCTAGAGGCTAATATCACTTACCTAGAAAATACAGCAACAATTATAATTACCATTTTAAACCTGATTTTTGCTACTGTCTTGTGTTTGTTTTTTGAGAAGGGGACAGCATAATACGAATACAGCCCAGGCTCACTTTTTACATTAAAAAATATTCATACTGACAATTCATTCAGCACTGTTCCTGACTCAGGGTTTTCCTTTATCTTCAGTTAGATTTTAAATAGATGCTTTTGATGTGTAAGCAGAACTCACCTTCCCAGCATATATGCGATTTGTTGAATGGTTCCTAGAAGTAACATCCTGCAATTAATACTTATGACTGGTCATACTATGACTGACTAAGATGGCCTAAGGAAATCTTGTTCCTCAACTAAAAGATATAAGGTCAGCTGCAACAGACTTTGAAGATATTTAAACTATTAAGTCATTTCTGGAATAATGTATTGTCTGAAGAAATATCATGTATAGCGACATAACAGATCAGTATTTCTGTGATTGTATGGGGAAAAAAACCAACAAACCATATAAGCATGGCTAAAACATTATTAGGACCCTTTTTTTTTTTTTTTAACCTACAAACTGTGGAAGCAATTCCATTCTTATAGCAGCATTATCTCAAGGGAACTATTGTTTTCCTGGTAAAGTCACCTGAGTATTTTGTTTAAAAGTTCATGCTTCGTTGCTTAAGTGAGATTACTTTATGTTAGCTTCCCAGTGTAGTGAACCAAATCATAAACCCTCTACATGCATTTCTTCATTAACCCTTTGGTGCCATTGGAGCCATCATTTCCAGAATATTTTGATATATTTTGCGTAGCAATTTAGCAATGGAAAATGCAAACCCTGACATTAAGGGACTGACATGCTTCAGAGGAGAGTAAATACACACAGATGAGAATGAATAAAGGGTTATTATCACTATGAAAAGATGTTCCATTTTGTCCATCTATTTTTTTTGGGGGGGGGAGGGGGCATCTACAGACTGGATTGTTGTATGATAGAGGTATATGAAATCATGACTGGTGTAGAAAAAGTAGATAAAGAAGATCTTTTTCCTGACTCGTTGTAGCTAAATTATCCCCCATCATATTGTATGTACAGTTGGGGTTATTTTTTCCAATGTGCATTACTTTACATTTCCCTGAGTTTTTGTCTAAATCGCTTGGTGGCGGCAGCATACTGTTCAAGGCAAGGTAAAATTTGTGCCTTGGAAAAGTTTTTAACCTAAGATGGTAAAAATAGGCTTAGAGGGTCTTTCATGCAGGTCCCCACATCTGTACCCCAGAGTTCAGAGTGGGGAAGAAACCCTGACAACTCCCAATTACAAAGGACCAGTCACTTACCCCAGTTAACTGCAATTTAGACCTTACACCAAAGAAAATGCTTGTAGCCAATCTTACGATAAACTAACTAAAAATTTATTAAAGATTAAGAAAAATGAGAGTTGTTTACAAGGTTAAAGCAGATACACACACACACACACACACAATGAGTGAGTTTCATATTTCAGAAGGTGATATACAGCTTGCATATTACAGCAGCTTCTATGTCCTTTAGGGCTGACCCAGGCTAAATAGCTGGGGGTTCCTTTCTTATGCTTAGAAATCTTGCCCTCCCAAAATCCAAGCAGCATAGCGATACAGTTTCTTCTTGCTGGGGGATTTTTATTCGCTTCCCCACAGAGTTCAAACTGATGGAGTGAGTTCATGCTAATGTCTCCTCTTCTTGGAGGGGTGGGGGAAGATTGCAATTAGCAAAGCCTTTGTTCTTTGATATTTCACAATGGTTCATTTGGTTTCAGTGGGCCTTCTTGGTGGGCAGGACTTAACACCTGCTGTAGGAAGCCAGCCTATTCCCCCCCAAAATATTCCCCCAAGCCCTGCACCCCATCCCTTTCCTGGGGAAGGCTTGAGAATAACATCCTCACCAATTGCTACAGGTGAACACAGACCCAAATCCTTGGATCCTAAGAACAATAAAAAATCAACCGGGTTTTTAAAAGAAGAATTTTAATTAAAGCAAAGGTAAAAATCACCTCTGTAAAATCAGGATGGAAGTACTTTACAGAATAACAAAAGATTCAGAAACACAGAGGACTTCCCCTCTAGGCAAAACTTTAAAGTTACAAAAACAGGGATAAACCTCCCTCTTAGCACAGGGAAAATTTACAAGCTAAAACAAAAGGTAATCTAACGCATTTCTTTGATATTACTTACTATTTTTGCAAGACTAGATGCTTAGTTCAGATGTGGCTCAGGGAGATGTATTTTCCCTGCCCTCGTTCCTTGTTGACTCCGGAAGACACAGACAAAAAACCTTCCCCCACAGATTTGAAAGTATCTTCTCCTCTTATTGGTCCTTTTGGTCAGGTGCCACCCAGGTTATCTGAGCTTCTTAACCCTTTTCAGGTAAAAAAGGAATTAACCCTTTACAAGGTGAAGAGGGATTTTATGCTACCCTTAACTGTATGTTTATGACAGGAGTAATCTGAATAATTATGATTTTGTGAGGGACTACCTATCACAAAGGCAAGCTTGCCTGTGTGGCAAGATAGATCAGAATACCCTAGGCAACTGACTGCAACTCCATGGCTAGCCTGTTATAGTGCCTAAGGAGTTTACACTTCATATTTGGTTGGAAAAATCTAAGTACAGAACTCACAACCAGTTTGGAGTTTGTGTCTGGCTTTTTAACAGTCTGCCCTGAGTTTGGTACTCATGCTCTTGAGATACTCCAGATGGCTTGGCAGTGTGCTCTAGCCATTATACTGAAGTGAACAACTTTTAAAGGGTACCTGCATACCAGTGCCCCAGTCTAAATAATCTATACACACTTGCCTGCAGCAAAGAATTTTATTGGCTTATCTGATTTTAAAAATTCTGCTACCAAATTACCCACATTCTTTATATGGATAAAAAATGTTTAAGATGTGTACTCTGTTACCTTACTGTACATACATCACAGCAGGCATTTATATACCATCAGGCTCCTCTGAAATCAAAGCAAGTTCCTAGGATCTAAATTATAAATATTTCAAAAGTACAAATGACATCTTTCTAAATCAGGACAGCTTTTAAGCTCCCTTTGCACAACATGACTTCCAAAGAGTAGTCAGCCATCATGCTGTAAGTCAGCCACAGCAACAGGATCACATATGGCTTTTCAGCCAATGAAATCATAGATGTAATTTCTGCAATATTTCAAACAGCTGGCTGCCCATTTAGACCCACTATCTTCAAAATACTATGATTCCTAGTCATCAAGAACAACAGAGAAAATCCCCTTCTATATTACTTACTATTCCACTGAATAGCAGAAAGAATAGTAAAAGTTATGTCATTTGTAGATTTCTTTGGATTTCCCCCTCCCAACACACACACACACACACACAATTAAAGGAGACCAAAAAAATAAGAACCTGATTTCATTTCACAAGTTAGATTTAGAAAATTACTGGGCTTCTCCATGTATTTACATTGCTCCTACCACCATGGTACCTGATCACTTTCCACAATTTATATGAACTCATACAAATGGTCACATATAGACCTAATTTTTTCCTCTCTTCTATCCCACTTCCTAGAATCAATTACATTTCGAGTTGGAACTTAATATAACCCTTATCCTTTTATTTTTCATTCACAACTTAATACTGCCATGGAAGACAACTGCATAACTCCCATTTATTTCAGTGTGAGCACAGTCGGGTCAGAAACAAAATCTTTGCAATGGCAAGTGTGCTTTTGCACACATGAGGTTATAAAAAACTCAGGTGAAATACTGAGCCTCTTAGTCAATGGGAGTTTTTCCAAAGGTTATGACTGAATCAGTCTACAGGTGTCAGTCTGTGTAGAAATACCAAGTAAAATAATTGTATTCTATCTAGTATACCTATTTATAACTTGATTTTTTACCAGGTCCCCACTGCTACCTTTTAAAGAGAGAATAAAAACTACACACATCCATGCAACAATAGCAATAACTAAACATACTGTAATAATAAATGATAGTTTTTCCAGCACACTTCAGCATTAGCAGTACTTTAGTTGGATGAGGATTGCAGCCTGCCGTCTCCCAGTAAAGAAGTAAGTTAGTTTACACTGCACTGGATCGATGGGGGAGTTTCTCCCCTCGACTTACCTTATGCTTCTTGTTCTGGTGGAGTACCAGAGTCGAAAGGAGAGTGATCTGCGGTCAATTTAGCAGGTCTTCACTATTGACCACAGCGTCAATCCACAGTAAGTGTAGACATACCCTTATTTAAGGAATGTGATTAGAATAAGGCTAAAAAAGGTAAACATTTCCTGCTGCCATAGTGCCTCAAAATTTATTTTTGAAGTAGAGGATATTCATCGTTTTACAAAGTTCTGTTTTCAGTTACATTACACCTATTATACTAAATGACTGTTGTAATCATATTATCTAATAGATATTGCTGTAGTAGAGAGACAGTTGCTTCTTTTATCGATATTGATTGGTATGTGCTGGTCAGCTTCAACAACAGGCAAAGTGCTTGCTTCAGCCAGTCAGATGAGTTTAACCATGAAAGTGAAGGCTGTTTATTTATCAATCTGTAATGTGTGCTAACAAATAAGATAACAAAAATTGCAACCAGTGATAATTTACTGTTTAACTTTTTTCAGTAAGTAGCAAGCAGATACCTGGATAACCAGTCAGGTACAAGAACTGAAATAAAACAGAACACAATATGGTGGTCTCACTGGCTGGCATACATGACATTTATCATGCTATGAAAGTGGATCTTCCCACAAATTGTTCCAATACAGTCATTCCTTTCATGAGGTTTTCTAAATCTACAATTGATTTCCACACCATTAACCTAATAGGAAGCAGACTACTTCCTTTTCAATTCTAAGGATTAATTGTAAACTTTAAAATAATCCTTAACACAGAATGTCCACATATATAGTACTTTTTGGCTCAAGGAATCCAGCCTGCCACTCAGAAGGAAAGATTCTTGCAATCAAGTCAAGTGATATTCCTGGTAAAGCCTGCTAACTTTATTTGGCGGGGAGGGGGAGGGAGGAAGAGGAAGGAAAGTTGGAGGAGGGAGGACTAATTGGGGCAGTTTCTCCCCTCTGTAATTTCAATTTCCACAGTACAACAAAAATTGCCTGTCTAGAGCACTCCTGCCCACTTCTAACATTTTTTTTAATGAAACCCAGGATTGTGTACAGGACTTGAAAACATTATTTGGGAAACAGATTTTACCCACTTTACAAATACAAGGTACAATAGGTTTGTCTTTCCACAACTCTATAAAATCTGTAATATACAGTATAATATCTAAGCTAAGAAAAGACAATAAAGTAGATAAGATAATAAAAGTAGAATTACACACATGATTTTTATCAGGAAAAGACATAATGAAAATTCTGTCTCTAGCCAAAGAAAGGGAAGAAAAGAGGAGAATCTTTTGAGGTCACCAAGGCCCAAAAAGTAAAGTGATTATTTAAAGTCTGTGTCAGTACAGCTTCTTCATGCAGTGTCCAGCATCCCAGAAGCCTGATGACTACGTATTGAGCCCTAAATACAAACAAAAATAGAACAGAAATAGGCAGACTCCAGAAGGTCAAGCAGAGGTATTCCAGTTCAGTATTTGAGACAGGAAAAAAGTTTCGGAAATTTTAAGAAATGCTAAGTTTACACTTGTATAGGTTCTTTAGCCTCCCAGTCTTGGGAGTTGTGGTGACAAGGCTCGTGGTAGCATGCTAAAAATAAAATACGAATGACTGTTCAGAGTAGCAATGGTTGATCAAAATTCAATGTAGCTTTCAATAAATACATTTGTACAGAGTATCTTTTTTTTACTTTATCCACAAACTCATTAATGAAATAACTGTAAAATATGTTGCCTTTTATGAACATTAGAGGTGGTTGAAACTAACAACACGGAAGGAAACTTTTGTTAATTCATTTTGTATAATTTGAACACTCAAAATGTTGGTTTCCATGAAATTTACAAAGCCCAACATATTTCTCAGTGTGGATCATGAATTTCAACTTTATTTCAAAATTTTTGGAATTTAATAATTGTGACCATTTTTCTGACCACAGCAATTACCTTTAGCAATTCTGACCTGTGGAAAGAAGTCAGAGAGCAACAGAGATAGTCACAAACACTTCTGTAACAAATATACACAAACTGATACAATTGGATATGTGTATAACTGCATCCAGAAGCGAGCGTTCCAGCTCAGGTCCACAGACTTGCATGAGCATGGTTCACCTTAGCGTGCTAAAAGCAGTAGTGTAGACACTGCAGCTCGGGCCGGAGGTTGGACTCTCAATCCCACCCCACTTCCACCCTCAGGCTTGAGAGCCTGAGCTACAATGTCTACCTATTTTATTTTTAGCATGCTACCATGAGTCCCGTCACCACAACTCTGTGGAGCTGGACTGGGAGGCTCACTCCCAGATGCAGTGTAGACATACCCATAGAGACACAGCAGATCAAGCAGGGACAGAATGGCCAGGGTTCCATACACGCTGACTATCTCCAGAAGTAGCATGTGTATCTGTACTGGATACTGCAAATGCCGGTCAAAGAAATACATGATTTTAAATGAGAATTCTGGACAGCCCGCCTGAGGTCAGTGAGTTGGAGGCAGGTAATGAAAAGGCTTTTGCTGTCACTGAGGGTAATGAAGGTTCCCAGGTGCTCATTTTAGCTGAACTTTTACAACCATAGAGTGAAATTCAAGGAAACTTTCAATCGCAAATACAAGGTTCATTTCAAGGGTGATTTAGGTTCAACATGAGAATTTTGCTCAGCTCTGTTATTAGGCCCTTTTATCCATCCGTCTCATAATACATGTACATTGTTCCCTACAATATATTTTTCTTTTTGTACCAAAGGTGTTAGTATCACACTAAGCTTCCTTTCTATGATGTTTTACAGAGCGTGCTGAGATATTTGATAAACAAAATAAGCGTAAAACACACACCCATACAACTATATATTATGATGATTTCACAAGAGACTCGGCATCTTTACATTCAGCATCTTTGTGCCTTCAAATGGTTCCCAAATACTGTATTTTTAAAATCAAAAAATTAATGTTGAGTTGATTCTGGTGTATGGGCAAGACTCTCAAAAGCATGGAAGTCACAATCGAATTTTACCTAGGACATGTTGAGGCAATTATCTGTCTGAATTTACTATATAAAGCTCCTAGATCTGACAGAATTTCATCATGTTGTAAAGTATCACTCATATCTCAAAAGGAAAAATAAATGCAGACTTAATCTCATAAGTTTAGTTATATGTGAACTGATATTGCGTTCAGTGAACCTATGACTCAGAAGGTTATAAATGATGAGATTTTTTCTATTACAGGCAGTACAGCTCTTATGTGTTTGACTAGTAACATTCTTACTTTTATTAAACATGGTCTTTTTTCATATTTTACCTTTTTCTCAGCAAGTCCATGATCATGTTAACAAGGAAATAGTTATTTTCTTAATTACAAATTTGCTCCCATGTAAGAAGTTAAGCTAAATTAGCCAGAGGGCACTGGTTTGGCTTCTGCATACCTAAATTCCATCTATAGCTTGAATTCTACCAGATTCTTTATTTCCTCACCTAATTAGTCATGCAGATTTGAAGTACACTGCTGAACAGTTGCTGCAATTTACCTGCAATGATCTGATGGTTGTATTTAAACGGTGACTAAAGTTATTCTTTAAGTAGAAATCAAAGTGTACATTTGAACAGGAGCCCAAAGTGCTTAATAAACTGATATGCAAAATGGAAACACAGGCAGCAGAGTAGTTTAGTGGATTAAGCATGGGACTGGGAGTTTGTAGACTAGTAGACTATGAAACTGATGCTACAGGAGGCAAAAATAAGAAAAATCTCTCTGCCTCAGTTTCCCTGTCTGTAAAATCGATGTAGTATTAAAATACTCAGTATTTCAAATATGCTATCTACATAGTTTTATCACAGAGATTTTGTTAGAATTTATTAGGAAATGTCTATAAACTGTTTTGACTACAGCCAGAGACACTGTGGCGTAGTTGACAATGCACTGGACTGGGACTTAGGAGACCTGGTTTGAATTTCAAGCTCAGCCACTGGCCTGCAGAGTGACATTGAGCAAGTTCCTACACTCTCTACCTCAGTTTCCCCATCTGTAAAGCAGAAATAATGGTACTGCCCTCCTTTGTAAAGCATTTCAAGAGCTACAAACAAAACGTTCAATATAAGAGGTAGGTATTTTTATAATTTATTTTAATAATTATTACCCTCCTCAATACTTTACTGAGTACTGAAATGCAGCTACTAACAGTATGCAGGGAACAGCGCACAACAATATTTCACAGTAGTTCAGGACATGAAGTACATAATGTTGACTATTTGGGAAAGTTTCCAGATAAAAGGTGTCATATAAGTATTTTCATTAATTTATTTCCTAAGCCTTGTAAAGGTCACATAATTATAAAAATTACACATGAACAAGATCTGTTAGATCATTTATTTCAGTATTTCCAGGATTGTCCCTTACAATATATATTTTAGTGTTCTGTCCACTTTAATTTCAGTCCTTTAGAAGGTTTAATTTCAAACCTTTAGAACAGGAGTCAGCAACATTTCAGAAGTGGTGTGCTCAGTCTTCGTTTATTCACTCTAATTTAAGGTTTCGCGTGCTAGTAATACATTTTAACGTTTTTAGAAGGTCTCTTTCTATAAGTCTATAACATATAACTCAACTATTGTTGTATGTAAAGTAAATACGGTTTTTAAAATGTATAAGAAGCTTCATTTAAAATTAAATTAAAATGCAGAGCTTCCAAGACCGGTGGCCAGGATCCAGGCAGTGTGAGTGCCACTGAAAATCACCTCGTGTGCTGCCTTCAGCACGCTTGCCATAGGTTCCCTACCTCTGCTTTAGAAGCACTTTTGCAGTCAATATGGAAGACTATATGCTGTAATTATAGGAAATTTCATTTTTCACTTTAGATAGAACTCATGTAAAAATTGGTCAACTGAAATCCAAGCGTGCACACAATGTTTTTTTAAGATTTCATTTGCATGCCTAGGTTTCTAATCTGTTTCATTAGTTGTAAGTCACTGTAAAATGAGCAATTTTTAGGTGTGTAAATCAAGCACAACATTTTGAATGTTAATTTAGTTTCTACATTCAGCATTTGGAATCAGAGCAATACTATTTCCACTACTACACTGAGTCAAACTGTCCCTTGGCCATTCACTAGTGAACTGAATGGAGTAGTACAAGAGGCTGTGACAGAGCTATATTAAAATACGTTATATGTCTGCTGTTTTAAAAGTTTGAATTTAAAAAGTGTACTGTCAAGTTTACTCATGCCAAAATTTGACCTACCTTTTTTTCTTGCCATGCCCGTATAAAACTAATTCTAAGTGTGTGCACTGGAGAAGACTCCAGAACAAATGTTCCAACCATATTTTTCCAAAATAAATTAAAAATACCAGTAACTCTGGAAGAGAGGGTAGAGGAAATTTCATTGCCAGACAGAGATTTTCAACAAACACATGTAAAGTAAATGTTAGCATTATAAATCATTGCTTGGCAATGTCTTTTTATTTAAAAAGATTACACAAGATATCCCCAAACCTACACTAGGCATCATGGCAAAATAAGCTACAACAAAGACCAAGGGTCTGAATTACTTGCCCCAAAGCTGCAGGTTTACCTGAAAGCAGCTCACAGAAGTGTGCTTGTCTTTAACACTCAGATGTCCAACTCCCAATGGGGTCTAACCCCAAATAAATCCGTTTTACCCTGTATAAAACTTATTCAGGGTAAACTGATAAACTGTTTGCCCTCTATCACACTGATAAGAGACATATGCACAGTTGTTTGCTCCCCCAGGTATTAATACATACTCTGAGTTAATTAATAAGTAAAAAGTGATTTTATTAAATACAGAAAGTAGGATTTAAGTGGTTCCAAGTAGTAACAGACAGAACAAAGTAAGTCACCAAGCAAAATAAAATAAAATGCGCAAATCTATGTCTAATCAAACTGAATACAGATAAGCTCCTCACCAGTTCCAGAATGCTCCCTTTTACAGGCTACTCTCCTTTTAGCCTGGGTCCAGCAATCATTCACACCCCCTGTAGTTACTGTCCTTTGTTCCAGTTTCTTTCAATATCTTGGGGGGGTGGAGAAGCTCCCTCTTCAGCCAGCTGAAGACCAAATTGAGGGCTCTCCCAAGGGTTTAAATAGACTTTCTCCCCCGAGTAGACACCCCTCCCTCCCCCTGTGTAGAATTCAGTCAAAAATGGAGATTTGGAATCACATGGGCAAGTCACATGCCCATGCATGACTCAGGACTGGCAGGTAGCAGCCATTACCCACATGCTACTTTGAATGTCCTCAGGTAGACTTCTCATGTGGATTGGAATCTTCCAAGCTCTTTTGTCTGTTAAGTGCTTCCTGACTGAGCACTTTTCTTGCACATTCTTTTCCCAAGAAGTGACCAAATGTTCTAACTAAAGCTACTTAGAATCAAGCAAGTATAGAGCCAATGTTCATAACGTTGAACACACAAATGGTACCTGCATACAACTAGGATGAACATAGCCAATAGATCATAACCTTTACATAGACGTCCTACATGGCATATGTAGCAAAACCCTATTCCAGTTGTATCATACATACATTAATAAGCATATTTCCATAAAACACATTCAAAGCATATTTCCAAAAAGCCTTATGGGAGGTACCGTCACAATATCCCCAAACCTACGCTAGGCATCATGGCAAAATGGGCTCCAATTCTACAATACACTATGTGTGAGTGGAGCCTATTAAGTTCATTGTTGTTCCACACAGGTTCAGAGTTGTATCTGTACAGAGGTCACTAGAGGATCTAAACTTATTTCACCATTTCGCCTGTAGCCAACTGGGAAGTTACTAGAATTAATTAAAGCTAATCAGGACACCTGGTATAAAAAGTTAGTGAGGTGTGCGTAAGGAGCTGAAAGTGAGAGGACATGCTGCTGGAGGACTGAGGAGTACAAGCATTAACAGATATCAGGAGGAAGGTCCTGTGGTGAGGACAAAGAAGGTGTTGGGAGAAAGCCATGGGGAAGTAGCCCAGGGAATTGTAGCTGTCGTGTAGCTGCTCCAGAAGGCACTCTAGACAGCTGCAGTCCACGGGGCTCTGGGCTCGCCTGGGTTCCCCCCAAAATGTCCCAACTCCTAATCCAACACAGGAAGACCTCTGAGGCTAGCAAAATCCGCCAATAAGTGCAGGACCCACCAAGGTAGAGGAAGAACTTTATCACGCTATATATAAATGTAAACAAACTTGTTTGTCTGACTTCTTGGTCAGCCAATTGCTAAGACTAAGTGGACTTGGGGGCTCTAAAATTTTACATTGTTTTATTTTTGAATGCATGTTTTTTTGTATATAATTCTACATTTGTAAGTTCAACTTTCATGATCCCTTCCTCCTTGCCCTGAGAACTGCTCATTAGGGAAATTTGTAGCAACAGATTGTTGCAAAGAAACGCATTTTCAAGGCAAAAATGCCTGTATGACATGCGTAATGCTGTGAACAATAGATAGGGATGGGTATACCAGCAGTATGGGTATTTCTATTACTTAATAAGGGTTTTGGGGTGTTGTAACGGATGTAGGCATTTACATATTAACTTTCACAAAACGAGTGTGCTGTAACTAATCCAGTGCTTACTTGACAATTGGGTTGAGGGGAACAAATATCGCAATAAAGAAGCCTGTACTCAAATCCGCCTCTGGGTCAACCTGCTCCTTCTAAGAAAAACTAAAAAGGAAACAATGAAATCGCACTAGGTTTTACAAGACTCACACTACACAAACTTCACCTCTACTACCAAATTCTTCCATCAGTTACTCACCCACACTGAAGCCAGGAGAGCAACACCCAGACGCCAAATCTGGCCCTGTATGTTAATTTATATTTTTAAGGATTGATGCCACAGTATAATGCTTCTCATCTACAACCAGCGACTGTGTGTCATGTGGGTGTACATGCAGTTGCTGATTTTGTAAGATGTGTAGCGATGCATACCTGTAATCTCGGAGTCCAACTGAGTCCTCTAACAAGCAGTATAGTGATGCCCATATCAAACACTCGATGCAAGAATAAGCTAGTAAAATTACACACACACACACACACACACACACACCATATGTACTGACCACTCAATCATATAACGATAGGTGGGGGCTAGAGATGAGTAGGATAAATTAATCTATTACTCAATAAAAGACTCATGTACCAGAAGTTAAGTCTCTAGAGCGAATAAACATGTGCCTGCACAATTTCTTTTCACATGGATACTACATCATACAAGGGTTACCACATCATATTGTTATATTCAGACTTTAAAATGTATTATGATATATTGGCCTAAGTCACAAAATTTGGATCTAAACTTCTCCAAAGTTTGGAAGGAAGTAGGGAAAGGCCAGTGTGCTAGTTTAACTCAATTTCTAATGAACCCACATAATAAGATTCTCTAAATTAAGTAATGACATATCCTTTAATATTTCTACATAAAAAAAACTATAGTGAATCTTCTTAAATTTCATCTCTTTGTTTTCCTTTGTGCTCATTGTGACTTTTGACCACACTGTTCTGTGCTTTCCGTACACTTCCCCAGAGAATAAGGAAAAAACTCAGTACAGATGCATGGCTATTATGTGACCTCTTCCACATGGGTGGATAATCTTTCCACCACCAACTAACTGAGGGAACAACCCTGCCAAACAGAAGATAAAAGAGTAATGAGGACACAACTGTATAACCCAGCATGTAAAAGGCTGGTAACAAGGAGGTTTCAAAAACAAGGCATCTGTGTGACATTATGAAAGTAATCCATGCAGATGGATCAGACAATAGCAGGGAACCTTTGAAAGCATAATGACTATGTAACCATGTTATTCCACTTGTGCCTGGTTAAACTCGCTGACCTTCTATTCAGTCCAATAATTACTAACCAGATATACTACTAAATTTAAAGTAACCTCTAGGATATGACTTGGGCAGAAGTATGTACAAACACATAGAATCTGCTTCCACGCATTCAATCAATAAGCTGGCCTGAATTTGGAGGCCCTCCACAAAGTGAAAAGTGTCTCAAATATGAATAATATACTACTTTAGTCAAAGCATTTAGAAAAATCTGTCAGAAAATGCAGTAGCCCATTCAAGAACCAGAAAAAGAAGTCCAAAAATTCGTACAAAAGAACAGCAGTAGATTTTTTTTATATTTGCTTAAACAATTGGTAGTAAAATTTATATATTAATTGCCACCTCAGTAGACACGTAGCCATAACAACGTGGTCCATTAAAACAGATGTAAAATGCACAGGGAACCTAAGGAAATTACCTTTGGAAGCCAAGTTCAGTTGCAGTCTATATACTATGCATTTTACTTATAAAACTAAAAAGCTTAAGCTTAAACCATCCAAGCATATCCTATGAGAATGTATTATATCATGTCAGTTATACACACTTTGACATTCCATTTCTATATTACATTAAGACTGAAATGGAGTTTTTGTCCTCTAATGGTCTTGAATATTTTCAACAGAGAAACAGTGCCACCTTTTGGCTTGATATCTAGGCCACCATGTTTTAATTCATAAGCCATTTTTTATAAAGTTGTACTTCAAAGAGAAGTTTGATTTTTGTGATCTTACTTAAACTTAAATGTGGTAAATAGATTTTTCCAGATAAAAGTTACTATGATATGTTAAACATTAAGAAAATAGAGGGTTTTCCTCCTGAATTAAATATATCCATAAAGCAACATGACCTAAAAAAATAGTCTCTTCCTATGCTACATTAATCCAAGTGGTTTTTTTTTTTACCTACTGTATTTCAGATCTATAATCATCATTGAACTGATCACTATACTTGATTAGAAATCTCAAATACCTTACTGCACATATCTTTTTTTCTTGGCAGTTCTTGTAAACATCTATATAACAACACACAGTACTTGACACTTTTCTTCTTTCAAGCAAATCCATGATACTGAACCCTTTGAAGATTTCTTGTATGTTGAAAATTTACAATAATGCATTTGTTGCTCATACAATCAATTTTCTGTATAGCTTCATTGCCAGTATAAAAAAAATACACGGTGGCATTACAGATGAAACCTATTACAATGCTGACGGTTCAAGATGTGTATAAATATGTATTTAAATGTATTTGAAATTACTTACACTAATGACACAATGTCTCCACGTTTCACTTCATAATTCCTAATGCTCCAATGGTTTAAAAGCACTATATCAGATACCTGTCTTTCCCCTGGATTCAAGGAAGGCTAAGGAAAGAGGAAAAGAGTTTTAAAAGTTAAAAGTAAGAAATTCAACATTTTTCCTAAAACTCCTCCTCTCCAGCTCCTCTCCCATTTCCTGGGAGGTCCCAATCCTGATATCATTAAAGCTAATGGCCATTGGTTTTATGGGACTAGGATCTGAATCACTGGTGAGAAGAGTATGTTTGGTGGAACCTACTTATATTAGGTGCTGATAATAGTTAAATACCATATATTTATAGTACATCTTGCAATACATTACAATATGCAATGTACATCTTGTAATACACTACAATATGCAAATTGCAATTCAACCGCAATTCCATACTCTTCTTAGGATATAACAGGAATCAAGAATGCTTTGCACTACAACTTCTCATGAAGAGTGGCACCATTTTGAGAAGAGCCTTTCCACCATAGCCTGTATCAAGTACCACTCATGTTGTCCCTGAAATATGTAATGGAGGTCATCTGCTACCACACCCCTTTGCTTGACAGATTTAGAGTTCCGGAATGTACTCAGTCAAGTTGGCATTAGTCCAATCGAATACCTGCCTCTTGAGAGAGTTTTGAGACTGCTAACCCCCTCTTCGAGACTATAATAGACAGTTGCCAACAGAGCTAGTTGAAAAATGGTATTTCCATCATGTGAAAAATTTTGAAAAAAAATATTTATCCTGAATCAGGATGAAAAGTTAAAAGTCACAGGACAACCAAAATGGAATTTTTCAGTTTCCTCCCAGCTGCCCTGGGAAGCAGGGAGCATCCAGGATGGCGGGCAACAAGGCTAGTTGGGCTACCTGGTTTCCACTGAAAGTTTTGACAGAATCATTATGCTACAGCAGAATGTTTTGATTCTATCAAATCAGCATTTTCCAATGGAAGTGTTCCATCAGAAAATATTCAATCATCTCCAGCTGTCATGTTGTTATTAAAGTACTAACTGACATGTATCTTGATTAATGGCAGAAAAGACTTCAGATTCCACCTTACAGTTCTCTGTTCTTAGACACTGAAGTGGAGCATTCCACCAACCATGAGCTAGTTAGCTTCTGGGGCTCTCCAGCTCATATTGGATATATCTATGATGATCACAACAAATGGGCACAATGCACTGAAATGAAGTCCTCCCAATACATTGTCTTAGAGTTCTCATCAACCTATAATCATTCAGTGTAGGCTTCAGTTTACTTATAGTCACAATAAATATTTACAAAATTATGTTCCTTGTCTAAAGAAGACTACCTATTATTTCTGACGAATTCAGCTTCACAAAAGTAATTGTAATAATTCATTATTTTCTCATCCGCCCACTTATTGACTCTGTTTTCTATTTATAAAGCTGCTTAAAAATTGAATGCCATTTCTCTTCATTATAAACAGAGTTTCCTCATTCCTCTTTTGTTTCCTACCCAGACAGAGGCTGACGAAGATTTATTTCAAATAGGACTTGTGTGATATTAACTTATGGCCATAAGACAAAAATGGATCCACCAAGGTTTAAGGCAGGTATAAGTCATGTTAATAAGAATGAAGCTCATGCACAGACATCAGTATCAGAACAAGGTATAAAACATTTATTTAAGATACATTATTTTAGTCAGGTACTAACTACTAAAGATAGTTTCTTTTTTATCCGCAGGTTTAAACTGACAAAGTCAAATTTCCACTGGTGTAAACTGGCAAAACTCCAATGCAGGTCAATGGAATTTGGCCCATAATGTTTAGAAATGGGAGGTATAACCATATTTATTCAACAAACTATATGTATTGCAAGTACCAGTTAAGGGAAATCATCTTATTACAACTATATTTCAAGCGGACATCAGAATTTTTTTAGTGTTATTTCCTACTTATATTATACTTTCTATTTATGCAGCATCTTTCATCAGAGGATATTTTCTACATTTGCATAGCACTTTACTTTGCAAATGATTCACAAACTATATTCAGGACACTGAAATGCAACCACCTTTGGACTGGAGGGTAGCAACCAATGGGTACGTAGCATCCTGCATGACAGTGAGGAGAGAGGATATTGGAACAATGACAAAAGCACAAACCCTTAATGTAATTGAAAGTGCCATAGAATCTCTGATGTCTGTTGAATGCACAGACCCTATTTTTTATTTATAGGCCCCTTTTATTAGAGGGGCCTCTGAACTTTATTGGGACTGTTCTAGTTGGGAAGATCCTGTAGGAGAACACTTCAATCTCCCTGGCCACACAATAGCAGATCTTAAGGTGGCCATCCTGCAGCAAAAAAACTTCAGGACCAGACTTCAAAGAGAAACTGCTGAGCTTCAGTTCATCTGCAAAATTTGAACATCATCAGCTCAGGATTAAACACAAGACTGTGAATGGCTTCTCCTCCTTGGTTTCACACCTCAACTGCTAGAAGAGGGCCTCATCCTCCTGATTGAACTATCCTCATTATCTCCAGCCTGCTTCTTGCTTGCATATACATACCTGCCCCTGGAAAATTTCCACTACATGCATCCAATTGAAGTGAGTATTCACCCACAAGCTCATGCATGCTCCAAAACTTGATATATGTCTATAAGTGCCACGGGACTCTTTGCTGCTTTTTTGGGAAGATCCGTATGCTGCAATCTTGCCTTAGAGATTACAACTCCCATGATGCCTTCGGAAAAGACAGAGACTTACTCTTCCAGGGAGTGCAGGCAGTGGCTCTCAATTTTTTTTTTTTGGGGGGGGGGGGGGGGGGAGCCAGACTGTGGGTGTGGCACTCTGTCCATACCAGGAGCTGCTGTTAGGAAGATAGAAGCAGCTACAGAAAGCCTGCTGGGGCTTTGACAGAGGAAGGCACATCAGAGACAGTTTGTGGCTTTGCTGGAGCCAAGGGAGAGACTATTGCTGTGCCTGGAGCTGACTGAGGTGGGCCTGCCGTGAAGCAACTGTGAGCAACCTCTACTCTTATTTGGGAAAGTACTTGCATGGGAAGGGGCACAGCAGAGAGACTGAGTCTGAGGAGAGGCAGAGTGATTTTCCCATCGAACCAGGATCCAGAGCTGCTGACATTTGGTGAGACCAACTCCTATCTTCAGACGAGTTGTGCAGCTTGTTACCTTGACTGGGCTGATACACAGAACCAACAGAGTCCTGTCTCCAGCTCTTAAAGCGCGCCTACACAAGCAAGTGTCTAGGACTCTGAAATCCCAAGCAGCTGCACTCCAGAGTTGAGTAAATGGTGACAGTGTAAATGCCAGTTAGATAAGTTTCATTTATTACTGTATACTATATTTATTAATTGTTTTTATTCAACTGACCCCTGTGGATTTAAATTAGTAGTAACATTTAATCTTAGTCCATTAAGAAACTCTGTTTCTTTAAGTAGTTAAGTAAATATATGTTAACACTAATGTAAGTATATTGGATGTATATTATTTGTAATTGGTATTTTGACTTAGACCTATGCCACAGATTATTATTATTACAATAGGTTTATTCCTGGAGGTTCCCAAGGCACATCATTGAGTGTGTACAGGGGCCAGCCAGGTGGAGGCACCGCCAATTTAAAATTCCTTTAGGAGTAAAGTGACTGCAGCAGAGGGGTGGATAGAGGATTCCCACCTATCCATCACCACCACTGGGATACTCAGATCTCCTTTAATGTCAACAACATCAGGTACCCAGGCACACAGGTGAGTGTTGCCTGTTCCCGAGTAACCCAGGGAGGAAAGTGGCGGGGAGAGCTACATAAAGTTTCATATAAAAGATTTCCACAAGTGCACTGCCTTGTACTCAACTTATCTACCTAAGGGCTTGTCTATATGGAGACTTAATGCACAGAAAGCCAGGGTGTAAATCTACAGCACACTAGCCTAATGTGTACTAACGCATTGCGTGGACCCTGCTGACATGCACTAAAAGTTCCATAGTGCACTTTGACATACTGCTGTTTGAAACATTCACACCCTAGCTTGCTGCACACTAAGGTTATGTCTGAACTAGAGAGCTTACAGTTGCCAGAAGCTGGAAATTGGCGATGGGATGGATCACTTGATGATTACCTGTTCTGTTCATTCCCTGTGTGGCACCTGGCATTGGCCACTGTCAGAAGACAGGATACTGGACTAGACAGACCTTTCGTCTGACAACCTGTATGGCTGTTCTTATATTCTTAAGCTGGAAAACAGATGGCTTGAAATCGTGCTAATATTTATTTTGGTCTGACCCAGTATGGCTATTCTTATGTTCTTATGGCACAGCTGTACTGATGCAGCTGCGCTGCTGTAAGACCTCTCGTGTAGCCACTCCATGTCGATGGAAGGGAGCTCTCCTATTGACATAATTAAGCCACCCCCAATGAGCAGCGGTAGTTACATCAGTGGGAGACGCATAACTTATGTTATTCAAGGGCTGTTTTTTCACATCAGTGAGTGTTATAAGCTTTGCCAACATAAAAGGTTGGCATGTAGACATGGCCTAAATCTTCGTGTGAAGAAACACAGTAAGGCTAGAGGGTGGGTTTGATGCAGTTGGAATTTGAACATCTGACTCCAAGAGTAGAGGCATTTCACACCTTATGCTTACAAAGCTTTCAAAATACTATGTCAGCATTCATCAAAACTCACAACACCTAGTCCCTGTGCGATAAGTGAGTATTGTCTTCAATTTAAAGATGGGGATTTTAAGGTATGGAAAAGTAAGCTGATCTGCCCAAGGACAAACAGCAAGTCAGTGACACGGTTACAACCTAGCAGTTGCCACCCAGCCTTCTGTTCTAATGAGTAGTGATATTAAACACTCTCTTATACTTTAAATATATGTTGCTATATTAATATCATTGTATTCCAGAGCATTCTAAACTTTTTGCCAAGTTTGTGAAAAATATACTGTTTTTAAAAATATATTACTGACATGGTTTGTTTGGGAGGTAGAGGCTTGGTACCCAATTCATTAATAGCTATATTTTAACATTACATCCAAGGGACACACTGAAATTTAGGATAACTTGCTTTGCTTCTTTCCCACAGCATCTTGATATAATGAAATGACATCTTATTGACACATATAGAAACAGTTCTTTAGGATCAGAAGGTATGAAGAAGGGAGGAGAACCTGAAGGAGACTACTTTCATCTTACATTAACAATTACAGTCCCCCACAAACAATAATAAATCTAGCAAAAAGTATAAATTGTGATGTCGTTCCTGAACACTAACACCATATATAAAACTGTGTTTACAGGTAACTTACACTCCATGCTTTTTTATTAGCAGTTAAACCCCAAGTTTAAAAAAAAATCCACAAACACACCCAGTGCTACTTCTGAAAGAGGGTTAACAAATGGACCCATAAATGCAGTTATTTTTAAGGAAACAAAATTCAAGAATGTTCCATACGTATCTCTAGTCTGAAACCTCTCTAGTTTGTTCAAACTCCTGGCTTAATAGCTCAGTGCAAATGGGACACATAGGTCTTAATTTAGAACAAGGGTGCAGAAGTCACATCGCACTTTGACTCTCCAATTACTAACAAATCTAATGCTAAAAGGAAGTAAATTAAGGTCTCAGTCATATGATGGGAGCCTCACGGGACACAAGGTTCTATAAGTAAGAGGGAAACAATACACTCTTCAACAATAAATAATGATTAACTTGATACTTGTTATGCTGCTGGTGGACACCAGAAGGTCAAGGCTTATTTTCTTATACCTTGAAGAAGAGGAGAAATATTCAAAGCAGCATGCAGGCACAGGTATAGTCATGGTAATCATAATATTACAAGGAGAAATTGCCATAGAATAAGTAATTACTACAGGTATACTGCATAGTGGATTATAATATTCAAAAATATTTGCTACTGTAGCGTTTACAGGCAGGTGTACTTTGTCAGAAGTTATTGATCACTAGACTAAATTCTTAGTATAACACTCAGTTGTTTCTGAACTTGGAAATAAAATTGCAAGCTCATTTTGTAATCTAACATTTCAAAGTAGCTAATTTGGATATATGAATCCTTACATTCATTAACCATCAGGGGGTTCCCTTTTCCATATCATTAGGAAAAAATATGATCAATCCACTTAAGTATAAACAAACTTTAATGTATCAAACAGAAAGCATTGCAACTCAACAGAAGCCATGAACAGATATAGACTTAAAATGAAGGTGCATTTATATAGGACAGTAACCCTATAAAATAAGAGTATAATCAACATCACAGGAAAAATTACAAGATCCATAACAGTAAATTACTAAATCATCACATCAGCTGTTTCTGTCACATATATTCAAGGCTGTAAATCAACAGGAATCCATTTGAAGTCCATTATTACTAACAAGATGTTAGATAAGAACACCACAGGGGGAGGGATAGCTCAGTGGTTTGAGCATGGCCTGCTAAACTCAGTACTGTGAGTTCAATCCTTGAGGGGGCCACTTAGGGATCAGGGACAAAATCAGTACATGGTCCTGCTAGTGAACGCAGGGGGCTGGACTTGATGACCTTTTGGGGTCCCTTCCAGTTCTATGAGATAGGTATATCTCCATAAAACTCTGACAGTCTAAGAAACAAGGCCTCCACTAGAAAGTTAAAGAAAAGGATGTTTAAAAAGAAAAAAAAAGTTAGATGATGAAGCAGTGAAGTGGTAACACTGAATGGTGCATTACTTTACAGATCAGTGATGAATACCCCCAAAAAGGTGACTGAGCAGAAGAAAGCTTCCACCAGGTGGTTCTCAATACTGTGAAAATGCAAAATCAACATGAAAATTAAATTTGTGAAGTCTGCCATAATGATTGAGAATAAATTGCAAAATATCTGTTTTCTTGAGGACCTCCGTGCAGTATATTTGCTAGAGTATCAAAAGAGTTACAATCTTTAGTGGTTATAGAGCAACATTACACACGTTCTGGGTTCAAAATAAAAACAAAAAGCAAACAAACAATCTGAAAAGAAAAAAGTCCTATTCCTTGCTTCTTGACATAACTTTTAATTTCAAAATCAGCAGGAACTAGAATAATGAGTGCAGAAAGCCAGCTAGGTGTCTAAGCGATCTAGTACAAATCAAATCTTGGAGATCATACAGTGACACCTTGAAGTCAACACAATCATATACCTAATAGAAGCATGCTATTGATGAATAAGACTACATGCTGACTGAGCTTCACTTTCCCTCCTATCTTATAGCTTTCAAATGCATTCAACAGAAATCACTTTCTGAAGTGCAAGATAAAGAAATGGCATTCTAAAGCAGTGACTTGTAGTTTTCCTTTCTCAAGCTCTGCAGTATGAGAGAGAAATATATTTCTTTAAAATAACGTGCCTGCTAAAAGACTGGTCTCGTTTGGATCTAATAAATCTTCGCATAAAAATAACTGAATATTTTATTACAAATGTTTAAAATTAGTTAAGGTTTGTAGTGTTCTGAAAAATGTAATGACATAAGAATGCAAGATATGTTATATAGCACAGAAGTCTAACTTGGTTTTGAACTATGCTTTTCGTGTTCTTCAAACTTATCTTATACAAAAGATCATGTGGATTGCCTTGTAACACTCATCCCTCCAAATCAGCACTAAAACAATATTCCAGCATGGTTCTAGAACATATTGTATTGTTGGAGATGCTGCCTCTCAGGAGATGTAAATCTGAGGTCCTGACTCAATGGGCTAAAAAATTAACATACATTTTTCAGCTATCGGACAAAAGTAGAGCTGGCCAAAACTTGAATTTGTTTAGTGGGAAATGTCAACATTTTGAAATTTGGTAAACCAAATATTTTTGAAGTTTCCTATGAAATGGAAATTCCATGAAATTTTTGTTTCAGAAACATCGACACATGGTGTTTTAAAAGTGAAATCCGCTCTCCAGGACCCTGGCATCTGGTGAGTGAAACTGACAATGGTGCGCAACAGTGAAATGTACAAGCATCACCAGATGCCAAGTTTACAACATCTACACCTTCAGGGCAGCCCTATCAGGGTGTGAGAATTAGGAATCCTGGGGAGTCAGCAGGCCCAGGAGTCTGGAAGCCCTGGGGTCCCCAGCCCTGGGGCAGTCAGCATGCAGGGCAGCCCAAAGCCATGGACTCTGGAAGTCCAGGCTCCCTTGTAGCCCACCAGGTGAGTTGACAGGAAATGGAAACATGTGATTTATTGAAAGTTCATCAAGCCCAAAACATCTCAAGTACTATGAATCAGCATTTTCAAACCTTTAGAGGCTTGAATTCTCATTGGGCTCAGGACATCAGAAAAGTCAGCTCAGTACCTCAGAGTCAAACCTTTAATCTGTAGGTACTTTTGAAGCCTTTACAATTTAAAAAAAAAAAAAAAAAAAAAAAAAAAAATTAGTGCTACATAAAGATAAAATTCATGATCAAGTAGTAATTTATACTCATCATCAAGACTGAGCGATATCAAACTGAAGTCACACTGCCTGAGACTGCCCTGCTCTCAGTTCCCTCTTAGGGCTTTTCTACACTATCGCTTAAGTCAATGTAAGTTATGTCACTCAGACTGTGAAAAAGCTACTCCCTAAGCAACTCCGCCTCTAGTTGATGTGGGGTAATTATCCGCTCTCCCGTCAGCACAGTGAGTCTACATTAGACATGCTACAGAGCTGTAGCTGCACTGGTAGACCAGCCCTTAGTCCTTTACAATAATTTACACTCAGGCGAGAATGCATAAAATAGGATCCCCTCCTTTCTGAGGTCTTATTTATTTAGTCTCCCAAATACAAAAAAACTCTTTTAGCTCCTCAGGCCTAGCCTCTCTTTTCCTAAGTTCAGGGGTCCCACAGTCCTGTTTCTGGAGTCTGTGTTCAAGCAAGTTTCTTCTCCCTGATTCAGGAGTCTCACAGCTCTCCTTCAGGGGTATGTTTGCTACTTCAAGCAGGTTTCTTCACCCTGGTTCCAAAGCTCCACAGTCTTGTTTCTGGGGCCTGCATGCTAATTCAAGGAGTCCCACAGCCCTCCTTCTGGGACCTATGTGCTAATTTCAGGCCCCTTGCAGCCTTAGCCAGCTTCTCCCGGCTGACCCATTTGTAACTCAGTCCTTTTCCTCCTGAGCTGGCCCAAGTCAGCAGGCTGTCCCCTGCTAGTATCTCTCGTTATGACAGAAGAGGAAGAATATATAATGCTCTCTTTTCCAGAGCTTATCCTGTTGGCTGGGCGAGTGGGAAGGCCTTGCCCCACACTGTACTACAAGGCTCCTGGTCCTGGGCCCTTAAAGAAACAGTAGCCGAGGTTTTCCTCAAGACTCTTCCTCTCTCCCAACACCTGCCTCTGCTTTTCCTGAGATCTTCAGCTACTCCAGAAGTCCAGGAACTTTAAAGAGCTATGACATGGAACAGAAGTTGATTCACCCCTAGTCACTATTAACCTTAAAGAAAACAGAGAAGACAATCCCCTTGCTACACTAAGGTAATTTTCACTGGGAGATGGGCGATTGCACTGTCAGAAGACAGATACTACAGCTACACATGTTGGAATATGGTCATAAGAATGCAATGAAGGAACAGGCAAACAGAGTCACTCCGACAGAATTGCAAAATTGAAACAGGATCCATTTGAAAAGTCCCAATAACACAGTAAGGGGAAGCAGTGGTGGTTTTCTGTAGCAAGAATCTTTTGTTTCCTTTTAAATGTCCCTTTAAACTGCAAAAAATATCAGAATATCCATGTGCTTTAGCACACCAGTTTATATCGCAAGCATACACTATAACCCCATTAGAATATAACTTTCCCAAAAAACAAAATAAGCATTAGCACGATTTCAAGCCATCTATTTTCCAGCTTAAAAATATAAGATTAGCCATATAGGATGTCAGACCAATGGTCCACCTAGCCCAGTATTCTGTCTTCCGACAGTGGCCAATACCAGGCGCTTCAGAGGGAATGAACAGAACAGACAATAATCAAGCGTTCCATCTCCTGATGTCAATTACCAGCTTCTGGCGGTCAGAGGCTAGGGACACCTAGGGCATGGTGTTGCATCACTCATCATGTTGGCAATGCTGACCATTGATGGACCTATCCTCCATGAATTTATCTAATTCAGGTTCCTTACTGAAATACCTCCTGTACACAAGTCATGAGTGACAATAAGCCTGGTAATAGTTGTTTGTTCTTTTAAAATTAAAATGCATAGTGTTTTAAATAGAACATTTCATAAACAAACAATCCACTCTCCTCCACAGACTCTAAATTCCACACTGAAATTTTTACTACTGTAAAATGAGTATATCTGGATTTGCCAAAAGTTTAGAAAGATCTTTTGTTGAAAGAATACCTCTTTGCTTTCCTTAGCATTATAGTATTCTGTGAAGTTTTACTCCCAAGAGCCTTTTCTTGCCATACTACAGAATACCTGTGTGACATATTAGAAAGCAAACCACTCCATGACGTAATGCCCTGTCCATACATGTCATTTTACTACATAATATCCCACCTGCACCCTCCACCTTTAAAACTGGGTTATCAGTTATTTAAAATTGAGAGCCAGGCTTTGCAAAACACATGGATTTAATTTAACAGTAAATAAAGCTTTGTTACCTGCATTGATGCTCCTTCCACTCTTGCTACACAGGCCACTCTATCTAGAAAAGTCACTGTCACAGGAACAGCAATAAAGAAGCCTTTAAAAAAGGCTTTAATGTATCTCCTCCCAAAGCCTTGAGCCTGTGCCATAATCTGAAAAGATGAAGGAAGAAAATGGAAACGCTGTAAAAACAAGTCTTAAATAGTAGCAGGGTTTTTCATCATAATCAAGCAATGAACACTTATTGATAAATGAAGTATAATTTGTCAGTGTTCCTCAGCATCTGCTATGAAAAGATGAATGCATACAATAGAAGGAAAAGTCAGAAACCTGCAGTGATTAAAACAGTGGTTATGTATCTGCTGATATAGACAAATAGAGTTTGATGTCTGGCATTCTCTCACTCACTTTTTATCTATTTTAACCATTTTATGTGGACTTTACTTTTAGAAGTACCAGTAAGTTTGATGTACTGTAACGAGTAATAGTCAAGCCATTTGTTTAGTGCAACTGTTAACAGCAATATAGCGAGATAAAACCCAGTTACGTATCTGTAGCAAAAACTTATCAACTATAAGGAAACAATAAATTGGAGCATAATGAATCAGAGTATAATGTCAGAGTTTCCAAATATTTTTCTCTGCCATTGGAGATTATGAAATCTGTGGCTAAGAAGAGAAACAGTTATATTATGCATATGAAATATGTCATTCATTTTGTAACATAGGACATAATAGTTCTTCTATAAATCTCCACTTTCATAAAGTAACACACACACACACAGTGTAGTAAACATCACTGCAATTGTTTCAGACACCAGCCAAATGTAATTAGTCATGTAAGTCACGTGGACATATACCACTACTGCAATTCCTTGATTTATTGCCATAACATTAATAAATTAAAAGCAGAGTGGAAGACTGGACAACTCAGTAGGCTGGTGATGAAATACAGACTGTTTCAACTCTAAAGTCACCACTTCATAGCCAAGTCTCCTGTCTTGATTCCTGAATCTTTATCTTCTCTCATCCTCATAACATCCCATTACCTACCACTCCACACAAAACAAATTCAGGCTTCCTGTCTTAAACTGTCACAGTGCGAAAGACCCTGCTTGTGCAAACTCCAAAGAAGTCAGAACTTGATTTTATAAACTTATTTTTCCAGAAAGCAAGTCTTGTTCTTGAAGGTATGTCATTAGCCCTTAATGGGGACTGGCTGCCTCAGGGCATTGCTAAAAGCAACATAGCTTTTGCCCTATCAATTATCTAATGGATGATTGGTAGCTCCTATATGAGAGGAATTTGGTGAGTCCCAGTTCCCACTCCCATATCACAAACTCACCACCATGCTTTGCAGTACCAGTAAACTCTTCAGGAGAGGGACTGTCTCTTATTATGCGTTTGTACGGTGCCCAGCACAGTGGGGTCCCAATCTTCGTTTGGTTCTGAAGTAAGAGCTTCTGCACGTAAAGCCAAATTCATTGTATTTATTATAAATTTTTAAGAGTTTGCAACACTGTAATTTTCAAACGCACAGGAGGTGGATGGGGGAGTTCAAAAATCAGGAAACAGACCAAAAACATAATTTAATTTTTAAAAAATCTCAAACTTTGAGTCACTTATAATTTTGAGGAGGGTTGATTCATGATTTTGGGGTTGGGAATAATACATTTGTGTCATATACAAAACCAAGCAATCTGTCAGCACTTACAGAAGAGCAATTTATATATTAAATACAACTGATGGCCTCAGTCCAGTTGCTAATATACATGTGTCCATCTCACACACACACAGATCACCAGCACAATCAGTACCTTTTTTTGATGCTCTCACAGATGAGAAACAAATGACTGGATGAATACAATGACTGAAATACCCTTTCATCCCTAAAAGTGTTCCCTGAAACCAAGTGTTGAAGCACACTGGGGAAGCAGAGTGAGGATATTTATACCCATGTTTTACCCATTTCTCTGGTTAAAGTTCTACCTTCAGCGCTTTCAATATAGCATATTTCTAGAGCACTTTTTAAGAAGCGTTTTAACTTACTGAACTCTCAAAACATAAGATTTATTTTCCTCACCAAGTGTACAACTCTGCTGACTTTAAAAGGAGTTATTTGTGCATAGGTAGGAGAATAGACTGGGCTCTCCCCTCTGAAGTCTAGAGTCATCCAGTATGACTACGCAGAATGAACAGAGTATTTTCGGAGGAAATATTGTAGTTCTTTATGTAATTTGGTTCAACCTTCTTAACTACAGAATTTTTAAAGTTACATATTATAATTTCTTATTGTTTACTCCTTGTCAGAAACACAGTTGTGCTACACAGACTATTTGTATTGTAAGATATTCCAAGCATATTTAATGAAATAATATTGCTAACTGAATTTCTGTTCAAGCCATGGAAGCGTAGCTTCATAAAGTATTAAACTTATGTGACAAGAGCCAGCTCTGCAAAATAAATGATAAGCATGTTTTTCACTTGCATGGGCGCCAGGTTTGTATAATTTTTGGTGGTGCCTAGAACAGGTC
>NC_133769.1:53939654-53981155 GCF_003597395.2 Chelonoidis abingdonii | reverse complement strand
CCTGCCTTGTAAGCTGATACATATTTTTTAAAATAATACAAAAATGGACTGGAAACAGTTTCCCTATATTTCACAATGTGGGGGGGATGAGAGCTCTGACTGGGGATAAGGGCTTGGGGGTGGGGCTGGGGTGAGGGGTTAGGAATGTGGGAGGGGGCTCAGGGCTAGGGCAGAGGGTTGGGGTGTGGGGCTGAGGCCAGGGATGAGGGGTTCAGGATGCAGGAGAGGGCTCAGGGCTGGGGCAGAGGCTTGGGGTGCAGGGAAGTGAGTGCTCTGGCTGGTGGTTGGGATCTGGGGGTGGGGCTGGGGCTGGGGATGAGGAGTTTGGGGTACAGGTAGGCTGCGTCGGGGCTGGGGCCGGAGGACTCCCCACAGCCCTCTCCCCGCTGGCATCAGCGAACTCTGGTGGAGGGCCTCTCCTCTCCCATCCAGCCAGGTCTGGCAATAAGGGGCAAAGGGGCAATTGCCTAGGGGCCCGGACAATTTAAAATGTCCTGAGGCCCCAGCTGCTGCCACAGTAGCTCTGCCTGCTCTAGGGAAAAGCATCTCTTGATTCAGACGCTTTTGATATGCCCCATGCAGGTTCCGAGGTGGCTGAGGCAGCAGAGTGGCAAATACCACTGCCTCAGCTGCCCAGGAACCTGCATGGGGACATATCAAAACTGCCTTTGAATCAAGAGATGCTGCAGTTTTTCCCCAGAACAGGTTCAGTCAGCACAGCTGCAGCTGCCCTGGGGCTCCTCCAGACAGGTGTGGGACGGGGCTGCACCCGGCACAGGGATCCTCTGGTGGGGGGGGGGGCCTCAGGGCTTCCCCGGGTGCAGTGGCTTGTGGCCCCAGACGAGGGTAGGGGCAGGGGCCCCATTGATTGATCTGCCCTGAGGTCCAGAATTGCTGTCGGTGGGCCTGCCGCTGGCAACACACTCATCCTGCACCACACTGCACGTGCTCCTAGGGCCCCTCTCTGCCGGCCCCTCATGGCACTATGGGCATACTGCCCAGGACCGGGAAGGGGAAGAGTAGGAGGGATGCACCCCATCACCTTGTGGCCTGACAGGGGAAGGGTCAGGGCCTGGAGGGGGGGAGGGCTACCATCATGTCACATGTGCCTCCTCCCTCTGCAGACCACAGCAGCAGCAGCCACATCAATCCACTCTGCTCCCTTTTAGCTGGAGCAGTGGAGCGGCGCTGGTGGGCACAGCGTGAAAGGAGTCAGCCAGCAGCCAGTAAGGGAGCACAGCACAGGAAGCCGTAGCCAGCTGCTGCCCAAGGACGCTCCAGGGAGGTGCGCAGGGGCTGCAGGCGGAGCCGGGGGAGAGGCCCAGCCCCAAACATTGGTGGAGTACAGGCACCACGGACCCATGTAATTCGCCGCCCATGTTCACTTGAATTCTTTACAGATTTCAATATTTTATTGATAAGATCTTTCACCCAAAAGACTGAAATATCTTTTCTATCGTTCTTAACGTTAGCCTTCATGAGATTTAAAACACTTCTCCAAATGACCTTTATCATCATCTATGATACTTGATAAAAGAGGCATAACTGATGTACAGATTTAATGTCTACCTCTATAATTCAGTGGCTTTTCTCCCTGTACGTTAGATTTCGTTAACTCATTTTCTCTGAAATCATTCTCAATTTGCATCATTTGCTTTTACAAAGTATCTGAAAAGGATGTGAAGCCCAAAGTTAAAAACTTATTGATCCTAAACAAATTGAACAAATACTGTATTTCCATCTTATTATTTTAGAACAAACCATTGGCTGAACCAGCTGAAATTCACTCCTAGAACCTCTCCATACAAAATACAGCCTCTGAAATCACTTTCCTTGCCCATCAAACCAGCCATGTCATACCAACCTCTTTTATCAGTCTCCTCACTGGCTCCCCCTTCTCCACAGCATCACCTGCAAGCTTCCTGCCTTCACTTTCTAGACCCTGCATAATTCTACACTTCTCTGTATCCAGTCTTGGCTCTTCTGTCCCTTCTCACCCACACCACTCCTCCTAATGTCAGCCCTAACACCCTGTTTGTGTACTACCCCTACAACCAACTCCACCAACTCCTATGCACAGATGACCCTTTATAACCTGCTCTGCCAGACTACTAGCCTCTCCTTGTTTAAATCTGTCTTGAAGAGACATTCTGTGATACCGACAAGAAACTATCCAAATACATCTAAAAAAAAAAAATAACTTCTTTAACCCATCAACATATGCACTAGCCTTCACTAGCTACGTAATATTATTGGTGTTTCCGCTGTACTTCCCACACAAGACCACCCTAACGTCTTGTTACCCACTTGTTGCTTCATGCCTAAGGGTACGTCCACACTACCCGCCGGATCAGCAGGTAGCGATCGATCTATCAGGGATTGATTTATCATGTCTCGTCTATACACAATAAATCGATCCCCGACCACGCTCTCATCCACTTCGGAACTCCACCAGGGCACGTGGCAGAAGCGGAGTCAATGGGGGAGCCACGGCTGTCAATCCTGTAGCTGAAGTTGCGTATCTTACATCAACGACCCCCCCCTCAGTGTAGACCAGGCCTAATACTAGTTTGTAAGCTTTTTGGGGCTATGATCATGTCTTATCTGTGTTTTAAGGCACCACACACACTCTTGCTTATGTGAGATAATCAATAACCAGCATGACTCAAGGACTTAAGAGTAGAACTAAACTTTGTTAAGACAAAATATTCCATTCCCAATATATATCCCAGTCACTATCTAGTTACTTTGGGGCTGGGAGGAATTAATATTTTTGTCTGTCATTGACTAAGGTTCAGGGATTTGATGTGAGACTTAAGTGGTTTAAGAATATACTGTATGTTACCATGCGTACATGTGACTCATGGAAAAACAGCAACCACCACCAGCAGTTGAGATCAATACAAGTAACTGGATTCCAAAGTCCCCTGGCTCCAGCGACAGTTCTGCAATGCCTCTAGCACTTTCCTTCCTTCCCGAGCTTAAGATGCCTGCAGCACTCAAAGCCTCGGGTTTCTCCTCGCTCTGGTAGGGTATGCAACACTCCTGGCTCCCTGCTTAGCTTCCCCGAATCACCTGCCTCCTGCCCCCAGTACAAGATATACTTCTCTTTGTTGCATTTGTTTTGTTTAACATTATCAGGAGCTGAAGTGGACCTAAACAGACTATACATCAGATCCATGATTCCTGCTGACATAGTAAGGCTCACAGTGGATCCACTGGCATTTAGAAGTTTTGCAGGGAGGCAAAGCTGGGAAAGGAAGCAGGAGTCAAGGTTCAGAACTTCAGGAGCAAAGTGAGGCCAGGAAATTGGGTTATCTAATTCATGAAAGCAAAGGAGCCTGGGGAAAGAGAGATAGTCAAGATAAATTCCTAGTTTAGAACTTAAAGATGTATTGTTAGAGGGCTGTTACTAGCACGTTATCACGTTTTAAAACTCTAATGTGGATAAGGCAGTACAGACTTTAACACGCACTAAACTTGTTGAGTTGAAGACTACGCTGACACCAGCATTTATCTTGTTCAACTAATACATTAAAATACAACTTACTAGCATTTTAAAACGTTGACACATCTTTCATCCCAATTTAGATAAGCCCATTGCCTCTAGACATACCTCTAAACTCTACAGGGTTCCTTGTTTCCTAAATTCCACCATAAAGCATAATTCCCCCACCACAATGGTGCCTTACCAGCTTAGGAGTCCTGCAGGGCAATCTGCTCACTTCCTCCCAATACATGCCAAACATACTGTGACTCAAGAACCTTAATGCTATCTAGAAAGAGGATGCAGATGGGTTACAGTAGTGGTGGGCAACCTGTGGACCGTCAGGGTAATCCGCTGGTGGCCGCAGTTCGCTGTTCCCAGCCAATGGGAGCTGCAGGCAGCCGGGCCTGCAGACTACCAATGTAAACAAATGGTCTCGTGGACTGCTAGAGGATTACCCTGATGGGCCACACGCAGCCCACGGGCCGCAGGTTGCCCACCACTGGTTTACAGGAATGTCCTGAGTCTGGTAAGTATATTCTAGATCACAAAATGAATGTTATCTGAGTTCTTGAATGAAAACTGGTGTCACACTAGTCATCAGTATCATTGAGAAAAACATAAATGGATGCTGCATAAGGAGTTATGCATAGACACCGAAAATACCATCTGGGGCCTGGTCACCAGTACAGGTGTGTACAAGAGTTCACCGGGGCTCGACCCTCTCCAGGGTGGAGGGGAGCCACGACGGCTCACTATACACCGATGGGCCCGGGGAAATAGTCCGGCCGGGGGTCTCCCTCGGTAGCCCTTGCGGTAGTCGGCGGCACTGTGGTTACATCTGGCCCCGGCTCCAACGGGGCAACAACCACTGGGTCAGGAGGCTCAGCCCCTCAGGCAGGGCTGAGCAGTAACAACAGTTAGGAGCCCCGGCCCTAGGTCAGGGCGGGGCAACACACACTGGATCTGAATGCTCAGGTCCTCAGGCAGGACTGAGCAACAGAAACAGTTATAAGGCCCAGCCCTAGGTCAGGGTGGGGCAGCAACTACTGAGTCAGAAGTGCTCAGGCCCTTAGGCAGGGCTGAGCAAGAATAGCAGGCTTCGGCCTCCTCAGGGCAGGGAGAGGGGGAGTCTGCCACCCAGGAATGGGGTGGCAGGGGGGACGCAGGTCCTCCAACTCCACTGCGTCCCAGGCTGGGGCCCTAGCAGCGGCTCATGATCCGCTGCTTAGTCAGTGGGGATCCTGGCTGCAACACACACACACAGGCTCTGGTAATGCTGCAGCCAGACTGGGGTCGGCTGCCCCCGGGCAACTTCCGTACTCCTCCTCAGGACCTACCTGGGTCCTGACGTCAGCCTCTGCAGGGTCCAGGAGCAAGGGTTTGTCGCAGCCGGGGCTGGTTGGGAGGTCCAGCAACTCCTCCGGGTAGCTGGCACAGGGTAGCTCCAGCAGCTCCTCTGGGTAACGGGCGCAGGGTAGCTCCGGCAGCTCCTCCGGGTAGCGGGCGCGGGGTAGCTCCAGCCAGTCTGGGCGGCTGCCTTGGGCCACAGAAGCTTCCCAGTATCGAGCTCCCCTAGGGACGTCTGCTCTCTCCAGCAGCTGGGGCCCTACTGAGCTCTGACGGCCGGCCTTTATAGTTCCGGGTCGCCGCCTGACCCTTTGAGGGGCGGGCTCAGAGCTCGCTAGCTCCGCCCACTCTGGCCTCCAGCTGGGCTCTTCCTCCTCCAGGGCGGAGGGGAGCCATGCTGGCTCACCACAAGGTGAAAAACAGATTTTCTGTCAGACAAGAAGTGTGTATCCATCTATTTGTTTATATGTAAATTGAGTCACCTTGTTCACAATGGGTCTCCTATCACTTGTCTGAACTGAATGAAAACAAGAAGACTGTAAGAACTTCAGAAAGAAACTAACAGGAAAAGAAAAATGGTGGAAGGAGAGAACCTTATCCTGAGGTGCACATTAAAGGTTGCTCTTCTATATTTAGAAGACAGACAAAGACAACATCCCAGTATCCCTCACCCAGGAAGTAAACGGACAGCAAATTTTCTTCATGAAAGTGGGATCTCAGCCAGGCTTCACTGGAAATGCTGATACTCCTGGAGGAATTCTGCACCAAAAAGTTCTGCATACAATATTTCAAAATTCCGCTTATTTTATTTGACAAAATAACACAAAATAACCACATCAGTTTCAATTAGTTGAGTAATTTATTTCAAAATATCTGTGAGCAAGTATGTCCATAACAATACAGACAACAAAAAAAAGATTCCCCTAGGAGCACAGGGATAAAGAAACCCCTACAACAACCCAGCTCCTGTTTCTCTATGATGCTTCTGTTGGGCACCTCAGTCAGGGTGTGTCACTTGTCAGCTGGGCACATCTTGGAGGAACTCTCTGCCCCTCCAGACTCAGACAAACCAACACCCCTCTCTCCCACCCTATCCCCCCGAGCCCAGCCACAGGGTACCCCCATCAGCCCACACACCCATACCCCCTGCTCTCAGAACCACTCAGTCCAAACACTCACATCTCTTATACCGGAAGCCCAGCTGCAAGGTGTCCCCCGCCCAGACACCCACACCCCCTAGGCCCAGAGCCCAGCTGTAGGGTGGCACCCCAGCCCAGACCACAACACTCCCTAGCCCTTAGAGCCCAGGGATCCAGAGAGAAAAAAAGCCCGATGCTGGGTCCCGGGCTTGTACAGAGTTTGCTGCATGCCGCCTCCTTCCTTCAGGATGTGCTGGGAACTGCAGCTGCCCAGAACCCTCCAGCTCCCCCTCTGATTCCCCTTTCGCAGTGTCCTGTACTTGTGAACTGGAGAGTCTGGCTCTCCTGGTTCCAGTGGCCTCCAAGTGGCATCCAGCGGCTCTGCAGCACCAATTCTGCAGGGGGAAATGAAATTCTATGTAGAACATTAATTCTGTACAAATTGCGCAGTGGCGCAGAATTCCCTCGGGAGTAATGCTGGAGAGAACTTTGGGTGAGATAAACTTCTTTAGACCGGAGGTTAACCTGTTAGTCAAATTTAGTCTCTAAAAAACATGTTATGATTTTGTTTTATATGTAAATGGAAGTTACTTACCCGTAACTGGAAGTTTTTCAAGATGTTTTCAAGATGGCATTCCACACGTGAGCATCATGCTCCTGAATCTGAAATTTTCTTGCAAGCAGCATTGGTTGGTCTGCATGTGCGCCATAGTTCTCCTCATGCTCCAAACCGAGGGTAGAAAGGACAGTGTGGACTGAGGACTTTCCAATTCCTACTCTTATTATAAATCCAGATAATCCAGAGAAAGAAGATGGAGCGCAGGTAGTGGATTACAGATACAGATCACATATCTCAAAGAACCTCCAGTTACAAATAAGTAACCTCCATTCCTTCTACAAGTGATGGTCTCTATGTGTATTCCACACATGGGAGATTAACAAGCAGTGGCCAAACAGGAAGTGGGTGCAATAATACAGAAGTGATAGCTGACTATAGTACTGCTGTTCCCACAGTTGTATCTGCAGTAGAAGACTGAACCAAAGCATAATGTCTCATAAATGTGTGCAAGGAGCTCCAGGTAGCTGCCCTACATATCTCTAGTAGCAATATGCCTCTCAGAGATAAAGCAGAGATTGTTTGTGATCTGGTGGAATAAGCACTCACCCCCTGCAGGGGAGAGATGTGAGCTAGTTGGTAGCAGAGGATAATACAACCAGATATACATTTTGAAAGTCTCTGCAGAGATATATCCTGACCTCTTGATCTCTCTGTTACAGAAACAAAAAGTTTAGGTGCCTTTCCAATAATTCGTGTTCTTCATAGATAAAAAGCCAAAGCCCTTCAGATGTCCAGAGAATGACACCTCCTCTCCTCATTAGAGGCATGCGGTTTATGAAAAAATATTGGCAAATGGATGGTTTGATTCATCATATGAAACTCAAACTACTTTATGGATAAACTTTTGGGTGATGCCATAGCAAGACCTTCTCTTTATGGAAGGTAGTATATGGTGGGTCCACTACGAGTGCCCCCAACTCACTGACTTTTCTGACTGATGTTATGACAATGAGAAAGGCCATAAAGCATATCTAAAGGAGATTTAGTGAGAAACAAAAGAATGAAACTGAGGTCCCATTGGGGCATGAGCTTTACTAATGCTGGAGAGGAACTACGAAGCCCCTTTAAAAATGTAGTTGTACCAGAGTGAGCGGAGATCATGCAGTTATCCACTGGAGAATGAAATGCACTGATTGCTGCTAAGTGAACCTGAAGAGAACTAAAGAGAGACTCAAAGTCTTACGAGTAAGTAAATATTCCAGAACAGCAGGGATCCCAGCAGGCTTCTTAAGATGGGCTCAGCAATGCAAGTTAAGAGGAAACACCTCTATTTTGCTGAATAACATCTCCTAGTAGACTTTCCTCCTTTGACTGAGGATGGATTGCACCATTCTGGAATATGAGCACTCTATGTCCAATGCTCATCCAAATACCAGGCATTGAGCTGCAGTTCCAGACTGGGATGCTCAAAAGTATCCTTGTTTTGTGTTAGGTCTGGAAATGGGCAGATGTTTATGAGTGTCCAAGCTGAGAGCTTCAGCAGATCCATAAACCAGAATTGTCTCAGCCAGTTGGGAGCAATAAGGATGATTTGAGTTCTGTCCTGACAGATTTTCTGTAGGCCCTGTGGTATTAATGGAATGGGAGAAATGGTAGCAGCAGGGTATCTCACATCAAGCCCTTGCCCTGAGCCGACTCAGGAGCAGTATAGGGGAAGTTTCTTGTTCACTCAAGGCAAAAAAAAGTCGCAGGACAGTGCTCCCCATTGAATGAACACTTCACAGTCAACACAATTGTGAATCTCCTATTCGTAGTTTGCAGAAAAATGTCTACTGAAACTGTCTGCTATAAAACTGTGCACCCCATGGTAAATATACTGCTGAAAGGGTTATGCGAGGGCTGATGCACCAGTTCCAGAAGTTGACTAACTCCATACAAAGAGAGAGGGGATCTCAGCCCCTCCCCTCACCCACCTGTTTACACAGAATACAGTTTGCATATTGTCTGAAATTATTTGGACATGTCAGAATCAGATGAGTGGGAAGAAGGCACTGCAGGCTCAATGCACCCTAAGTTCTAGTAAATTGATATGCATTCTGGACTCCAAAGGGTTCCAGATGCCTTGTGCTGTATGATCTCCCATATGAGCTGCCCAACCTAAGAAAGAGGCATCTGTAACAATGGTTCCTTCTGGAGTTGGTGTGAGGAAAGAGATAGGGGCCTGACATTAGGAAAGCAATAGAAAGCTTCAGAAGTTAGGCTATAGTGTGATTTTGAGTGCTCAAAGCAACACAGTTATGCTTTAGAAGGTCATCTTGAGTGCTCAAGGGAACACAGCTACACTTTGACAACTGATTTATTGAACTGAGCACCCGCAGCCAAGGGAAGACAGGTTCTAGGGTTGCTCTCTTGCGAGAAGGCAGAGGCATCCTAAATAGATATTTGTAGCCGGCAAAAGATAGAATTGGCATGTTAAACAGGGATCCATAAACAGAGTAATTGTTGTATTGAAGTTTTGACTGAAAACACCTAGGTAAATAGGCCAGGAGGAGAATACAGAAAACAGAACTGGGCACCTCTGGTCTAGGGAAGGCAAGTTCTGGGGTCGGGCACCAAGGAGGAAGCACAGGGCCTCGGAAGGCAGACTTTATCCCTTGTACTCAGAAAAGTTGGGCACCTAGGAGGAAACCAAAGGGTTAGGGAGGCAGACTTTGAGGTTGGGCATCTGCAGCAAGAGGCTGTAGAGAAGCAGGCTTTATTCTGAGGATTTGTAGGTTTTGAGAGAGATAGAGATTCAAGAATAGAGTTGTCTGCTCCTGGAGTAATCACTGAGAGGGCTCAAGGTAGCCCTGATTAAAAAGGAGACAGTGCGCCTACAGCAAAGGGCTGTAGGGATGTAGGCATAGTTAAGGTTTTGAAGGAGGATTTTGGTGGGTTCCAAAGAGAAGAATGAATTGCTTGCTCCCAGAGGATGGGAGGCATAGCATCTGTGGAAATAAGCTGCAGTCTGCTTGGTTGGGCGGAAAGGAGAAGATTGGTGGCTGGTTGCATAAGAGGAGGTTAGTAGGCTTAGTTTAAAAGAGTCTGACATCCGTACACAGGTTTCAAGAGAGTTGGACCTATCACTCAGGAATGGCCACGGTTGAGCTTTGCATACACAGAGTATACATGGGTGAGAATCACTGCCTGGTCACATATAAGGATTGCACCTATACAAATACACAGACACACCTGCACATCTGGCAGCCATGTATGGATCTGAAGTGAGTAGGGCCCATAGCTTGAGTGTGACCAGGTTGTAATTATACCTGGGATATTTTATATACCCGGCCAGATTTTATATATCCACACGCACATCTAGTGACCTTTCCAGAAGGTGGCTAGATTCAACAAAAAACATCTCCACACACGCATAACAAACACAATTCTTTTTTGGAAATTTATAAAGTTTAGGAACCCAAGTGCCTAGAGCAAAAACAATCTACACTTATGCTTAGGTTTGCTACCGACATCACTGAGGAAAAAAAGAGACAGTGGTATAAGAGGTAGCAGAATCTATCATAGGTACAGCTTGTATAGGAGCTGGTGCACAAAAGCCAGGGCAGTCCTGATGACATATCAGTATCCCCATTACAAAGCGACAGTAGCTAATAAGAGGGGTAACAACTGGAAATCAGTATTCCAAAAATGACTGCTAAAGGAAAACTGAGGCACAAGGGAGTTTCAGAGAAAATGCTAGGGAACAGCCTAGAGGATTTAATTAGAAAAGTAGGACATGGTCCATGGAAGGAGAATGTGTTTATTGGACTGGATGCTTATCAGCAAGTATGCAAGCAATGGAAACAGTGGGTCCAACCTAAGAAAAAAGGAATTTTCTTGGGGGAACCTAGTAAAAAGGAGAAAAAGTGAGCTCCTTTACAAGGTTTGCAAATGGTAGCTGATGTTTTATGTAAGGAAGTAAATAGTTTAAAGTTAAGCAAACAGGAGTTAGAAGAAAAGGAATTAGTAAACAATCTCATAGTAATAATATAAACAAATGGAAAATAAAAGCAAAGGAGTTAGCTGAGGAAAAAGAGAGGCTACAGGGAGATCTGGCTAATTCAAACATTAAGGTTGAAGTTTTAAGGGCCACTATGATGGTGTACAATTCTCAGATGGCTGCCTCACAGGAGGAATTGGTCAACATAAAAACAGAAGCTGAAAGACTGAAAGCCATTGCGCTACCTCAACAAAAAGAAAAGGACGAGGCACAGATAAAACAAGATAAATTATGGCAGGAGGTAGCAGAGTGGAAACAAAAAGCATTAGATGGGCAAGCTGCAGTAAAAGTTTTACTTACAGAAATAAGGGAGGAAGAAATTGACCTTTGGGGTGAACACTCCTCTGGTTTGTATAGAGCTCAAAGAGCAATTCTGAGGAACTTTCTCAGAATCCTTACACTAATTGGAAAGTCCATAGGATCCTTAAATAGGGATACAACCGCAAGTGAGCAGGCTGAGATGTCTGGTGTACTTGAAACGGTAGGAACAGATGTCTCAACTATGATTGTGAAAGAACTAGATAACCCTTATGTGTTTGAGACAGATAAATCTGAAAGGTTAAAAGATTCCTCAGACTGGGATCAGTTGCTTCAGCAGCAACTAAAGTTTGGTTGTAAGGAGAAGGCTCAGCTTGATGCTGAAAACTCCATATTTCAGAAGAGAAGTTTGAACAAGGAATTGCAGATAGAAAAAATACTACTAAAAATCACACTACTTGTGATAAGCAATGGTTTAAAAGGTTAGGGAAGCAAGATTGTTATTTAAAGGAAAGATGTATAACCACACAAGTAGTGCTAGATGTGGTTGTGAGGTCACAAAATCAGCAGATCATGCATATGGCCAGTATAAAGCAACTTGCCTGCAGAAAAAACGGCAAGATATGCAGGCAGTCAACAACACAGTTCAAGAAAGCAGAACTATGGTAAATAAAGAAGTTAAATTCAAAGGATTAAAAGAGAAGAACCGGGTTAGTTCTAGTGCAAGTTTAGGAACCTTCTCTGACTTCTCTTTTGAAGTGATACTAATAGCTGGAATAGAAAAGAAGGTAAATCTCGCTTTGCAGGAGGGGATTCCAGTTTTCTAAGGAGTTTTCCTGAAAAGCAACAATGGAAAGGGGTGTAGTTATTCAGATATTGCTTTAAAAACAATGCAGAAAAAGTAAAAGGTAAAATACAGAAAGGTTGGCCACCCACAAAAGAAAAAACTAAAGAGGCATCAGTAATAATGATCCAAAAGTCAATGAAACCAACGAAGTAGGCAAAAACAAGGGGAAAATAAAAATAGTAGAATGGTTCCCTTTTAAACAAAGGAGAAGTAATCCAGGAAGAAATTGGCTATGGGGAGAATTGCTGTACTATGAACCTAGAGAACAAGTTCATGGGCTTCCTACAGAAGAACTGTTTTGAAGATTGGCAAATTATCAAAGGAGTACACTTAGGGCTCCATCTCATCCTCCAAATTGAGCATAAGGAGGCCAAGTGCCCCCTATTGGCCCAATATTAGAAAAAGAAAATCATGCTGATTGAGTGACACATTCACAAACTGAAGACTAGGAGAGATCCACTGCGTATGTAAAATTTAATAAGGAAGCATATGCATAAATAATTATATAGATTACAATAATATTAATAAATAAAACAATAAGATTAGTAAATAGGTATGTAATAAGTTAGGTAGTAAAAAAGTGCTAAGTATGGTACCAAAAGGATAAAAGCATTAAAATGGTTCTATTCATTTCAGTGAAAGAAATGGAAAGGAGAGATAGAATAGTAATAAAATCTCTTTCTTAAAATAGGAAAGAAACAACAGACAAAACAATGCAGAAGGAAGAAAGCGAGATATAGGATGAATCTTCAGGGCTGGAGTTACCAGAATGGATGGAACAGGACATTGATGAACTATTAGAAAGTTTGCCTGTCTAGATGTATTGGTCAAAGTCCATCATCCCAGACTCCAGTTTTGGATGATGTAGTAATGAAACAATCTTGGCATATAACAGATAAAAGAATGCAAAAGGAAGGGACACAGGATGAGACCTGGGATGAATCTACATGGCTGGAGTTACCAGAATTCACAGAACAGGATATGGATAAATTGTTAGAAAGTCCGCCTACTGTAGATATAATGAGTCAAACTCAACCATCTTAGACTCCAGTTTCGGGGGATTTAGTAATGGGACAATCTTGCCATGTTATTACTCCTCTGTGGAAGGATCAGTATGGTCGACCAGTAATATACAATATGGAAGATTTCATCAAATGTGTTATCTAAATACAGGATCTGCATGGTCAGTATTAAATAGCATATATGATTCGGGAAATCTTATCTCACTGATGTTAGTGGTATATCTTGTATTAATTTAGACATTCCTTGCATCAGAGGTGCAGAGATTATCTAAAATAATACAAGAAATACCACTAACAATCCCACTAGCAGTAAGTATAGGGAATAAAGAGATAATAGGGATTCAGTTTGGAATTACGGAGCTAGATACAAATGGGATAGGAATGGTAGGAATGGATATTCTTCACTGGTTACATTGTGCCATAGATTTAGAGGGAAAGGTTTTATGGGCAATAGAATTAGATAGGTTAATAATTGGTAAGAAATTAGATGAAATAAATAAGTTAAGAAAAGAGTTTAGGTAAGTTAAAATTCATGGAATAATAATTAGATATTTCTCCATAACACATAGAGAAAGGAAGTCAGATAGCAGAAGAAGGAGATATCCTGAATCCACTGTTTTGTCAGGGAGTGAGGAATAGCTCAGTGGTTTGAGCATTCGCCTGCTAAACCCAGGGTTGTGAGTTCAATCCTTGTGGGGGCCACCTAGGGAACTGGGGTAAAAATCTGTCTGGGGATTAGTCCTGCTTTGAGCAGGAAGTTGGACTAGATGAACTCGTGAGGTCCTTCCAACCCTGATATTCTATGATACCTGGGTATGAACTCAGGTATTTTAGATCAAACAACAGGGGTGGGTAGTGCATATAGCTCAATCAATGATGATGGAGAAGGAATACTAGAAAAAATACCTGATTTAGTAATTGCTCAACTGTTTATGGATAATAACCAAAGACCATTGGTGTCTGCTATATTGAACTTGCCGGTATCCAAATAGGGGCATTATGTCACCTGGATACCAGATCATCATTTTCAATACTTAATACTACTAGCATTGGGAGAATTAATTGGATACCTCTTGCCACCGCTGATCAATACATAAAACTCACACTGGATATGGAGACCAACTAAAAGTATATGTGAGCTGACAGATAACTTTCACAGTGGGAGTACAAACAGTACTGAATATTAGGTTCAGACTTGTGAGTCGAGGTGAAAATGAATATAGAGTTTTAGGAACAGGTACTATAAAAACTAAAAAGGGTGGATAAAAATCAATGTTTTTTTTTTAAATAAAAATAAAAAAATCAGTTTTTATTTAAATCATTTTCTTTTGATAAAATGCTTTTTGAGGAAAAAACCTATCTAGATATAGTTTTAATTAAGATACATTATCATTCAAAGATATCTCATCATGAAACTGAGATTATAAATTCTAATTTTTTAGTATGAGACAATATATTCATGGAAAGTTTAAGAAAAGTTTTGTAAATGAGTTCCAATAGTTCATGGATTAGGGACCCAATATTATGGGGTTACACGGCATCTCTATAGATTATTTAGGTTAATCTTTCTATCTATCCTATGAGACTCAGTGCTCAGTCTAGAAGATACCATCACAGATGCTTAGTTTTGCTTTCTCAAACTGTGGATTTGTGTCTCCAGAGATAACACGCTAGTTAACAGCAAAAATGTTTTAAATAAATAAATAATACATAGAGGTGAGAAATAACAGACCTCAACCCTGTTGTCCCTCTACAAATTTGTGTACACGGAGTCAATCCCTTACCTCTTTCTAAAAGTGCAAAGTTTCAAAAAATTCAATGAATAGGAGATTGTTGGGGGCAGAATAGATCTGGACAAGGAGAAGAAGTCTGGAGATAAATGTGAGAAGGGAGGAACAGGCAGTAGAAACAAAACTGAAACTGTTTGAGCAGCATATTCCAGAAGTCTTGAGGTCTTTCTGAGTGTAGCATTGATTCGAGATCTACCATACCATTCTCTCACTAGAAGGGAAAACCTATAATGGCAGAAAGCCGTAACAGAGACCCAGTTTGGGAATATTTTAATGAAGTTCCTCTACCTGTGGGTAAGACAGGAATGCATGCAAAATGCAAACAGTGCAACAAAGAAATGCAAGGCCTAGTTGCCCGAATGAAGCAATATCATAGGAAGCATTCCTTCTCAGGAGGAAACTGCATTGAAGACGATGAAAGGAACATGTCTGAACATGCAGGATCTTCAGGTTGGTAAACTTTTTTACTTCATACTTCTTTCTTAAGGACTGCCTTTCTTCCTTCTGGACTATTCTTGAATTCCCATTTTTAAGCAAAAAATATAGTTGTTAATCTATGGTACTATCATTTTAGATGCAGTTGTGATAAAAAATAAATAGCTGAAATAGGCAGCTCTTCCTTTACAATTTCACCTTTAAAGTAGTACTGAATGTCAGTGAATGCAATGAGTAATACTAAATGAGCAATATGGTAATAAAAATTAAATAACTGCACTGACTTTTTTTTTTTAGGAGAATCCATCCTCAACATAAAGGATTCTGAAGACTATCCACCTTCAAGATCAGCATCATTTTCTATAGTTTCAGAGTTATCTGTCAATGGTAGTGCTTCAGTCACATCATGTATGTCACATGGCCACAGTATCTCTCACCTGTAGCAAAAAGAAAAAAAATCTCCATCATACAGGAACAACCATAGATAAGTTTGTGATAAGAAACAGCAGATTACAAAAAATTGCCCGGTTTGTTTATGCAACAAACTCTCCTTTCCATATGACTGAGAACCCACACTTCATTAACATGGTTCAGTCATCAACACCAGGATATAGTCCACCCAACAGAGCAGATGTCACAGGCAAATTTCTGGATAAAGTGTATGAAAGAGAAATTGAGCAGTGTGCAAAAAGTCTAGAGGGTAAAATTGTTAACCTGAGTCTTGACGGGTGGAGCAATGTCCACAATGAACCCTGTTACACGTGCTTGCGTGACAACAGAAGAAAGAAATGTCTTCCTTACAGAAACGATATATCAGGAAATGCACACACAGCAGAATATTTAGAAGAAGTAGCAGTAAATGCTATAACAAACTGTGAAAAAAAATTCAAATGTCTAGTATGCAGCTTGGTCACAGACAATGCTGCAAATGTATCCAAGATGAGAAGAAATTATTTAGAAGAGAGTCCCAACCAATAATATACAGTTGCAGTGCTCATTTGATAAACCTCCTAGCCAAAGACTCTAGTGTTCCAGAAATAAAGGCTAATGTTGTTGAAACTGCAAAAAAATTCCCTAACAACCACTTTGCAGTTGCTCCTCTGAAAAAAGTGAGAGGAACCAAGCTAACTCTCCCACAACATGTGCGATGGAATTCAGTAGTGGACTATTTTGAGCACTATACCAAGAATTGGCCTAATCTGATGACAGTTTGTGAACAAAATCATGAAAAAATAAATAGCCAAAGTTCTCAACATTGGCCTTAAGAGAAATGTGGTACCCTGAAGCCTATTTCTGTAGCCTTTGAACAAAATGCGGGGAAATAGCTGTTTTATTGCTGATGCTGTTGAAATTTGGAAGAAACTGAGTGAGATCTTAAAAAGAGAAATATGCAATGACAGAGTTAAATTACAAGCATTAAAAAAATGAATGGGACAAGCACTATCTCCAGCTCATTTTCTTGCAAATATTCTCAATACTTGGTACCAAGGTCAAACCTTAACTGCTGAAGAAGAGGAGTTGGCTATGACACGTACATCCAGCAATCATCCCTCCATAATGCCAACTATAATAAACTTCAGACCTAAGGGTGAACCATTCAAGAAATGTACATTTGCTGATGATGTTTTAAAGAAAGTCACACCAGTGAACTGGTGCAAGTCACTTAAGCACTTGGATTCAGAGACTGTTGAAGTGATAATCTCACTTTTAACAGCAGTAGCTTCTTCTACCAGTATAGAAAAAATATTTTCTTCTTTTGGACTAATTCATTCCAAACTGAGAAATTGTTTGGGACCTGAACAAGAAGGAAAGCTTGTTTTTCTTTTCCAGATTATGAACAAACAGGAAAATGAAGATGAAGATGACTGAGTTAGCTGCAGAAGCCAATATTTTAAGTTTCTCATGTTGACCTGGCTGACATAGTCAATTTAATTTTTTTTAAATATTTCATTTAATTATTTTAGCTAACAATTTTAACTAAAACAAACCTGATTTTAAAAAACTTGAATGTTTAACTAAATCTGAAAATTCATATGCTTGTTTTGTTAAAATATTATATGTTTGCCATTGAAGAAAAAAACCAAGAATACATAACACTGTTGTTTTAGTTAAATAAAACTATTTAAATGTCTGTCTGGTGAAGTTCTCCTCCTAATCCATCACGGCAAGAAAATCTTCCAAATATTAATGATTAACCTGTTGAATGTGAGATATTTATGAAGTCATTGGGAGGTGAACTATCTCTTCAATTACCTTTGGTAAATGAAATAACCAAACAATCATTCATTTTCTGATAGAGCTGTAAAACTAATCTTAAAAGTTTTCAGAATAAATCACTTTAAAAATGTATAGTGTGTACCTTCTAAAAATGAAACCTACAACTATCTGAGCTGTGAAGAATATGCATTAAGGTTATAAAGACCAACAAGAATGCACTTTTATGTTGAAATCCATGATTAAATTGAGTTCCTGACTAGTGATTTAGATCAAATACTCCCTGTATATGAATCTCAATAAATTACTCAAAAATAAATGTTTCAATGGTCCCAAACTGACAATTTTCAGAATTATTTCATAAGAAATTTTGACTTTTGATTCTGATTTGGAACTTTTTTTAAAAAATTGGAATTTCCCACAGAATGGAATTTCAAGCTCCCAACCTACTCTAATCATAACTATCTGAACACTATATGCACAGCTCACAGAGTATAAAGCTTAGTAAATTTCTAAGAGCAATGAAAGATAGTTCAGTTTCCACATTAAACAAATATTTGCAAGTCTGATGCACAAAACACAACTTAACGTAAAAATTCAACAACAAAAGATAGCATACCAAAAATACTTATAGAAAGATTAGATTAATGATGTTTCCCAAAATAAATCATTAAGTGATAATGGGTTTGAGCGGTTTTTGTTTTTATTAAATTTTACAGGAAAAAAATCTGCAGCACAATAAGAAAATACATTCTGGTAAAAAAATATCTCCATGTAAATAATTACAAGAAGTGATTCATATCAGTGAGTAAAACAAAAGTTTTAGAAAAGTTTAAAATCCAACCACCTTCTGTGATACTTGGATGTCAAAATTTCATGCTGGAAAGTTCTTCTGCTTCCCAAAGTACCATGAAGAAAAGATTATGTAGCTCCTAAGGCACACAAATAATTGTACATTTTATGCCAGCAAGGAACTAGCCTAAATGAGGCTAGGGTTAGTGTGTCAATGGAACAGGCTAGATATTTAGCCCTCCAAAGAGTCATGGGGGGGGGGGTGGCCTCATCAAGCAGAGGTGTGGCTTCTCAAGATTGAAAGGCCCCGGGGAACCAGCTGTGGCTGGGGGGAATCAAGTAAACAAATTAGAGGACTGCAAACAATTTAACCAGCACAGCACATATTCTGGATCGATAACTAGCCAGTAGCACCTCGTATACATTAACAAGTCATAGCACATGAAAATGCTGCCGTGGGAACAATTATTGAACAGCAAGAATAGACAGAAATAACCTTGAAATGTGTGCCCTTTTCATGGGGTTTACAATTAGTGCTGTAATTATTCTTTTAATGCAAAAACAAGTAAAGGTAACTGATCACCATAAAACAGCAACCTTGCTAACTCGAGATTTAGTACAGAAAGCTTGTTTAAAATCACAACACAGCACAGAATAGCAAGGATCAAGTGTTAGTACATAACAGGTCAAAGTACTAACAAGTTCACATTGTGCAACTCAGAGATTAGGGCAGATGGAACACAACATTATCTGGGCTGAAGTGTTTGGTGCACAAAAGGTCCAAGGATTATAATGAGCCTCTAGTGGGTACTACAACATACGGAACAGAGATGCTATTTAGATTGCGCTCTACATATAAATGTTATTTTGATTTCCTATGCTTGCCTGCACATTAGAAGACACTGTTTATCAAGCAGCCTGCAGAATGCCATCAAGTAATATGCAGAAAGCCCCAAGTTACAATATATTTGCACATTTAAGCACTTAAAAATTACTCACAGAAGTGCAATGGGAAGTATAGCAGTAAAAACACAGTGTTAGCAGTCATCCACAAAGGAAAGAAAATGACCCCTGATGTTCTTTTACAAGAAAACATCTGGGGAGGAAGAGGCAAACAATCACAGCCTACACGTGTAACAACTACAAAACGAAAAACTGTATTAGTTTATTTTAAACAATCTGTTTCCTCCTCTTTTCTCCACTTAAATAGTTTGTTTAGGTCAAAAAATGAGTGACTATATTTACATTAGCTTATAACTTTTTATTTTATTTAAAGTTAATTTTGTAATGCGATATTACACCACCGTGGGTTCGGCTCTGGGGTCTACAGTTTCAAGCTTACCAGAGTGAAAGTCACCTCTGCTACTTGCTTTAAATTTAGGCTATGTCTACACTTGCCAGTTTTAGCACAAAAAGTCAGGGTTTTGCGCAAAAACTATGGAAATCCACTAGAAATCCATATTTTCAGCGCAAAAATAAAACCACTCCAACAAGAGTTTTTTTGCGCTGATGTGCCAGTGAAGACTCTTGATTGCTTTTACCAGTCTAATTGCCCTCCAGAGCTGTCCCACAATGCAGAGCGGGAGCGGCTGCTCTTTGAAACTCAGCAGTCCTGTCTGCGCCCCTCCCCTTTCGCACCTTTCTGACAGCCGGTGCTGTCACTGCTCCAGTACACAAAATAAATCATTATTGTGGAAAGCTCCTGCTGCTTCTCACTGTACAAACAGAGGCAAGCAGACAGAATCTGTCTGGGTCTCTTTCCCCTGCCTCAAGACTGGTTGCTTCTGGCAGCTGTCACAAACATACATCCATCCCTGCCGTAATAATGATTTGCTTTGTATCCTGAAGCAGTGCTTAGTGGGATAGCTACCACAGTGCGCTCCTCTCATCTGCTATGCATATGTAAATATGCTTTGACACCTGTGGAAAACAATGTGAACACAGACCAGCACATTTCTTTTAGCACTTTTCTGTCACTGACAAAACTGTCAGCGAAAAAATTCTGCAAGCCTTAGAGTCTCTAGGAACACAAAGATCAAGGGTAGTGACCACACATACATTCACAAGTACAAGATTTAGTCTCTTTTACAAGTTTTATTAAAGTTACAATTAAAGTTATGAATATCCAAGCACATAGAAATTCTGTACAGACCTATGCACAAGTTACGAATATAAATATACTCACATCTTTAACAGTAGTGTTAGGGTCCGATGGGTCTCTCATGGTTTGATCATCAGTAGACAGATGGTTCCTGCAAGAGTTTCCCATAGGGAGCTCAATTTTCCCACTCTGGGCAGCCTCTTTTATAATGTAATTCTGACTATACCTGATTAGCATTTCTGCACTTGGTGCACTCTGCAATTAGGGTATGTGTTAGAAAAAAGTGATTACCAGGTATCTTGTAATTACTTTTACTGTTAATTTTTCACAGTATCACCCATTGGTACATCTCTTCCCATAATCTTTGACCAAAGAAAACCCCAATGCCCTCTTACTTATGTCAAGCATTTCTTAGCTCCAAAGCCTAGTATGGCTAAGCTAAAATCTTTCAGGCCTCAACCTGCAGGCCCTGAATTTCACTTAATTAGAAGGAATAATTATGTATTAGATATCTAACTGCTGATCAATTTTATACATCTAAAATCCTATCATTTAACTCTGTGTAACATACTATTATATATGACATTGCATGTTAGTTAATCATAATCATACAATAAATGAACAAGAAACTAAAACCACTGGCTATAATTTTATCTCCACAAACCAATGAAATGTCCATTTTTTGGTCAGTTTATCAAAAGAAAAATAACTGTGTGTGTGTCAATGTCACAGTGGAAGCATCCACATCCATGTGGTTTGAAAGGAAAAAAAGGAAAGGTTTCATAATACAAAGTAGAAAAGAAAAAGAAAAGAAAAGAAAAAGGAGAAAAGAAAAGAAAAAAGTGATTTGGGTTTTGCTACATGCTGTGAAACATAAAATCAAGTGGAAAACAGAAGTTTTCTGTTTTAAGTATGACTGGTCCAACTTGCAAAACTAGTTAATTGTTATTCTAGTAGCTATAATGAATGAGATAAATCTCATTGCTAACCAGTTACCTTAGATGAAAATATTGTGGCTTCTTTACAACACTTTTTTTAAGAAAGCTTGCCTGGTCACTCTTAACGCCAGGTCACAGCTCCCAGAGGGAGGTCTTGCAGGTGCCAAGCACAGCTGGTTCTGCTGGGAAATCACAGTTGGTAAACAGGGCGCTCTAGCATGAGAACAGGGCGCTGTAGCATGAGACCAAGTCTTTTGTAAGTGGAATCCCATGATTCTTCCGAAGATAAGTTAAGGCAATAGGCCTAACACCTAACAAGGGGTGCATTCAGAGACATGAGAGAGGGGTTCAAGGTTCAGTTAGCCCTGCAACAGTTTCAGCAGAATTCTTAAAGTCCATTTATGTAACATTATAAAAATTCACTGGTGCAGCAAACAGAAGTCACCAGCCACCTTAAGGACTCAATATGATCTAATCTCACAAAGACAAAACTTTGACCTTTTAAATGGGTCTACAACATTATGCTGTAGCTATAGCATTTTACCAACCAGCCTCACTCAGTACACATGATGGACTCAATGAATGAGTCAGCTGCTTACTATTAGCCATAACAGACAGTTATCCTCAGTGGACCAGCTACTATAGGAAAAGTTCTGATCATGGGAGCAGCCATGTTCCAACCCTCACCTAGCAGCCTGCTGGCAATAGCTTACCTGGGACCCATGAAGCTCAGCCCCAATGTGAGGCTACGCCCCTGATGTCCAACTGGCGGAGTGCCAGCGCAGCTGATTGGGCCACTGGCCCTGCTTAAGCCAACAGCAGGAACAGGAAACTGTCCAAACAACTGGGTTCCACTCTGCTCTTGACTGTATGTGCCTTTGGCTTCCTGCTCCTGCTTCCCCAGCTTGATTTCTTGGCATCCTGACTTGACTCTTGGCATTTGACTTGCAGTTCCAAACCTCCAGTTTGTCTCCTGCCTCTGACCCCTCAGTATCCTGACCCATCCTGATTCTGATTCCTGCCTTGTGGTTCTGACTGCCCAATATCCTTACCCAGCCAATTTTTGACTTTTGTCTCATGACTGCGGACTCTGGCTCTGACCACTAGATCTGGCTGCCCGCAACCTGGCTGTGACAGTGTGCCGAAATTGATGAGACTTAGACATACCCTTACAGGAAAGCCTACACTGCAATTAAAATCCCACAGCTGGCCAACACCAGCTGACTCAGGCTTGTGGGATTCGGGCTAAGGCAGCAGCTCCCAAACTTGTTCCACCACTTGTGCAGGGAAAGCCCCTGGCGAGCCAGGGCGGTTTGTTTACCTGCCGTGTCCGCAGGATCAGCTAATCGCGGCTCCCAGTGGCCACGGTCCGCTGCTCCAGGCCAATGGGAGCTGCTGAATGTGGCAGCCAGTACGTCCCTCAGCCCGCGCCACTTCTAACAGCTCCCATTGGCCTGGAGTAGCGACCGCCACCTCTGGGAGCCGCGATCGGCTGAACCTGCGGACGCAGCAGGTAAACAAATCGGCCTGGCCTGCCAGGGGCTTTCCCTGCACAGGCGTCAGAACAAGTTTGGGAACCACTGAGCTAAGGGGTTTTTAACTGCAGTATAGATATTCAGGCTTGGGCTGGAGCCCAGGCTCTAGGATTCTGTGAGAAGGGAGGGTCCCAGAGCTTAGGCTGCAGTCTAAGGCCCAACATCAACACCACAATTAAACAGCCCCTTAAACAGAGTCAGTTGGCATGGGCCAGTTGCAGGTGTCTAATTGCAGCGTAGACATATCCATATAGAACTGAGCTCTTAGCCTACTTCCGTTAGAAAGGATCTTGTGCAACCACTCAGTTATCCCTTCTGTAAAAGGAGATGAAGCTGATACTTGCCTCCCTCCTAGATGAAGAGTGTGAAACCCTGCTCAATAATAAGGGCTATAATACTTCTGTGCTCTTTAACACTAGTCAGCAGAAGACATTAATCTAAAATTCATGGGGTGAAATCTTGGTCCTATTACCAAAACTCCTACTGACTACAATGGAGCCTGATTACACTCATAATTTGACTCCCAGCCAGTGCATTTTCTCCTGAGTCATTCTAATAAAAAGATGAGCAGAGATCACAGCAGACAACCAGCCAAAAGGTTCTGTTTGGCTGCTTCAGGACAATGCAGAAGGCTCAGTGGACCATGATGGTATGTTCCATGCAACTGAAATGTTCACAAAATGAAGGCATAACCCTTTGTATGTTCTACTGTACATGTGCAAATAGTGATCTTCACAGTTAGGAACAACCAAATCTGGATATAGACTTTCCTGAGAACGGCAAAAGGCATCTCTCTCTGACCACAGGCATATTTCCCTGACAAATGACAAGTTCCTACTCCAAAACACAGAAGTACTAAAGCTGTTCAAAAGCAGTAAGAATTTTTTTTAATATTAGAAAAATCTGTCTATTTTTCAAGATACTCTTTCTTCAAAATGGTCAAACCATCTTTTGTTCAAAATTTCCATAGCAATTCAATCTCAGGTCAAGACCGAGCATAAAAATACAACCTAAAAGGTTAAAGTCTGCTAAAGTTATAAGCAATTGAAAACAGATGGTTATAATGGAAAGTGTTAGTTTGCCTTAATATTGGCATTGCTACCGTTACACCTGTTTTAAATCACAAAAGTTAGTTGAATATTAAAAATTAACTGTTGAACAAGTGAAAATCTCCAAATCAAAATTGTAAGCATATTTTTCAATGAAGTAAACAGATACTCTATATTGCATCACTTCTCATAAAATAAGAAACCCTACAAAATAAAAGGGAAGTAGACATCCCTAATTTTTCCCATATTAACATTATTTTAATCTAATGTAAAACTAAATATTGTTCTAGTCTATACTTTACTGGAATCTGCTCTCACACTGCATAATTTGAATTACTACAAGTCAACCAGCCTTCCATAATAGGCAGATTAATTTCCTATCATTATGAACTCAGGACAAGTCTTCCCAGTACAATTATGATACAGGAAAATCAACAGGAAAATCTTTAAAGTTATAACCTTGTCAAAGGAACAAGTACCCAAACTGGAGTTCTGGAAAAGCAAACAGATGAATATTATGATCTTTGAGACAACGGGCCAACTCTACAAAAAATATCACATTTCAGATCAAATCAACACAATGAACATTAGGCCTTGCCTGTCACTGATTCATTACTGAAAATACAATTCACTAAAGGATCAATTCTTCTGCTAAAGTAACATCACTGTATCCCATCCATGCAAAGACTGTCTGTCAGATCCACACATTCAGAAAGTAAATGGAGCGGGTTGTGACTACACACTGGGAGGACTGCAAGCAACAAAGGAAGTCTAGGACAGGGATCGGCAACCTTTCTGAAGTGCTGTGCCGAGTCTTCATTTATTCACTCTGATTTACAGTTTTGCGTAATTCACTTTAGTGTTTTTAGAAGGTCTCTTTCTATAAGCCTATAATATATAACTAAACTATTGTTGTATGTATAGTAAATAAGGTTTTTAAAATGTTTAGGGAGCTTATGTAAAATTAAATTAAAATGCAGAGCCCCCCAGACCGGTGGCCAGGACCCGGGCAGCGTGAGTGCCACTGAAAATCAGCTCATGTGCCGCCTTCGGCACGTGTGCCATAGGTTGCCTGCCCCGGTCTAGGACATGAATTTTACCCTGCTAGACAATCATCCATTTCTAAACAATCAGGTTTATCTTTGTAAGGGGGAAAACACAAGGAGAGAAAAAACAGAATTCCTGGTGAAGGTTACTCTCAGACTAGTTACCCTTTTTCTATTCTAAGCTGAGGTACTCAGGTGTTTTAAGCACAGCAAACCATTCCCAGGCGCACACACATGCCAGGAAGAAAAACCATAGCAAATCAACTAATTTTCTGCAACCACTGAGCCATGAAAAATGAGCTATGTATATTAACAGGATATTTTTATATATTATCTCTTTTTTAAAAAATAATCAATTTCAGCTTTTCATGCAAGTCAAAGAATTAATGTCCTGTGCATGCACACTTACTGGCCAAGCAAAGTTTAGCTTTCTCAGGCTCCAGGTTAGGATATTTTGAACTAAGCTGAGATCTATTTCCAAAATATAGAAAAATGTATAGCTTTAAAGATAGAGTAAGATAAATCTCTGTGTAGTTAATGAATGCATTCATAGACATTTTAAGTTACTTCAGTTTTAGAACAGGTTTAGATGAACAGCATGGTAGGTATGTCCTATTGCACTTTAAGCTGATTCAAAACATACAAAATAGGTTAACAATTGGGCAAATGAATGTGAAGTGCCCCACTGTAAATGCCAGCAGCTGCTGTGTTTTGGCTTCAGATAGACATTGTAAATGATATGTTGCATCTCAATACATCAACTTTTAGAAATATATTTACATTACTGTATATAACAAACCTTTGATTTTTATCCACACTGTACATGACTCTACTTTCCCTGTAAAACACTTCTTCTGCCTGCCCCCACCTCGAAGTAGACTCGAAAAATTCAGCATTGTCACACAATTCATCATTACTCAAATTTAGGCAAACCCAAAACGAAACAAAAGCCAAATAGTGAATACTTCCCATTTACCTTTGCTTAAATAAAAATAAGTAAATATTCATGAAGCATAAATAATCCTTGTTACCGAGAAAATGAAAGACAGCCATCTCAAAACATGAAAATCTCCAAATCAGACTTTTCCAGCACATTTTGCAACAAGGAACAAATCTTAGCATAACATGAGATAACATAACATGAGAGAGATGGGAAGTTTCTGAATTCTCCTGGGTTTATGGACAATTAAGATCTGAGAAGATTAAAGCAAGCCTCTCTCCTGTGCAACTGGCCTACCAGGATCAATGTTTATGATAACTTAGTAATTTAGTAAATGTTGTTACATTTATTTTAAAAATTGTACCAAAGGAAGAAAACAATGAATGATGCTTAAGATAGATGGCACTTTCCATTTTCAAAGCAGTTTACAAAAATTAACTAGTCCTCCCAGAACCTCTGTGTCATAAACAGATGATTAAGGGTTAATGCCTCTTTTACCTGTAACGGGTTAAAAAGTTCACCTAGCCTAGCTAACACTTGACCAGAGGAACCAATAGGGGAACAAGATGTTTCAAAAGGAAGGAGGGAAGTTCTTCCTTTGTTTAGAGTTTCAGTTTCAGCCGGAGTGAAAAAGATCAAGGAACTAGCCTCTTATCAGAGTAGTAAGTTTTAGAAAAGAATAAATAGGTTTATGTTTATTTCTTTGTAACCTGTCTTATGCAATTAGAGGCAGAATCAAATTGGGTATTTGGGTACTTTTTTTGTGTAACTAAATTTGTGCCCAGGGGAACATCCTCTGTGTTTTCAATCTGTTGTCTGTGAGAGTAGTTGGTATGCTAATCTCTCTCAGAAGGTTTTCTTTTACTTTCTGTTCTTTAATTAAAAGTCTTTTTCTTAATACCTGATTGATTTTTCCTTGTTTTTAGATCCAAGGGGGTTGGATCAGATCCACCAGGAGTTGATGGGAGAAAGGAGGGGGGATGGTTAATTTCTCCTTGTTTTAAGATCCAAGGGATTGGATCTGGACTCACCAGGGAATTGGTGAAGGAGTCTCTCAAGGCTACCCAGAAAGGGGAAGGTTTTGGGGGGAAAGGGAGTGATCCAGACACTGAAAATTCTGGATGGTGGCAGCGATACCAAATCTAAGCTGGTAATTACGCTTAGAAGTGTCCATGCAGGTCCCCACATCTGTACCCTAAAGTTCAGAGTGAGGAAGGAACCCTGACACTCTGTAATGAAGGAGTTGGGGGGGTTAAAATACTTTTTACCAACATTTTATAATGGGATAAACTTGAGGAATATAGAAGCCTAAAGATAGAATCAGAATAAACTCACTAAAACATATTTTTCATGCACCATGCAACAAGATAACAAGGTTCAAATCATTACTGTACATAATTTGCTAATGATGCCAAATTGACTGTCACACTACGGAACCCAGTGTTTCTGCAGATTAGTTTCTTAAATCATAAAAGAGTGTATCAAATTTTGATATTTTTTTTTAGTATTTCCTTTACTGTGACTCATTAAATTTTACCCTTGAACATTGGAGGGCACTGTGAGACTGCAGTAGCAACCGCAGTGCATTCTGCATAGCGGTATTTGCTGCCATATTGATTTTGAATCTGATATTCATGGCAAGACGCATGCTTTGCCAGTTGCTATAACCATTTCCTGACACTGAAGGATAAATGTACCTTGCTCAAGTCTAATAATTAGTAGTAAATATTCTTTGGGAAATGTATGATACTAACTTTGCAGCAAAACGTAACACAGAATTCAAGAATCCAGAAGTTATGTCACTGACATCAGAAAGAAGGCAAAAGCAAAGAGCCATTGATTGTTATTTGTAAATTGTAAATGTGTTAGATGGACAGAAAGCATTACTTTTACAAAGCAAGATACATTATCCTACTTCATAACATGGGAGATGTCATAGTCTCCTTCATATAAAAGAATCAGCATAGCAGATCAGTGAGATTCCATTTAAGAGTATTTGATCTTCTTGATGTAGATGACAGAATTTTGTGCATTTTGGGGGAAACATATATAACTGTTAGAACTACAAAATTTTCCAAATATTTTAGTTCCTCTAATGTGTATGTCAATCTATTCAAATCAACTGTATTCTCAACTGATGGCATAGAGTCTTTTAAAATAAATCAACTGTAAAACAAAGAAATACATGTCTGTACATCCAAGAATATTTTACTCTGCAATGACTGCAATGAAGCTGTTTGTTAACTGAACAATGAAACCTTCCTGTTAATTAATTTATCTAAATCATTATAATTCCTAATATGTATCCCATGTAAATATAGATTATCAATTAATTTAGTTCCTGTCGCATTTAGAAAATTGACTTTAAAATTATGATGAATTTATCCTCAGTACAAAGGAAACAATTGCTTAAGAACTAAAGATTCAGCCTGCCAAGTTTAAAAAAAAAAGGGGGGGGGGGGGGGGTCATAACGGCCTCTATAAACAACATCAGTTAGTAGGGAAATGTAGTTTTCAGACACTAATTAGAACATTCACTATGCTTAATAGATCCTGAAGGATCTTATAATGCAATGCTGTCCATCTGACATATTGAAATATCTTTTTTAAGATGAAAACCCACTGTTGAACCAAAGGCAAACTAAAAGATATGGATATTTCAGAAACCAATTGAAGCCTCTTGCACAGTCCTTACCAAACATCCCAAATCAAAGTTCCAATTATGCTCAGAACAAAGGAGCTAGCTACTAGTTTTATTATTAGAAGACAATTTGAATATGAAGAGTTTAATTTTTTTTTCATAATTGTTTGTATCACTAGTTCTCAAATTTTTGTACTGGTGACCCCTTTCACATAGCAAGTCTCTCAGTGTGACCCTCCCCCTCCCTTATAAATTAAAAACACTTTTTAATATATTTAACACCATTATAAATGCTGGATGCAAAGGCTGACAGCTCGTGACCCCCATGTAATAACCTCGCAACGCTTTGAGGGGCCCCACCCCCCAGTTTAAGAACCTCTAGTCTATATACTATCACACTTACTCACTCTTTGGCAATAAAAATTCGACTGTTCAACTCCAATGTGAAATCAGTCCTGCTGTATGGAGCTGAAACCTGGAGGACAACCAAAACAACCACCAGGAAGATCCAGACCCTCATTAATAGCTGCCTCAGTCTAATACTATACATGCTTAATATAGAGCTGGATATTTCTCACTTCTGCATACAATATGCAGTAATTCTCCAACAGAATATTGTAAATTTCTTTTAAATAACCACCTAGCTCAGGCAGTGGCGCTATAAGGAGGGCTGTGGGAATGTACGGCCAACTGGGAAGCATTCATGGACAGAAAGACTATTCTCTCGGATGGACTTCACCTGAGTAAGGAGGAAAACAGACTTCTAGGATGGAGGCTCACCCAGCTGATTTAAGAGAGCTTTAAACTAGGAATTTGGGGAGATGGTTGGGAGCTGTCCAGGTAATCTCCATGCCGGAATTTAACATTGAGATGGAGAAAAACAAAGTGAGAGGAGGATACAGCCCTGGCAGAAAGAATTGACATAAGGAGAAGGTAATGTAGATACATGTCTAACAGGTGATGCTGGTGGTAGAATGTCTGTGCCTAACCGGGTAAGAATGTCAGTGAAGCCAAAGGGCAAAATTAAGATGTCTGTACACTAATGCGAGGAGCCTAGGGAATAAAATGGAGAACTAGAGCTACTGGTGCAGGAAGTGAAACCGGTATTATAGGGATAACAACATGGTGGATTGTAGTCACATGGGTACAGGTATTGAAGGCTCTGTGCTGTTTAGGAAAGACAGAAATTAAAGCCAAAGGTGGTGGAGTAGCATTGTATATCAATGATGAGTTAACTGTAAAGAATAAGTAGTGATGGAATGGATAAGACAGAGTCTGTCTGGGCAAAAATCACATGGGAAAGAAAGCTACTAGAGCCTCCCCTGAGATAGTGCTTGGGGTGCGCTACAGACCGCCGGATCTGATTTGGATATGGATAGAGACCTCTTTAATGTTTTTAGAAGTAAACACTATGGGAATTGTGTGATCATGGGAACTAACTTCCCGATATAGACTGGAGGACAAGTGCTAGTACAATAATAGGCTCAGTTTTCTGGATTGAAGCTGACGGATTTCTTCACCAAGTAGTGAACCACCAACAAGAGGGATGCCATTCTGGACTTGCTTTTGGTGAGTAGTGAGAATCTCATAGAAAAATGTTGTAGGGGACACCTTGGTTCGAGTGATCATGAGGCTAATTCATTTCAAACTAGATGGAGAATAAACAAAATAGATCTGGGACTAGGGTTTTTTATTTCAACAAGGGCTAACTTTAAAGAATTAAGGAAATTAGTTACGGAAGTGGATTGGACTGAAAACTTGTGAGATCTAAAGGCAGAGGAGACCTGGATATTATAAGTCAAAGCTGCAGAACTATCAGAAGCCTCATCCAAGAAAGGGGGGGAAAACATAGGCAGGAGTTGCAGCTCAGCTGGTGAGCAAAGCATCTCAGAGAGTGATTAAGAAAAAGCAGAAGCCTACAAGGAGTGGAAGATGGCAGGATTAGCAAGGAAAGCTACCTTATTGAGGTCAGAACATGTAGGGATGAAGTGAGAGATGCTAAAAGCATGTAGAGTTGGACTTTGCAAAGGGAATTTAAAACCAGTGGTAAAAGGTCCTATAAGCCATATAAATAAGAAGAAAACAACGAGAGAAGAAGTGGACCGCCTAAACACTGAGGATGAAATGGAGGTTAAGGAACCAAGCATGGCCCAATATCTAAATAAAACTTTGCCTAAGTCTAAATAAGCTATGGGAGCTTAGGGATAATGGAATAAGAAAACGATAAATGTGGGGTTGGCAGATACTCGAACAGCTTAACGGGACAAAATCGGAGGGCCCAGATAATCTTCATCCAAGAATATTAAAGGAACTGGCACATGAAATTGCAAGCCCATTAGCAAGAATTTTAATGATTCGTAAACTCAGGGGTGTACCGTTACGACTGGAGAACTGCTAACTGTTCCTATTTTTAAGAAAGGGAAAAAACGTGATCCGAAACTATAGCCTGTTATGACATCTGTAGTACGTAAGAGCTTGGAAAAAATTATTGAAGGAGAAAAGTAAGTTGGACATTGAGGGTCAATGGTTAACTGGGCAAATTACAACATGTTTACAAAGTAGATCATGCCACCAACTGATCTCTTCTTGAGAAGGTAAACAGATTCATTTAGACAGGAACGCAGTAAATCTAATTTACCTCCGATTTCAGGTAAGCATTTGACCAGTCTCAATGGGGAATTATTAGTTAATGGACAGATTGGGACAATATGAAAATTGAAAGGTGGAAAGGAACTTTAGAAGGGAGACTACAACGGGTCGCACTGAAGGTGAACTGTCAGGCTGGAAAGGAAGTTACTAGTGGAGTTCCTCAGGGATCAGTTTTGGACCAATCATTTAACTTTTTATGACCTTGCACAAAATGGAGTGTAATAATGCGGGATGACACAAAGCTGCGGATGTATTAACAGGGGCCAAATATATACAGGAAGATCTGAATTGACCTTGTAAACGAGAAGTTAATGACATTAATAGTGAAAGTGCAGGTCATGCATTTAGGGATTCTAATAAGAATTTTAGTTATAATTTGGGGACACATCAGTTGAAGTAACAGAGAGAAGGGATCTTCAGAGTATTGGTTGTCACATGATACTATGAGCGCCAATGTTGTTGGCCATTAAAAAGCTTAATGCAGTTTTGGGATGCATCAGGCGCAGATGTATTTCCAGCAATATAAGGAGGTGTTCGTACCTTATATAAGGCACTGGGTGACTTCATCTGGATACTGGTGTGCAGTTCTGGTCTCCCATGTTTAAGAAGGGAATGAATTCAAATGGAAACACGTTCAGGACGGGCTCTAGGAGATGATCCGATGAATGAAAACCTGTCTGTATGAAAGGAGACTCAAAGAGCTTGGCTTGTTTAGCCTAACCAAAGAAGGTTACGGGGGGATATTTTTTTTTACGTTTTGTCTCTTTTTTATAACAATATATCAGAAGGGATTAAATATAGGAGGAGAGGAATTATTTAAGCTTAGTACAATGGGCACAAGAACAAATGGTATAAACTGGACACTAGAGTTTAGACTGAGTTAACGGCAAGGTTTCTATACATTAGAGGAGTGAAGTTCTGGAACAGCCTTCCAAGGGGGAGAGTGTAGGGGCAAAAAGACATATTCTGGCTTTAAGACTAAGCCTTGATAAGTTTTATGGAAGATGTATATGGATTACCAAATTAGGCCTACTGATCTTGATTATCGCAGAAAGTATTATATGCCCAGGGGTCTGTGATGGATGTTAGATGGGATGAGATTCTGAGTTACTGCAGGAGAATCTTTCCTGGGTGTGGCAGTGAGTCTTCCACATGCTCAGATTTAGCTGATCCCATATTTGGGGTCGGAACGAATATTCCTCCGGGGCGACTGGCAGAGACCTGAGGTTTTTTGCCTTCCTCTGCAGCTTGGGGCATGGGGCATTTGCTGGAGGATTCTCTGCAGCTTGAGGTCTTCAAACCACAATTTGAAGATTTCAATAACTCGGACATAGGTTAGGGGTTGTTATAGAAGTGGATGGGTAAGATTCTGTGGCCTGCATTGTGCAGGAGGTCAGACTAGATGATCATAATGGTCCCTTCTGACCTTAAAGTCTATGAGTCTATAAAAATTATGAAAAATGATTTAACATTTCAAAATTGAGTAAAAACTTAAAAGACTGAAAATCTGATAATGATGGTAGTAGTTACATTGTTTAGTTTTAAAGAATTACAGACGTTGGATGCAGGCTGGAGCAGCAAAGCTAATTCCAAAGCCTCTCATATCAATCATTCTGCTATTTTATTCTGAAAATCCCTGTGAGGTTTCTTCTTTTCTTATTTTGCAAGCCTCTTTTATTCAAAGTTTAATTGCTATTTTTCTTTTCACATTCTAACTGTACAATGTTACATTTGTAAAATTTACTGCAGAGGAAACAAAAATTACGAATAATTTATACCACCACTACACCTAGGAACTGGCCCTCAACTCATGTAAACTGTCATAGGCCCATTACAATATATAGAGCAGCTGAGAATCTGCCCCCTTGTGTGCTTTGTTATTGCAGTAGCAAAAGAAGGATGCTTTGACACTTTGTCACAGGCAACAATAAAAGGACTGAAGAATATCATTACATGGATCCTCCAGAAACAAAGGGTCTAAGTTTGAGTGAACCTCTCAAGGAAATAATAATAAGATGGGTGAACTAGAGTGCTTCATATTAAAGGAATATAAAATATAATATAATACAATATAATATAATAGACATCTCAGAAATTTGGTGGAATGAGGATAATCAATGGGACATAATACAGGGTACCAAATATATTAGAAGGACAGAACAAGTCATGCTGGTGGGGGAGTGGCACTATCTGTGAAAGAAAGCATAGAATTAAACGAAGTAAAAATCTTAAATGAATCAAATTGTACCATAGAATCCCTATGGACAGTAATTCCACACTGGACTAATAAAAATATAGCAGTAGGGATATATTACTAACCACCTGACCAGGATGGTGATAGTGACTGTGAAATGCTCAAAGAAGTTAAAGAGAATATTAAAATAAAAAAATCAATAAAATGGAAAATACTATAGCAGCCCAACTCTATAGCTTTTAGTTTCAGAAAGGGGAACTACACAAAAAGAGGAGGTTAGTGAAACAGAAATTAAAAGGTGCACCACAAAAAGTGAAATCCCTGCAGGCTGCATGGAAACTTTTAACAACACCATAACAGAGGTTCAACTTAAATGTATACCCTAAATTTAAAAACATAGTAAGGAGCCAAAAAAGTGCCACCATGGCTAAACAAAGTAAAAGTAGTGAGAGGCAAAAAGGCATCATTTCAAAAGTGGAAGTTAAATCCTAGTGAGGAAAGTAGAAAGAAGCATAAACTCTAGCAAATGAGGTCTAAAAATATAAATTAGGAAGGCCAAAAAAGGATTTGAAGAACTGCTAGCCAAAGACTCAAAAAATAATAGCAAAAAGAATTTTACGTACATCAGAAGCAGGAAGCCTGCTAAACATCTAGTGGAGTCACTGGATGATTGAGATGCGAAATGAGCACTCAAGGATGATATGGCCATTGCGGAGAATCTAAGGCTACGTCTACACTACAGGATAAATTCTAATTAGCTTAAACCGATCTTATAAAACAGATATTATAAAGTCGATTGTGCGCGTCCACAATAGGCACATTAATTCGGTGGTCTGCATCCATGGTCCGAGGCTAGCATCGATTTCTGGAGCAGTGCACTGTGGGTAGCTACTGTAAAATAATGAGGCCAATAATGTCGATTTCCATCCACACTAACACTATTCCGATATAGTCATATCGATTTTAGCATTACTCCTGCTCGTTTTGTAGGAGTACAGAAATCGATTTAAAGAGCCTTTGCATCGATATCAAGAGCAGTGTAGTGTGGACGGTATGCCGCGTTATAATCGATTTACGCTGTTAAAATCGGTTTAACAGCGTAGTGTAGACAGGCTTAACTGAATTCTTTTGCATCGGTCTTCACAGGCTTGAGGATGTGAGGGAGATTCCCAAAATCTGAGGATTCTTTTTAGTGACATTCTCTAGGACTGTCCGATGAGTGTCAGTAGAGAGATGGTTTGGAACAAACTGATAAACTAAACAGTATAAATCACAGAACCAGATGGTATTTCACCAAGAGTTTCTGAAGAAACTCAAATGTTAAAACTGCCGAACTACTAACTGTCGTCTGTAACTATAATTTAAATCAGCTTCCGTACCAAATGACTGAAGGATAGCTAATTTGAGTCATTTTTGAAAGGACTCCAGACATTAGCCCAGCAATTGCCAGTCGGTAAGCGTGACCTCAGTACCGGGCACACTGGCTGAAACTATAGTAAAGAACAAAATTGTCAGACACATAGATGAACATAATTGTGTTAGGAGAGTCACAGGAGCCCTTGCTAAAACAATCCCCACACGAAGGCCATTTCCAATTAACTGATGCTATTTCTGTTATTGTTCCTCAATGGTGGTGGTATTACTTAATGCTGCCTCCTTACAGGTTGGCACCTGCTCTCTGTCAAACTCCCTGCTCTAACCAAACGTGTCTCACTGACGTACAGCAACAAAGAGGAGCAGAAGGATTCGCAAACATTGGTCCTTGCTTCTCTTCTCCTTCCCTCCAACTCTGGCTAAACCCTTACTTGATTTTTTTTTTTTTTTTTTTTTTTTTTTGAGAGAGAGAGAAGTCAAACACAAAGAAGGAATCCTAACAGGGTAAGTGGCAGAGAAACTCAAACGATGGGAGGGTACTGCTGTGACATAACCGAGACTTGCTCCTGTCAGCAAGGAGGGGCAGTCAGATTAGTGGCAGGATTGTTTTTAAGTATATAGAACAATTCTGAAGTTCTCCCAGGGTTTGTACTGTTGGGGATGTATTCTTAAAAATCCCACTTACGGGACTTCCTATGAATTGGCTGCATACACCAACAGGCTGCAGCAACAACACAACATGCTCTCAGTAAAGCAGGAGGGGACCAGCACAAAACTGACCTCTCAAACAAGAGCAGTATATCAGGGGTTCTCAAACTTGGGGTCACGACCCCTCAAGGGGTCATGAGACTATTACATGGAAGATCGCAAGCTGTCAGCCTCCACTCTAAACCCCGCTTTGCCGTCAGCATTTATAATGGTGTTAAATATAGTTTAAAGTGTTTTTAATTTATAAAGGGGTTTGCACTCAGAGGCTTGCTGTGGGAAATGGGTCACCAGTACAAAAATTTGAGAACCACTGCAGTATATCGAAGATCACAGATAACATGCCACGCCGACCGCTAGGGTTCGATACACTGTAGCACCTGTGTCCAGCCAGTGATTAGGAGGAGCTGAGTCTCACCACCTGCAGCCCTACACTTCGCAAGACTCGCCTCTTCCCGAAGGTGTCTCCAGACCAGAGAGGCCGCGCTCTCCCAATGTTCGCGGCAGACTAAACTTTCTAATACGCTGTGCAGAAGAGGCCAGTTTTACTCTGGTTGGACTCGGTCCTTAAGAAAGTTCTCCCGGGGCGTGCAGGTGGGAAATCACAGCACGAAACCATGTGTCAAGACAATTTATGTTCAGGTCACCTTCTAAGCGGCGCTCTCGGTCCGTTCCCCTTCCCCGCTGCCAGTAACGTGTACGCGTGACGCTGGGGCTGTTATTTCAAGGCGCTTGTTAGTGCCTAGGGGCGAGGGTGGGGGCCGCTGGGTTACAGCCGCTCCTGGGTTTCCGCCGCGGCGAGCGCTGGAACTGAGCGAGCGCCGCGCCTGGCCAAGGCGTTGCGAGCCCAGCTGAGGAGAGAGCAGCTTTCCCCGGGTTATTACTATAGCCGCAGCGCCACGCACCTCGCGGCCTCCTCCCCTCTTGGGGCCCTTCCCCCACGGCATGGACCCACCCGAAAGCCCCCTCGGGCACTCCGCCCCCTCCCTGGCCGGCTTCCTGACCCCATCCCCCACACACGCTATGCGCGCCGCTGCTGGCCCAGAGTGTTCTGCTCCCTCCCGGCTGCCGTCACTTTCTTCGCCCCCATCCCCGCCCGCCGTGCGGCGCCACTTACCGCAAGTTTTCAGCGCTCCCAGTTTGAACGAGCCACTGACGCGAGTGCGGGGACGCGCTCGTTACGTGCGCGTGACACATGCCCTCCAGAGGGGTGGGCCCGCAGGGGAGGGGGGGTGAACCGGCTTTCCTCGCTCACGTGACCAGCGCTGCGCTGCGGGTGCTGGCGTCGCGCGGTAGCTGGAGAGAAGCGAGCAAGGGGCGAGGTGGAGGAGCCCTCAGCACAGTGTGGGGCCAAAGGGCAGCCCCCACCTTCAGCTGACTCCGTATCCTGGGGCTGGCTAATCCCACAGTTCCCCCCGACAGGAAACTTGCTGCAGCCAGCTTGCTCCTGGCCAGCGCAGCCAGGCAAATGCATGACAGTGTAAGCAGAGGCTTGTTTATCCTGCGACACGCTTTGGCTCATGCTGTAGCAAACAGGACAGGCCCTTCCACTGCAGCATGCACCTGTGGAAAATATTTGGTTATAGGGCTTTCGCTGACTTTGTCATTCAATTCCCATAATAGTGTTCACACAGAATGCTCTCCTCATGTTCCTGTCCCTACACACCTGACAGTGCCCTAGCGTGGCCAGCTGGCCAAACAGTTCAGGCTTACTGTGAAGCAGAATTTGGGGTGGGTGGATGTGGCAAGGGACCCAGCAGCATAGCCAGAGTTCTCTATGCTTACATGTTACTTAGCTATTCGTGGTGGAGTGAATCACCACTAGCGCTGCTCCTTTCCACATTTCAAAGGTATGAACCTTTTCACAAGTGGCTCAGACCAAGCTGTAAGTCTTGGCCTCTTACCGGTAGTATTGTGTGACACCTTTAAGTTGTCACCAATTTTTTTAATATAATAGTTCTTTTCTTCAGTAAACCTCCAAACAGTTTGCAAGTATCATCCACATTTTACAGTTGTGGAAAGGAAGGAACAGGTAAATGAAGTGGGTTGCTGGGAATAAAACCCAGGCAGTAGGGGCATGTGCAACGGGCAACAAGGGCATAGGCCCCTCAAATCAGTAGGGGCACAGAACTCCGTCAGAATGAGCGTGAGCTCCAGCCAGACTAGGGTGGGAGATAACAACTCCTCCAGCTCTGAGGAGGTGGGGGAGGAGGGGGTAAGAGAGCTAGCTCCTCGGGTGGATGGACACAGAAAGTTTCCCTCCAAAAGCATCCAAATTTTTATTCCTGTGCACACCCCCAGAGCTATAACAAGGAACTTTTGTGCCCAAGACAAGGGCTGGCTCCAGGCTCTTCGGCGGCAATTCAACAGCGAGTCTCTGAGTCCCTGTCAGAGGGAAAGACCTGCTGCTAAATTGCTGCCGCAGCTTCATTCATTCTTCAGCGGGTCCCTGAGTCCCTCTCAGAGAGAAGGACCCACTGCCAAATTGCCACCGAAGAAGCGGCGGCGGTAGAGCTGCCGCCGAAGCGCTGCCAATTGCAGTAGAGCTGCACTCCTCTGCTTTGCACACCCGAGGCAAGTGCCTCACTGGCCTCATCCTTGTTTTGGCACTGCACACCCCTGCCAGGTAGTGGCAGTACTGGGAATAAAACCCAGGTCTCCAGAGTCCTCGTCTAGTATTCCTAGTGTTACCACCTGGCTAGTATTTGACTGGCCTGCCTGGGTTTTTTTTATTGATTTGTCAATAATCTGCCAGGGTATTTTTATGTGGGTCTCAAGATTTGCATTACTATCACAATACACTGAGATATCTAATATTAAAAGTTTCTGTGTCCATCTAAAGGTGCTGCAGTGTTCCTTCCTACTGCAGTTTAAGCGGTAACAGATCAAAACTGTTGAAAATACAGCAGCTGCCTGCCCACCAGCATGCAAGCGCATACGTCTGTGTGTGCACAACAGGATTCTGACTCACAGGCGAGTGAACTCATCTCGATTGGACTCTTCCAGTTGGTATGCATACTTCCACCTTTTCATGTTCTCTGTATGTCTAAATATCTCCTGTCTGTGTGTTCCATTCTATGCATCCGAAGAAGTGAGCTGTAGCTGAAATAAATTTGTTAGTCTCTAAGGTGCCACAAGTATTCCTGTTCTTTTTATCTGTATGTGTTATCTCTCTAGATACTATAAGTGGCTATTAAAGTTGGGGAGAGATGGGGAGGTGTCCAGAGTTGTCTTGTGGTTGGGGCTGCAGCAGGCTTGCCTTTTGGAGGGGATGCCTTTCTCCCCCCCCATTTCAAAGGTGGTAACCCTAAATGTTACATCCAGTAGGTCAGCAGCTCTGAACTAGGGGTCAGCATCCCTCCAGGATGCCATGAGTAGGTTTCAGACAATCCACCAAAATAAACCAGAGAGCAGGACCAGCATTAGATTCACTAGGGCCCAAGGCAGAAAGCCAAAGCTTGAGCCTCACCACCTGGGGCTGGAGCTGAAGCCAAAGCCTGAGCCCTACCCTAGTAATTCAGCTTTGCGGGGTTCCTTATGGTGTGGTGCCCTGGGCAATTTCCCTGCTTGCTACCCCGAATTCCTGCCCTGGATTTTAATCTACTGGATATGCAGAAAAACAACTGTTGGGGCACAGGTGGCCCATGAAGTTTTTATAGCATGTTGCAGGGGCCTCAGAACAAAAAAGATTGAGAACCTCTGCAGTAGGCTACCCTGCCTACCCTATTTCAACATTGTTTCTATTAAATAGCTGATATCAGTACTGTGACCTGCCTGAATTGTCAGATTATGAGGAAGACCTAAGCAACATACATTATACATAGATATAGATAGATATAGCTATATATGCTAAAAATGAAGTGTGAGCACAGTTACTGCAGGAAGTACTGATCCTCCCCCCACTTCCACAGCAGGAGTGCTGTCATTAAAGAACCGTTGGAAGCTTTAAAACATAAAATGCAAGCCTCTCTGGAAAGCAAGTTTTAAATTCTTGATAATAAAATGACACCTTTTGTTCAATTTACCATGTGCTGGATAACAACGTTTCTAAAACTAAACCGGTTCTTTATTAAGAGAACTAGTTATAGCAGGGATCGGCAATCTTTGGCACACAGCCCATCAGGGAAATCCACTGGCGGGTTGGGATGGTTTGTTTACTTGCAGCATCTGCATGTTTGACCGATCGCAGCCTCTACTAGTCGTGTTTGCCATTCCAGGCCAATATGGGCTGTGGGAAGCGATGTGGGCTGAGGGATGTGCTGGCCGCCGCTTCCTGCAGCCCCTGTTGGCCTGGAACAGCAAACTGCAGCCAGTGGAAGCTGCAATCAGCCAAACCTGCGGATGCTGCAAGTAAACAAACGTCCCGGCACGCCAGCAGATTTCTCTGATGGGCCGCATTCCAAAAGTTGCTGATCCCTGAGTTATAGAGATGCTACAACTGCGAATAGCATTCAAGCCAGGTGCACACAGACAAGCTCCCTGGTGCATCCTCCAAACTCTTCCCTCCTACAGTCTGTGCTGCTCCCTCCAACTTCTATGCTGGTTGCTATATCTTTCCTTTCAACAATTATTGTGTTTTTAATGCAAACATTTGATGGCATGCCCACTGTAGGGACATGACTTTACTGCCAGCCCCTTGCTGTCAGCTAGGTCTCACAGTCTTTCAAATATGCTGGTCTTTGAAGCAGTCTCTTACTTCTTGTTTGTGTTATGGCTATTGGTGGGGAACTTGTATCCACCCTGTTGCTGTCTTCATTCTGTTGGATGGCATCCTGTTGGTTCTTTTTCTTGCTTTTGAACCACATTTTTTCTGACTCTCCTACATCAGGCCAAATAATGGCTGAGGCTTTTTCTAAGACTTCCTGGCCTTGTCTAAGTATATCAGCTTTCTGCCAGTAGTACACCATTGTCCTCACTTCCCTCTCCACCTGTGTCTGGAGAATGTAGCTTAGCTACCTTATATGACCTGTGTCCAACTTCAGTTTGGGTTGTTGCCTTTTGCCATTTCTTTGTGTGGCTATTTGATGGTTGGACCCACACCTGTTCATCTGTGCATAGAAGCCTCAGGTCCTTGGCTCCTTTATTGTAGTGGGCTGCCTGCCTAGCTTGGCATTCTCTTAACTGTTTCTGTACCCTGTCCATTGCCATGTAGGGATTCCTTCCTCTGTCTGTTTTCCTTTGTCATCAGTGTCTTGCCTGTCTTTACTGCTAACTCTGCCTTCTCAGTGGGTACCCAAGGGAAGATATCTTGTGTTCAAGTTTCCATTTAGTACTGAACCGTTTTAATTCTGCTGTGGTGTACTGTGGCCTATCGTCTGCAAATAGCATGTGAGTTATGGCTAAAGCTACCTTTTAGTCACGGGTATTTTTAGTATAAGTCATGGACAGGTCACGGGCAGTAAACAAAAATTCACACCCTGTCCCAGTCCATGACTTGTACTATATACCCCTAAGTAAACTTGCAGGGGGGCGGAGGCCAGCCAAGGGTGCTACAGGCATCATGGGTAATTGAGGGGGGCCCAGGGACCCCAGCAGCCCAGGACCCCTGCTGGTACTGGGGGGGGGGAGGGTTGGCAGGGCTGGTAGGCTCCCTACCTGTCTCCGTGCCTCCCCAAAAGCTGCAACATCCCCTCCCTCAGCTCCTAGGCTGAGGTAGGGTGACCAGACAGCAAAAGTGAAAAATCGGGTTGGGGTGGGGTGGGGGTAATAGGACCCTATATAAGAAAAAGACCCCAAAATTGGGACTCTCTCTATAAAATCGGGACATTTGGTCACCCTTGGCAGAGGTATGGCCAGGCAGCTCTGCACACTGCCTCTGTTTGCAGGCACCCCACCTGCAGCTTCCATTGGCCACGGTTCCTGACCAATGGGAGCTGCAGAGCCAGCGCTCAGGGCAGAGGCAGCGCGCAAAGCTGCCTGGCCATGCCTCCACCTAGGAGCTGAGGGAGGGGGATGTTGCCACTTCTGGGGAGCCCCCCAATCAGTGTTCCCTCTAATTTGTCCCACGCATGTGCGGAATGAATTTTCTTATGTGCATTAATACGGAGGAAGTTTTAAAATTAATTGATAAACTTAACAGTAACAAGTCACCGGGACCAGATGGCATTCACCCAAGAGTTCTGAAAGAACTCAAATGTGAAATTGTGGAACTATTAATATGGTTTGTAAACTGTCCTTTAAATCAGGTTCTATACCCAATGACTGGAAGATAGCTAATGCAATGCCAATATTTAAAAAGGGCTCTAGAGGTAATGCCAGCAATTACAGACCAGTAAATCCAACGTCAGTACTGGGCAAATTAGTTGAAACAATAGTAAAGAATAAAATTGTTAGATGCATAGAAGAACATAAATTGTTGGGCAAAAGTCAACATGGTTTCTGTAAAGGGAAATCATGT
>NC_133769.1:53891544-53939629 GCF_003597395.2 Chelonoidis abingdonii | reverse complement strand
AAGCCTTTGCACAGAAAAACAATGGTCATTCAATTATGTGATATGAAAGTGCTGCGCAGGACTAGCTACTCGCTAGGTAGTAGACACCTCTGAAAGCGACAGGACCGGTTTTGTTTACTTGCAGAGCTCTCAGTTCAGCTGATCGCATCTTCCACTGTCCGCGGTTCGCCATTCCACGCCAATGGAGCTCGGAAGTGGTGCGGGATGAGGATTGCTGGCTGCCGCTTCCCGCAGCCCCCATTGGCCTGGAGCGGTGAACCACAGCCAGTGGGAGTCGCGATCAGTCAAACCTGCGATGCGGCAGGTAAAAAACGGGCCGCAGCCGCCAGGGGGCTACTGGCGAGCCACATAGCCAGAGTCGCACAATTCCTGATTTCACTCTTTTAGTACTATTGATTACTCTCACTTGTAAAAAACAAGAAGATTTAACTATTTGCGATTCAGGTTTTTTTCTTTTTTTATTAAAGAAGGAATTTATTTTCTAATTTATTTTGGCATTTACGTTTACTAATCACAATCATGGTTGTGTGACTACACTAACATTTGACTCCATCATTGCTTTAGTACATCACGGAACTGCATGTCTTTATTGCAATCGTTAAGTTACTATTTTCAATATATACTAAAATACATTTGCAATAAGTTAAACTACCATTCATCTGCTCCAGTTGTCTAAAAGTTAATTTAGTAACTGTTTTTATAGACTGTAGTACTGTAGCTAATCTGGTTAGTTATAAGCTAAAGTTACATTCTAGAAGGATACCCTATTATTTGATTGTACTACAATAATGAATGACAAAGCCACAATATGATAATAAAAGTAATAATGATATTACTCCGGCAGGGACAGGTTAGGCATTTTAGAACTCACTACTCAAAGAATTAAATGTAAATAAGAAGAAATGCACAGATCAGTCAAAAAACTAACAATATTAGCACTTTGAAAGAAAAATTACAGAGAATTATCTGTGCATTGCAGGAATTCACCAACAATAACAACAACCAATATAAGTATGTGTTGGGGGTGTGAGTTGTGAAAGAACAGTGTGTGAGCTTAGTAGGGTGAGAAGAGTACTTGCTGCTGCCGGCTTTAAGCATGTAATGCACTCCTACATTAGGCCCGAAGGAAAGCTCTCAACAAGGCAGCAGCTGCATGACGCTCCATCCTCTTCTCAGGTATAGCCATTCCCCATACACGGGCTAGTAGGGATATGCTGACAGTCGCTACGACCCTTCTCTCTGCTCCCGCAGACAGGAAGCTCCGGAACAGAATGCCAGAGGTGGCTCCAAGCAGGGGCAGGAGCTTGAGGGGTGCAGGACCTCAGGGGACGGGGACACACCTGCTTCAGAGGTTGCCGCTGTTATAACGGTGCCCCAGTCTCTATCCTCTTAAGTATCGCCAGTTCACCATTATGTAAGCTGTCGCCCTGGAACTGAAACAATTACAACAGTATGTTTATGGTGAGACTCTCCTCAGAGATCCTTATATATCAATGTTTAGTAAAAGATAGTATGGTCGTCAACTAAATGTTCAGAACAACTGGTATTGATTACTGGACTTGTGCGTATTCTATACAATTTTGTTAAAGTATACGTTCTTGTAGAATGTTAACAAGTTACTTATATGACAGTATAGCATAGTACCAAACTTTTTGGTTCGATTTACAGTTATTTACCAAGCAGTCTTACAGACTTTGAATTAACAAACTATAGTCAAATTCAAAGCAAGATTTTCCTCATCACAATGCTCTCAACAGTCTAGTGACAAACTTCTTAGCATCCAGGACCCTTCTCATTTCGCTTTAATGATGTCCTATGTTTTCCCTCTCTTGTGCACTGATCAAGGACAGAGTCGAGAGAGAAAAGACAGGAGGTGATGCCCCTTACTTTCTATATGTCCGGTCCCTTTTGAGAACGCATTTTCCACTGCGGCGAATAGAAGGTGACCGACAGTCTGTGAGAAAGGGTACTGCCATGCACTTCTTTGCTAAGCATGTAGAGTTTTTCACTTTGCCCTTTCATCCTGCAACAACTGGCCATTTACAGATCAATTGGCCCATTTGGTCCTTGTTTATTACACTGTGCCTGGAGAGGTACGCTTGCCCTGTATTGTCTATGAGGAAGTTTGGGTTGACCACTCTCTCAAGAGTTGAACATGTGTTAGTAACACTACAGTGGATCTATCATTTACATCACAGTTTTCCACACATAGTTTATACCAGGAACAACTGATTAGCAAATATTGATGAGTTTTCAAATGATTACCCTCTTCTAGCATATACGTTGTAAGATTATTAAATAGTGACACGAGGGATTAGTCATTATCCCAGTTTGCTACAAGACAATAAAACTGCTCCTGAATTAGTGTCTCTGTGGTAACTGTACTGTCGTCAATTGGACTCAGAGTTCAACATCTGAGTGTTATGTGAACCTCTCCCCAAGCTCTATAAATCCCCAGCTTGAATCTTAATTTCGCTGCGACCAGAATAGTATCTGAGGCTACTACTCAAAGCCTGGTTCCCAAATTCCTTGGGGGGGAACCCCCTCTAGGCCTCCACATGAAACTTTCATCCCTGGGAGGATCCCCAGACCCAGACCCCTGGGTCTCCTATCTCATCCCCCAGCTCCCTCATCTTTTCCCTGGGTGAGCCTGGGCGATGCTATACTTAACTCTTGAATGCAAACCAAGAGAGCTATTTACCTCCCCGAGGCTAGGCATTCAAAGCTAGTCCCAGCTAACACACCAGGAATTCACCCCTCCCTGGTCTCGTAGCAGTAGCTAGAGAAAAACCTCAAACACAAGAGAACAGAGTTGATTCTTTCTCTCTTTCCCGGAGCCTGTTCCTGCCTGGAACAATAGGAAAGTCAACACAGAATGTAATGCTTCCCCCCCTCTCTGTCTTCCCGTGAGGGAGACAGAATCCTGGTACAGAAATTTCTATCCCTTTGCCTCACTAGGAAAAGAAACTCCACAAAGTTTAAAAAGAAACTTTATATAAAAAAGAAGAAAATACAAACAATAATACTGTATTAAGAGATCAATACAGGCTCTTGCTTATAGAAAATATGAATAAACAGTCTGATTTAAAAGATAGCCTCATTTAAACCAGTCAACACAGTACCACACACATGTAAATACAAATCAAAGTCATCACAGCCGATTACTTTGTTTCCTTTTGTACTCACAGAGTTTAGGAGAAGATTTGAAAGAAGATGGAGTTAGAAGAAAGCTTGTTTACTCACAGCCGAGGAAACAAAAAGACCCAGAACAAAGCCAAAAACCTCCAGAGGTCCCACCCTTACTTTTGAAAATCTGTTTCCTGATTGGTCCTCTGGTCAGGTGTTTGGTTCCCTTTGTAAACCTTTACAGTAAAAGAAAATTAACCTTACCTTACCTATCTACTATGACAGTCTCTGGTCAGCATGAATGTGCCATGACTGCATACATGGAACAATGTGAGATTTGTTGGGGGGGGCGGGGGGAGAAAAGTCCAAGTAACTAGGCAATTATGGCGTGGGTCAGAAGTTTACATTCTAGGTCTGCTAGCTAGCATAAGTACATTGATCATTATCATTTTCTTTTGTTCTTTTGTTTGTGGTACAGGAGGTAATCGATCAAAGCGGGGGGTCAGTAGTATGGGTTAAGGATATAGTTAATTAAAGATCCGTAGTTAATGAATTGTAAATGATGAATTGTAGCACTGTGAACATCTCTGTAAACAAGTAAGGTATATAAGACATGGCACGGATAGTAATCGTGCATGATTTGAGAGTTGCATCTCTGTGCACCTTATTTGAGCTCAAATAAAGTAATACTAGCCTCTCCACTCCGGTGTGGTTATTTGGGGATATGCACACCGGCAAGACAACCCCAAACCGTTGCTCTCCCTGCAACAATGTGAAAAGGGCATAGTGATTGACAAAGAGGAGACTCTACAACCAAATGGAATCTCAATGTAACTCTGGAAAAAGGTGGAACAGACTTGTTACCTGACAGGAAACTACCTGGTCACAGTAAATTAGCACCTCCAAGAGACTGGAGTAGTCTATCTCCAGCCATTCAGGCACGAAATATATCAGAAAACTTTAGCCACATTTTGCAAGGTACGCCATAACAAAGGCTGCGCATTTGTCACAGAGGTCACAGAAGTCATGAATTCCGTGATGTTCCATGGCCTCTGTGACTTCTGCAGCAACCAGTGCCCCAGCCAGAGGGCCACTGGCAACTCAGGCAGCACTGGCAGTTGCACAGGCTGCTGCTGGCGCAGTCTCAGGCTACCATGTCCCCCTCCCTCAGCAGCAGCAGGAGTTGGTGTGGGAGGGGGTTGTGACATGGATGGGGTGAGGGCTCTGGTGGCACTTACTCGGGGGCTCAGGTGCTGCTGCAGGAGAGAGAACTGAGGGAGTCCTCTCTCCCACTGTAGCCTTGGGGCACCTGCACCCAAACCCTCATCCCCAGCCCACCTCAAAGCCTGCACCCAGTCAGAACCCTACCCGCCACATCCCAATCCTCTGCCTAGCTCTGAGCCCACCTCCCACACCATTATTTTTGTCATGTGCACACCAATATGGAGGTGATGTCACACATACCTCCATAAAATGCCATACTGGGTCAGATCAAAAGTCCACCTAGCCCCCTAGTTATCCCTTCTACTGCCGACCAGTGACCAATGCCATGATGCTCCCAGAGAGAGTGAACCTAACAGTGATCAAGTGGATCTCTTCTCCTGCCATCCATCTCCAGCGCCTCTGAACTTACAGAGCGCTAGAGGACAACCATTCTTTACCCATCGGGGGCGTGAAGGCGGCATTTAATGACTTAACCTCCTTGGGAAATTCTATCTAGCTCTCTTAAACCCTGTTATAGTCTAGCTCACACCGTCCTCAGGCAAGGAGTTCGACCTAGGTTGACTCTGGGTCTGTGTGAATGAAGAATGTCCTTTTTATTTGTTTTTAAACCTGCTGCATCATTAAATTTCATTGTGGTGGCCCTAGTTCTTAAAGTTGGGGAGGCCAGAGAGGGGGGTCCCCCCAAGGAATTTGGGGAACCCAGGCTGATAGTAGCCTCAATACTATCTGGTGGCAGCGAAATAAGATCCAAGCTGGGTATAAGCTTGGGGGAGGTTCACAGTAAACACTCAGATGTTGAACTCTAAGTCCAGATTTGAGACAGACGTTTACCACAGAGACACAATTCAGGGAGCGTTTTATTGTCTTTAGCAACTGGGATAGACTATATCCCTGTGTCCACTATTGTAATAATCTTTACAACGTATGCCTTGAGAGGTATCATTTGAAAACTCATAATTTGCTAATCATTGTCCTGGTAAAATATGTGTGGAAACGTTGTATGTAAAGTTATAAGATTCCACTGTATGGTGTTACTAACACATGTTCCAACTCTGAGGAGTGGTCAAACCAATTCCTCATAGACAAAGGGCAAGCTGACCTCTCAGGCAGGTGTAAACAAGGCCAATGGGCCATTATCTGCTAAATGGCCATTGTTTGGCAGGATAAAGGGCAAAGGTGAAAAGTCTACATCTTAGCAAAGAAGTGGCATGGCATACCCTTCCTCACAGACTGTCTGTCACCTTCATTCCCAGCTGGAAATGCTTCTCAAAGAGGGGACCGGACTATAAAAAGAAGGGGCAGACACCTCTTTCTGTCTTTCTCTCACTCTCTGTCCATTGATTCAGTGCACAAGAAGGGACAAACAAAGCATCCATTAAACGAAAGAAGGGGTCCTGGCCTAAGAAGTTTGGTCACTAAGACTGTTGAGAGCATGTGATGAGAAAATCTTTGCTTTGAATTTGACATAGTTTGTTAATTCAAAGTCTGTGTTAAGATCATGCTTGGTAAATAAACTGTTAAACCAGAAATCAGTGAACCAAAATTAGTGTTGGAAACTAGGCCTCTGTGATCATCTGGTCAGACTATAGTACTTCCCTGAATTCATTTCTCTTTGAACAAGAACGTATCTTTTAGAAAAGCATACAAACTTGAATTTAAAATTACCAGTGAGGGAGAGTCCACCACAACCACTGGTAGTTGTTCTCAGGTCCAGCATTACATATGGGTGAACTGGGTGAAGACTGGGGGCACCGTTATAAACAGGGCACCTCTGAAGCAGGTGTGCCCCTCCCCTGAGGTCTGCACCCCTCAGCTCCTGCCCCCTGCCTTGGAGCCACCTCTGCAGCTGTTCCCGGGAGCTTCCTGTCTGCCGGGAGGCAGAGAAGGGGGCGCCACTGTCAGGGTATCCCTCTGCCCGTGTATGGGGACAGGGCTCACCAAAAGAGGGATGGAGCTTCTGGCAGCTGCTGCTGTGTCTGAAGGAGCTTTCCTTCGGGCTAGTGAGTGCCATTCTCTTAAAGGGGCAGCAGGCAGTCTCTCTCACCCTACCTAAGCTCACACACTGTTTCTTTCACACTCACCCCCCAACACATACTTATATTGTTGTTGTTGTTACTTGTTGGTAATTCCTGCAATGCACAGATATTCTCTGTAATTTTATTCTTTCAAAGTGCTATTATTTTAGTTTTTTGACTGATCTGTGCATTTCTTTCTTATGTTTACATTTAATTCTTTGAGTAGTGAGTTCTAAAATGCCTAACCTGTCCTGGCCGGAGTAATTATCATTATTACTTTTATTATCATATTGTGCTTTGTCATTCATTATTGTAGTACAATCAAATAATAGGTATCCTTCTAGAATGTAACTTTAGCTTATACTAACCTTAGCAGTACCAGTTTAAAAACATTAGCTAACATATAACTTTAGACACTGGGCAGATGAAGGTTGTTTATTTTCAAATTGTATTTTTAGTTATATTTGTAAAGTAACTTAACATTTGCATTAAAAGACATGCAGTTCCAGCTATGATACTAATAGCAATGATGGAGTCAAATGTTAGTGAGTCACACACATGATTGTGATTAGTAAACGTAAATGCCAAAATAATTAGAAAAATAAATTCCTTTTCTTAATAAAAGAGAAAAAAACCTGAATCGCATAAGTTAAAATCATGTTTTTAGTGAAAAATTATTTACTAAAATAGAGTAAATCAGGGATTGGCAACCTCTGGCATGTGGCTCGCCAGGGTGAGCCCCCTGGCGGGCTGGGCCCGTTTGTTTACCTGCCGCATTCGCAGGTTTGACTGATCGCGACTCCCACTGGCTGTGGTTCACCGCTCCAGGCCAATGGGGGCTGCGGGAAGCGGCAGCCAGCACATCCCTCATCCCGCACCACTTCCCGCAGCTCCCATTGGCGTGGAATGGCGAACCGCGGACAGTGGAAGATGCGATCAGCTGAACCTGAGGACTCTGCAAGTAAACAAACCGGCCCAGCCTGTCAGGGGGCTTACCCTAGCGAGACGTGTGCCAAAGGTTGCCAATCCCTGGAGTAGATAATGGGAGTAACACAGAGTGTCTTAGAGAAAGTAAGCAGATTTTATTTATTTTTATTTATCTCTACTAAAGATAGTGTAAAAAATATCAAACGTGTGTTTCTGATATCTGTGTTAAAGCTCCAGAACTGATACCCCAAGGCTTGGCATTGGGAATATCTTGCTTTATTATCTCCTAATTGTTCTAAATTCACATATAAACTTTACATGTAGCTTTAACTGAAGTTTGTATAATTTTTTTCTTTCTCTATATAACCATTAGATACAGTGCTCCTGTCAGCTAATTCCTACGTTGTTATCTGCAAAAACCTTAGAGTTTTCAGGTTCCTGCGTTGTTCCTGGAATCGTGGTTAAAGCATCCTTCCCCTTTCCCCCCACAAATCTGAAATGGCGCCCTGGTGAGCCAGGAGTGGCCAGAGGGCTGCAAGAGGGCCATGGGCTCTGGCAAGTTGCAGCCCTCTGTCTGCGACACGTAAGGTTTGAGTGATTTTTTAATGGGGCAGGAATGACAAGACACAATAAAATAGGATTTGAAGCCAAATGGCTATGTTTATTTAGCGGGGATAGTTACACTTTGGGCTAGGAAAAGTGACTTATTAATAATAGCTCTTATTTACTTAAACTATACACTTTTTTATACAAAAAGGGAAAGCAAAACAAAAGAGCAAAGGTAACTGTCTCCCTTATACACAGAATGAAACAGCAGGCAGAAAGCAGAAGGGAGATAAGGACGAGGCAATAAAACAAGTTATAAAAACAAACTTGACCATAATAAAGCAGCGGGCAAGACACAAAAAAGGTGGGTAGAGACGGGGGTGGGTTAGCAAACGCAGGCTGCTTGCAAGAGTTACAAAATACCTACCACACTCTAGATGTAACAGACCAGCAGCACAGACACCAAGTACATGACAAATTGGAGGACATGGTTTTATTTATACGAGACGATACGAGCCGGCAGAAACAGAGGGGTCTCCTGGCTGAAAGGGTGATCGAGCCTTTCAGCTGACACGTGGAAAACTCCTACTGACTCTGCGCAGGCTACAGTTTACTCTGGGGGCTTTTAATCGTGTCGATTTCGGATTGGTTTTCCATTACATATGTCAGCATCGGATTGGTTCCTAGCTCGATCATGTTCTTTTCCTCCTCTACACCTTGCTTTTCCTCCTCAACTATCTTCCTATTTTGTTCTTCATCACCATTTAAATCTTCCACATTTTCCTTTCTTCCAATCCCTGTCTACCAATTGGTATCTTTTTATCATTTATTCATCCAGATATTGACAAAACATGAAATAAGAACCAGACGTATTTTTGAAGATTTTCTTTACAATTACTTACACGCTTAAACAGGGAGGGGGAAGAATTGCAGTCAAAATCTCCTCTTCCTTCTTTGAGAAACTGTTTTCTGAAGCCAGACCGAAAGAAGAAGACAGTTTGATACAGAGATAGAGAAATTTACCTTAGGAAGTGAAGATAAACATCAGAGGAAGAAAAAGCGAGGATGAGTAAAGAAAAGAAAAAACTCCAACAACTGGATAATTGACAGAGGAAAACATGATACGTTTGTATATTTGGGATACAGTAGGTTTGGGGATAATGTTTTCCTTAGATATCAAATATCAGAACGTATTGGGCTTGAGTAGTGCTTCTGTATTTTCATTCTACAGAGCACTTGGCATGAGACATTCTCATAGAGACCCAGCTGTCCTCTCAACATCCTAATTCTGCATGCTTGGCTCTCGGATTTCATTCCACCAACCACTCTAACTGCACGAACACAGGAGAATTTCAAAGTTGCTGAGCTAGAGAATTAGCATAACAGAAAATTTAAACAGGGCACCCTTCATCCCCAACTGCCCCAGAAACCTCTCAGGCTCTCTCCATTGAGTAGCAACTTCATATGATTTATTTACATTCCCATCATCAATACAGTCCCATGCAGCAGTATTATATATAGTGCTTTAACCCTTTCCTGCCAGGCCAGGGAGGAACAGAGGGTTCCCATCCTTGAGAGGTCTGAATACACTGGGCTCAGCTAGCCCTGGTTACTCTCTTACTCCCCCTTGTACTTCTTTCCTGTGGTCTCCTTATACCCCTCAGCTCATGGACTAACTGGCTTATCCAGCTTTCCAGCCTGATCAGCCAATTAGCTTGCACATCCCCAATCATCCTTCTCCAGGAAGCTGATTGATGCCTCAGTGGCTCATCTGCGAGCTTCCAGCCCTCTGTCACAGATTAATTTAAACACATACATGCTTTCTGGAACTATCCCACATGCAGTGTTTGTGGTAAATAAATTGTGTTTAACAGCAAGCAAGACCCTAATCAGAATTGCATTAAATTTCCATCATGAATGCTCCATCCATGAAAAACCTGTATGTTTTATTTGCAGGGGGGGCGGGGCAAGGAGAAGAGGCATTGCTATGAAAATACTACTCAAAGATTTCGGAATGTCATAGACGTTCCCTTCCTCACCAGACATTTTCAGGGCAGCAAGTCAGCACATTTCCAGCACCTGGAATCTTCAGAAACTGATTTACTCCTTGCAATTTTAATTTTGGGAAAGAGCCAAAAAAGAAAGCCTCAACACTTACTGTCAAGGGAGTGGGCCACCTATAAACCTTCTTCATTCAATAGGTGTAGGACAGGTCAACCCACTGTAGCCTTCTTCCTGTACATGTGTGGTACAGAGTTGAATAAAAAAAATTGTTTTTCACCCATTTGGCTCACAATTAAATATATCATTTACATTTCAACCATGTAAAGGGTTTTGATTTCTTAATAGTTGACAAATTTAAAACAAAAAGTAACTTCAAAACCAAAAAGTCTAGATGTTTAATTTTGACACTTTCTTAAGAAACATTGTGAGTTTTTTGGAATTTTTGTGGGGGAGGGTTTTCTACATGAATAATTTGGTGAAGCTGATACAAAGTCATGAAATGTTTTGGTATTGCCAAACCTGATTTTTCACCATAAAGCTTTCACCCCACTCCCCCCAAAAATTCACCAGCACTACTGAAAATAGCATTTAGTGTCTTCCTGGTGCTAAATGGAATATGAGGGGAAAGCCAACCTCTAAAGATGTTTACAGAAGAGAATAGTCTTACCTTGCCCATTCCCAAATTGAGGGAGGAGGAAAGAAGAAACATACAAAGACTAATCAGCTGCATCCCTAAGGGCAAAATTTTCAAAAGTGATGAGTGATTTTGCATACTTCAATTTTTGAGTGCCTGGCTTGAAACATCTCAAAAGGGCCTAATTTTCAAAAGATATTAAGAACTCAAAAAATCAGCTGAAAAATCAGTCCCCTTGATGGCATCTCAATTTGGATACCCTAAATAACTAGCCATATTTGAAAATCTTGGTCTAGGTTGTAAGGTGGGGTGCAATTCACTGGTTCTGTAATGAAACTAAGCAACGTCACTACATTTACTGGGCATCTTAGAAGTTTCAGTCGAATGCAGTTTGAAATAGCCCATCCATTAAATTCCAAAGCTCAGGAGCCTATTACCTCATCAGCTGTGCACATATGACTCCCATTGAAATCAATGGGAGTGGTGTGTGTGTAACTGCTAGAATACTCAGGCCCCAAGGTCTTACATGGAAATGTCAACTAATTAATTATTAGCAACACTTCTTATACCATTATAATCTAGTGTCAAAAACTTGCTTCCTTTAGAGAAGCAAAATCTGAGCTCTGATATAGCTAGTTCTGACAATTTGTCTTTTTCAGTTTCCTGTCATCAAGAGACATCATATAAATGTAAAAACTTAGTGAAATCATAAAAGCACTCACTCCAAAACTAGAATCTTTTGTGGAAGTGGCATGATGATAATTCAATGATATTTGAAATCATTGCTGAAGGCTGTGGGGCAATTTTACTTTTGAAAGGAAAACGAGTTTAAGGACTCAACAGGAGGCAACATACTGTAAATTGTGTCTTTTCTCTGTAGCGGTAACTAGACTGTCACTTAGGGCTATTGATGTGGATCACACCATAAAACAGAGAATCCTTTTAGCTTTTTCTCTTCACTGTGACAGAATGCAAGGAACTGTAAAAGCCCTTGACATTTCCTTTTACATTAGTAGGCAGGCTGTCTAAAACATCAAGGATGAAATTTATCAGGGGTGTAGAGGTTCTCTCTTTTTTTTAAATTAAAGTTAGTGTTCCCATGGTGTGTTTTGTTGAGTATTGGAAGAATGTACATATAAAATATGTCATCAACCATGCACAAATATAGTGAAAGACATCCAGCATTGCACGGTAGAATTGCAAAATGTGTGGGTATATAAATCCTGACTAAAGGCAGAGATCAGCCCTACATAGTATAGTCCTGCTTCACAACTGAACTCAGAATGAAACAAAATGTTTTTGTCTCATCTAAGAGAAGCACGTTGTATTCATGCATTATTAGAACTAACACATAATGTACAAGATACTCTCTAGTATATTTTTTGAAGAATTTGATATTCATTCAAAAAGCCGAGAAAGCTTGAATGAATTCTTGTGTGACACCCAAAATCATAACTCCAACCAGGGATGCAATGGTGGGGAGGGAAGGCTGGGAGACTCAGCCTTCACCCTGCTAGGTCTCTGACTCGAGCTGGAAATTTGACTCAGTGTGACACACTGTACCTCATGTTCACCACTTTTATATGGCTATGATATATTTTGTACAAAGTATGCATTGTAAGGTATCATTTCAAAGCTCATAATCTGCTGAACATCATTATCCTGTTAAAATATGTGTAACAACACTGTGTGTAAAGCTATCATATTTTACTATATGTGTTATTGAAATATGTTGTGATTCTGGGGAATGTCCACAGACTAGCTCCTCAGAGACAAGAAAGGACTGAGCACAGGTGTTAGAAAACTATTAACTGCTGAAACAACCATTCACCAGCAGGGGAGACTGTAAAGAAAAAATGTACATGTCATCTTTGAGACTGCTCAAACTTCATATACACAGAAGGTAAAAACAAGTAATTTTCAATTCACCTAAAAGACATTTTGCATCTTACGTACACAGGACTGTTTTGTCTACACCCCAGCTGGGGGTAATCCTCAAAGAGGAGGAAAAGGTATAAGAACGGATAACTCACAATACACAAATTACCTCTTTCCCTCACCCCCATCGCTGCTCATAGCAACTACAAACATGAAAGAACAAAGGAAGATTTTGGAACCAGGGGAAGGCTCTCCCACTAGCACAGTCTGCTGTAGGCTTTGGGGTGAGAAACCCTGGCCCCCTCTCCTTTTTTATGTTTTTTTTTTCAAGATCACTTAATGTGGCAAAGTTTAAGAATTAGCTTCCATGTTTATTCTTTTGTTTATTTTGCAGCCATTCCTGACCTTTATGCCTCACTGCTTATGATCACTTAAAATCCGTCTTTTTCTAATTAATACACTTGTTTTATTAGTTTATCTAAACTAGTGTGTTTGATTGAAGTGTGTGGGAAACCTCTGCTTGAGACAAGAAAACTGGTGCATATTCATTATCCATTGTAGGAATTACAAGCTATTTATGTGTTTGTATGGTCCAGTGGGCTACTAAATGGTAGAAGACACATTTCTTGGAGGCTGGCAAGGGTGGGATTGAGGGATATGTGGGTGTTGTCCTATATGTGATACAAGGATGGCTGGGCACAGCATTCTTATACTCGTCTAGGAGTGACTTTGCCTGCTGGCAGTTGTGAGCAGAGTGTGGAGGGGTTTGTTGTTCACTAGCAAAGCAGTGTAAAAGGCATCCCAGGCTGAAGAGCTGAGGGGACACATCAGTTCAGGTTACACCCAGGGAATGTCACACTTGCCTTCACCTCTCTTAGAACATAGGGAGAACCGAACCAAATTTGAGTGGTGCTGCAACTCTTTGCACCTCGTTGCCTCCCCCCATGTTTGCAGTCCTCCTGGCACCCAGGGGAACTAGGCATTCCTCAGGGAGAAGTGGAGTGGGCAGGGCTGGACTGGGAACCATCAGTCCACAGGAGGATGGGAAGATTGGATCCAGGCTTTTATCAGTTCCTGGGGAAGTAAAGACGAAGAAGGAGGATGGGGTCTGGGACCCCCAGAACTAGCCTCTCCCCTGGTGGGGATGCTTCTCTTCAGCCTGACTGCTTCTCTGGGTATGAGCTCAGGTCTGAGTGTGCGGCAGGGAGATCACAGGGCTAGGTGCAGGACAATGTGAGTGGGCTTGGTGTGGAGCAACAGGCAGGGAGTGTGCATGGAGCGCGGGGAAAGCATGGGGTTAGGTATGGAGCAGTAAAGGAGGGGGAGAAAGAGTGTGCATGCACACACACAGTAGGGAGAGTGTGCGGCTGGGTGCAAAGGCAGCTGAGAGCACTCAGAACTGGGTATGGGGGAGTGGCACAGGGAAAAGAGCTGGATGCAGCACCAAAGAGGGAGAATTCTTGGCACTCCGCCTTATGAAAATTCTTATTGCTCCCTGGATCCATCAGTTAAGAGAGAGAATCAAACACATACTGACTCTACCTACAATGTTTCTCACAAATGCAGTTACCATGGCAATTCTGATTAATCCAATTTAGTTCCTGAAAGTTTCAACTTTCTACTTTCATTTTACAGTTCAAACACTTCGTTTAAATTGTATAAATAACATGCCATCTGGAAAAATAAAAACCATTTTTGTTCAGTTTTTACTGGCTTTAATTCATGAATGCATATTTGTTTGCACCTAGAGTAGTGACTCCTAAGTGCTCAGAACACATTACACACTACCTGTTGCATAAGGCTCCAGTCCTGCATTTTCCTTGCCTTAACAAGGAACACAGGACTGGGGCCTATGTCTAATAAATATGCAAACACCAGGTTTTGTGCATTTCATTTAGATGTTTACAGAGTTTGGATATTTTTATAAGCTACCATAACAACCTTCCCCTTATTTTTAAATCACATTTTTCAGAATATTAGTTTATGAGGATTTGCATGTTTTGTGTTTTAACTTCCTTCGTATGGATACTGTTGATTTGTTCTCCTGAGAAGTCACGTTATCTTGGTTAATGAACTAGCAAGTTTGAATTAATGAACAAAGACATTGATATTTGCCATTATCCTTTCAAATTTTAGCCCTATATACCCAAACTGCCACTTTAGTAATCTAAGTCCCATTTAAGCCCCGTTGGCATTAACAAAACCCCTGCTGCGCTACTGCTTAACTCTGTAGGTGCCTAAACTCACTCGGTGAGTAAATTTTGAAATAAAAGTTCCTTCTGTGCCTATTTTTTCTGACTTTGGGCACATGCACTATGGCCTCACTCTAGGTGCCCAGACCCCTAAGCCCCAGTTGTGATCCACAAACCAGGGAAGAATAGATGCTCCTTTGCCTATGTCACATTTGGGGCCTGATCTGGTAGATATGCTCAGAGGCCATCTCGCTCCACAGAAAACAGCTAGAGAAGGAGGGCATCTGTAATGGGCCAGCGTGGCTCCCCTCCTCCCCGGAGAGGGTCAAGCCCCGCCGGAGGCCAGAGTGGGTGGAGCTACAGAGCTCTGAGCCCGCCCCTCAAAGGATCAGGCAGCGACCCGGAACTATAAAAGCTGACCCTCAGAGCTCAGTCAGGCCCCAACAGCCAGAAAGATCAGATGTACCTCAGGGAGCTCGAGACTGGGAGACTCCAATGACCCAGGGGAGCCGCCCAGACTAGCTTCCCCGCCCCTGCCACACTGAAGAGCCGACGGGGCTTCTCTGCCCCTGCTGCTACCCAGAAGAGCTGCCGGTGCTACCCTGGCCCGACTATCCCGAGGAATTCCCGGACCTACCACCCAGCCCTGGTCGTGATGAGCCTATGCTCGTGGACCCTTCAGAGGCCGACATTAGGACCTAGGTAGATCTCGAAGGGGAGTACAGAAGCAGCCTGGGGGCAGCCGACCCCAGTCAGGCTGCGGAGTTTCCGGAGCCTATGTCAGTGTGTTGTGGTCAGGATCCCCCACTCAGCGGAGTGATAGCCGCTGTTAGGGCCCTGGGCTGGGATGCAGTGGAGTGGGAGGGCCTGCGTCCCCCCTGCCACCCACTCCGGGGTGGCAGGACCCACCCCCTGGCCTGAGGAGGCCGATAACCGTTACTGTTGCTCAGCCCTGACCAAAGGCCTGAGCTTATTGACTCAGCGTTTGTTACCCGCCCTGACCCAGGGCTGGACCTTAGTCTATTACTGGTACTACTCAGTCCTGACCCAGGCCTAAGCTTACTGACTCTGTGTTGGCTGTCTGCCTTGGCGTAGGGCCTGGTGCCTTGCGGCTGGTATGGCAGCCCTGCCGGAGGGCCTGAGCCCCTTGTCCACTGGACGGACAAGCCCCGCAAGGACCGCCAGGCTAGTTTCCCGGACCAACTGGAGTGGAGTGGGCCAGCGTGGCTCCCCTTCTCCCTGGAGAGAGTCGAGCCCCAGCCACCCACATTTACAGCATCCCTCATAACTTTTAGCCTAGCAGATAGAATAGTCACCTGGCTGTAAGTGTCAGGCACTGCTTCCAATAATCGGGCCTAGTGGATGGAGCGTGGGTCACAGCTAGAGGTAGGTTTGGGCCTGGGCCAAGGATGGTCCTGGAATTGAGGTCTGAGGATAGACCGGGGAAGGAATCGGTCAAAACCGTGTCTAAGCAAGGTGGCCAGAGTTCAAAGACAAGTCTATACCGAAGCTGGAGGCCAGATATGTGTCAAAGGTTGAAACTGGACAGTCAGAGTCTGAGGGATTGATTGGGGATGGAGGGAACGCAGGGCCTCAGAAGGCAAGGCTGGAGTGGGTTCCCAGTGAGGTTGGAGCAAGGCTAGTGTATGGCAAGGACAATACTGGCATAAAGGAAAAAAAAGGCAAAACTGACCCTGAGGCAGGGGCAAACTGAATCTCTTGAGTCTGATGCAGTGCAAGGCAGCAGGAGATTGCCTGGCTGGATAGCACTGTTGCTCAGGCTGATCTGCAACTCTTCTGGGGTTGTGGAAATAGCTGACTCAAGCTCTGCTCAGTGATAGGCTGCTGCTGCATGCCTGAGGGCTGACTTACTACAGCAGCTGAATGAACAACCTTGGTTTGGCTGTGAGTTTGCTTCATACTAGGAGAACCCAGTTCAAGTCTCCCCCCAGACCCGCAGCTGTCTGATGGGGAGAAAGGATTTGAGCAGGGGTCTCCCATCCCTCAAGAAAGTGCGCTAACCCCTGAGCTATGGACTATTTTGATGTGGGGCTTCCTCAATCTCTCCTGTTGAAGCTATTCCACTTTGTATAAATAATTAGAGTAGGGGGACTTGACTCTGGGTTTCCTACATCCTGAGTGAGTACCTTGCCCAGAGTCAGTCTGACACTCTCTGGCCCAATGCCTGTTTAAATATTTGTTTGCAGTGGTACAGCTTCAATGAATAGAAGTTGAAACTAGACAAATTCAACTTGAAAATAAATTGCAAAATTTTGAGAGTAAAGGCAAAGAGAAAGTGATGGGGAATCCATTGTAATTCTTTAAATCAAGATGGGCTGTTGTGACAAACTGGGAAATATTTATTATTTTTAATGAATATTGTGCATCTCTTTGTGTTTGTTTCTGAAGGGCTACTTGCTATCCAGGTACATCACAAGAGATTCTTAAAGGAACCAAGCAAGAAAGGTAAAACAATGACACACATAAAAGTCCTTGAGGAAACAATGGGGAAATTATTTATTGGGAATACACCTACCCAGCACTAGTCAGACTGAGACTTGTTTATTCTTCCCAAGGCTAAGTCTAGGATCAAAAGGAGGATATCTAATATTAGATAACCTCTGGCCTAGAAAATCGTGGGGGCTAAGTGAACAGCCAAAGGCTCTCTAGGGAGACACAGAGAAAGAGAGGTGCAGAAATTACAGTGGGGTAGTTTGCATCTCTTAATCCAGAGATAAAGGAAACTGGGCTATCTGAAATGTATGAAAGCTTACAAGGAAAGATTAACGGTTAAGTAAAATGGAATATGCATGTAGACCTTTATTTTTTTACCCCTCACTCTATGTGCTATGTGTTCACCTTTGGATGAACAAATAATTCTTTCATTTGAAAGTGAAAGGGCTTACAAGTGCCAAATCAAATTGAGCCTGTTGTGTTAATACTGTTGGAAAAAATGGACAAACTGATGTTCAGAGACCAAGTCCCAGAGTGGTTGAATCTTGTGGTTTCACCCAGACTGAAGTGTAAGAAGCCAGGCATGTCACCTAAGGGAGGTACTTGTGAAGAACTACAGGAGTTGAAAGTGTAGTTTACACTGTAACCAAGACAGATGTGTTTCTAAAAGATGTGCTCTCACTCAACCAGAAGTTATAGGCTTAATACAGAATTTTTGGGTGAAATTCTAATAGCCTGTGTTTATGCAGGTGATCAGACTTGATTAATGTGTCAAAATAACTTGATCTCTTTTTTTTTTTGATGAGATTACAAATTTGGTTGATAAATGTAAGATACTTAGACTTATAACTTGGTACCACACGATATTTTGATTAAAAAAACTAGAATGATATAAAATTAACATGGTGCATATTAAATGAATTAAAAACTGGCTCACTGATAGGTCTCAGTGTAACTGTAAACAGGAATTTATCAAGCAGGTCTGTTTCTAGTGGGATCCTGCAGGGATCAGTGCTTAACCCTATGCCATTTAACATTTTACTCCTGAGGGCATTCTATTTCAAAAAATCTAAAATTCTGCAAATTTTATTAGTCAAAATAACACTTAATCATACCAGTTTCAATTATTTTGGTAATTTATTTCAAAATACCTGTCAGCAAGTATGTCTATAACAGACACACACACAAAAATCCCTCAGAAGTAGAGTTAAAGAAACCTCTATGACAACCCAGTTCCTATTTCTCTGCATCCTTCCCAACTCCCCCACAGAGCCCAGCCAAGGTGCCCTCAGCCAATATACACAAACCCCCTTGCCCCAGAGCCCAGTCATGCCCCACCCAGCCCAGATACCTGCACCCTCTCCCCCCTGAGCCTATCTCTGGCTTCCACAGATGCCTGCTTCCCCCCCCCCAAAACCCTGAAACCCACTTCCCCGCCCCCAGGGATCCAGAGAGAGAAACAGCCTGATGCTTGCTCCCAGGCTTGCATGGCGTTTTCTGCGCATCACTGTCCCCTTCCCTCAGGGTGTGCTGGGAACTGCAGCTGCCAGGGATCCTCTAGCTCCCTCCCCTCCTCCCCCAGTAGTGTCTTCGATGTGTGATCTGGACTCTGCTAGGTCCAGCAGCCCCAAGTGGTGGCCAGCAGCACTGCAGCCCATTTCTGTCAGGGGGGAAAGGAAATTGGGTGCATGTTAATTTCTGCAAAATTCTGCATTGCACAGTTGCACAGAATTCCCCCTGGAGTAACATTTTTATCAGTGACCAGGAAGAAAAGAGGTTACTCACCCTGTGCAATAACTGAGATTATTCAATATGGTTGTCTCTGTTGGTGCTCCACTTTACATAAGAACATAAGTTCTCTGCACTTGAAATCGCAGATTTTTAGTAGCAGTACCTGGTTGGGCTGCACATGCACTGTCCCCATCTCATGCCGCCTATGGTGGTTACAAAGCAATGTGTGACCAACCCTCCCCACATCCATCAGTTCCTTCTCTACTGTAGAGTCTCTAACATGAAAAGTCCAAAGTAGAAGGGAGGAAGGAGAGTACTGGAACACTCACAGGGACAAGCATCTCGAAGAACCTCAGTTACTGCACAGGGTGAATAACCTTCGCTGCTTCTTCAAGGTCTGTCCCAGAGGGTGCTCCACTTTAGGTGACTCTAGAGCAATGCCCCTCAGTGGAAGAGAAGGGCTCTGGAGTTGCAGTCATGGCAGATGATAAAACCACAAGTCCCAATATAGTGTCTGATGTCAAGTGCTGCTCTATGGTATCGTGCAGTGTGAATGTATAGGAAGAGATCCAGGTTGCTGCTCTGCAAATGTACACAATGGGCACATTATAGAGGAAAGCTATCAGTGTAGGAAAAGCTCTGAAGTGCGTGTGCCTCCCTGGTGAGGTTTGTATCTGTTGATGATGATAGCAAAAGTCAGTGCACTCAGACATCCATTTTAACAGCCTTTGTTCGGATATAGCATCTCCCTTAGATCATTCCATGATGGAAAGAAATAACTCTGACCTTTTGAAAGACTTTGTCCTTTCAATGTAAAGGCTAGCGGCCTTCAGACATCCAGGGTATGAAGCATTGCTGCTTGTTTGTTCCCATGAGGTTTTGGGAAGAATGATGGTAGATGGATGGGTGGAGCCAAATGAAATGACAAAACTATTTTTAGATAGGAACTTGGGGTGCAGTCATAGGGTAACTTTATTTTTGAAAAATATTGTATATGGGAGATGTGCCAGGAAGGCCCCCAGTTCTCCCACTCATCGGACAGATAGCAAGAAGTGTAGAAGTGAGTACGTTGCTAGTGGTTCAAAAAGGGGCCCTGTAAGGCATCACAGCACCAAACTGAGGTCTCATGAGGGCATTGGGGCTTGTATTTCAGGCTAGAGGTTGTGAAGATTCTTGAGAAAATGTCTGGTGACAGGGTAGGCAAAGATTCAGAACTTGTCCACTTTGTAGTGGAATGCTTTGACTGCCACAAGGCAAACTCTAATTGAGCTAATGGAGAGACCTGATTTTTTGAGTTCCAATACCATTGGTAGAGGAGAAGTAGTTGCCACTGTTTGCTATTATAACACCATGTATGAAATCTCTTCCATTTGTGAAGGTAGGTATACTGCGTAGTGGACCTTCCTGTGTTTAAAAGAATATGTCTTACTTCCTCTACACAGGTCATTTAACTGTCTCAGAACCCTGGAGTAGCCATACCTTCAGGTGGAGTCTTGCTAGGTTTGGGTGGTAGACCTGGCCTGCATCCTGAGACAGGAGATGAGGTACAAGTGGAAGTGCGTGTGGTGGGCTCATGGCCATCTTCAGGAGGTAAGGAAACCATGTTTGTCTGGGCCATGTGAGAGCTATCAAGATGACTCTGGAGTTGTTGGTCCTTATCTTTTGTATGATCCTGGCTAGGAGAGGGGTGGAGAAAAAGCATACAGAAGATGTGTATCTCATTTGTGGAGAAAGGCATTGCCGAGATAACGGAGTCTGAGGCCCACTCTGGAGCAGAAGTATGGGCACTTGGCATTCTGGTTTGTTGCAAAGAGGTCTATAGTTGGAACCCCCAGCATCTGAATACATTCTACAGTACCCTGGTTTCATTTCCTACTTGTGGTCTTGGGAAAAGGTTCTGCTCAGTCCATCTGCTGTGATATTTTGGCATCCTGGTTGATAGGAGGCTAGGATTTCGATGTTAAGGCACAAGTACTATTTCCATAGTTGCATTTCTTCTGTGCATAGGGAGCATGACCATGCCTTTCCTTTCTCTTTCTCTCTCTCCTATGTATATATAAACAAAACATGCAAGCGATGTTGTCTGTCAGCACCTTTATGGTCTTGTCCCTAATCATGGGTAGGAAGTGTGAGCATGCACTGCAGACTGTCCACATCTCCAGTAGGTTTATGTGTAATGTTGCTGCTGTCGGGGACCAGCAACCTTGGATAGTGTGGTTGCACAGGTGTGCCCCCCAGCCTAGCAGAGAGATGTCCATTGTGAGTATCATCGATAGGGGGGTCTGTGCAAAGGGAACTCCTGAACAGACAGTGTGTGGTTGAGTCCACCAAGGTAGAGAGTTCTTTACTTTGGTTGGAATCATAAGATGCTTGTTTATACTTTATGTAGAATATATATCGCCCTGAGCCAGCCTTGCAGGCATTGCATATGTAGTCTATTGTGCTTGATGACAAATGTCACTGCTGACATATGGTTTAATAGTTGGAGGCAGGGCCTGGCCAATGTCTGTAGGTTGGCTTGGATTTAATCAACTTAATTGCTCTGAGTGGTAAATCTGTGCTGGGGCAGAGAGGTTGTAGCCTTCACAGAGTCGAGGTAGGCCCTAATGAATTCCAGTCTCTGCACAGGTGTGAACGTTGATTTTTGTTGGTTTACCTGTAGACCCAGCTGTATGAAGAGAGGTACTATGCTTTGGGTAGATTCTAGGGCCTCTTCTTGAATCAAGGCTTGGAGTACGGAATATTATGACCCCTTGTCTCCAGAGGTGAGCTGCTGCTACCACAAGGAATTTCAAGAATAAATGTGGAGCTGTTGACAAGCCAAAAGGAAGTACTTTGTATGAGCGTTTCCTCTAATTTTTTCCATACTTGTGCAGAATGAATTTTGTTATGTGCACTATGTCAAGGTAATGTGTGGATGTGTGCCACTAGTGGAAACCAAAAACCTAGATATGATGTATATATTTTTTAAAAGTTACCATGGCGATAATTACTCCAGCCATTTTAGAACTCACTACTCAAAGAATTAAATGTAAGTGTAAGAAATAAAAATGATGAAATGCATAGACCAGTCAAAACACTAAAATACCACTTTGAAAGAAGTATCAAGAAGCAATAACAATAATAAGTATGTGTTGGGAGATGTGTGTGAAAAACAGTGTGTTTGTGTGTCTGTGTGGAGAGACAGACACACACACCGTGTGTGTGTCTGTGAGAGAGATGTATGCTTTTAAGTATGCTAAGCCCACTTTAAGTACATTTGCCCTTTTATGGAGATCAGCAAGTTCAGATAGCAGCAGCTGCCGGCAAACTCCCTCCATCCTGAGCCTTGTCACATCCTCCCCACATCCCCCTGATCTGTGGTGATGGGGTATGGGGAGGGGGACACCCTGTCATCAGCACCTCTCTCCCCTCCCCCTCCATTCTGCACAGCAAGGAGGCGGCTCCTGGGAGCAGCTCCAAGGCTTCAGCACTAGGAAGTGCGCATCCCTGCATATTAATGTCAGTAGAATGGACTCTGTTCAGGCAACACCATTTCAGATCCAGGGTGAACCCATTATCTTCCCTGAGGATGGGCAAAGCATACCAACATATCAGCATGCCCACGGGTTTCCACATCCAACAGACACCTAAGGATACCATTGCAGAGATCCTAGAGATGTGGCCAGGATCAACTCCTCCCTACTGGCACCATTGCAGAAGATCAACATTTTGAACACCTTGCTAATCCCCCATATCTCATTTGTCCTGAGGGGATCTGCCGTGGCGAAGGCAGACAACACCATCAGGCAGCTAGTGAAGAAGTGGATGTTTCTTCCCCAGAGAGCCAGCAATTAACTGGTGTACACCTTGCACTGACAGGGCAGCACCAACATCCCTCATATGGGTGATCTCTGCAACGTTGTGGTGATCACTCACACCTTCTGCCTTCTGACATGCCCAGATGCCCTGGTGAGAAACATCACAGAAAATGCTATGCAGGATGTCATCAAGAATAGAATCGCAAGGACCTCATCCAACCAAATGTTGCCTCTACCTGAGTGGCTCCCTGGAAGGTGAATTTGGAAAAGACGGGGGAGACTTTGCTTCACTCTGGACTTGTGCCCGCAATGCTATGTGATGACAAGAAGCGTATCGGCTGCCGCTGGACGTGGGGCGAGGAACGCTGGGAGTCCTGGTGCTATGGTTGAAGAACACAGACCATAAAATCATCACTCCAAGAGCCAGAACCATGCTGAAGAGGACCCTGAAGGATGCCATCCGCTGCCAGTATGTGGAAAACCTGAAGTGGAAGCCGGACCAGGGGAAGGTGTTTGAGGTAACGTGCAAGTGGAATGCCAGCAACCACTTCCTCCCAGGAGGCAACTTCACCCAATTTGCCAGCTGGAGGTTCATTCACAGTCCTGTGATGCAGTCACTCTAAAGGAAGGAGGAGACCTTTGTTGCTGGGGGAGCACACAGGAACCCTGCAGGACACTGTAGACAAGGCCTCCTGAAGGACTGAGTAACTTTTCAACTTTGCTCTTGTGGTAGGGGTCTCAACTGTTGCTGTGGGAAGGCAGGAGGTGTGGTATGGAGACTGCCCCGTGGTCTATCTGTCCCCCCTCACACCACCGCTGCTCCCTCCAACACCCCTACTTACACTCTGCCTCCATTCCTTACACATAGGCTCAGCTGCTTGCCTCACCTCTGATACCAGTCAGCTCTGTGTTCTTGGGGAACCAGGGTGCAGTATCCAGCCTGACTCATGAAAGACATCTCCCAACCCCCCAGCCTCTGCTTAAACCAAAACCCATCAGAGGAAAAAAACTTTCAGAGAGCAGTGAAGGGCATTGGGGGACACACCTAGACCCCTCCTGACAAGGGTGACAAGATTAAGACATCTCCTTTAGCATACAAAATGGAGAGCAGAGACAACTTCCCTAGCCTCATCTGCATGAAACAGGGAGACATCTCAATTTGCATACAGAATGGAGAACAGAGCCACACTGAACTCTGGGACCAGAAAGCAGGGACGCATTGAATCATGAGAATCCCAGCTCCAGATGCTAATGAACCTACGCCTGCACACACCCAGCTCAGCAATTATCAGACCAAGTCTAGTAATAAATCTTTGACTCATATCCCAAAATACTGAAGCAGCCTAGTTGCATTGTGAGCAAACTAGAAGAAAACACCACCCATAGCCAGGAGTGATCAGCTCCTATTGTCTAGCCCAGGGCTGGCTCCAGGCACCAGCTCACCAAATAGGTGCCTGGGGTGGCCAACGGAAAGAGGCGGCACATCTTGGAGGGAAGGACCTGCCACCAAATTACTGCTGAAGAATGAAGCAGCAGTGGTAAAGCTGCCGCCGAAGAGCTGCCGATTGCGGCTCCCCCCCCCCGCCCCTTGGGGTGGCAAAAATGCTGGAGGCGGCCCTGGTCTAGCCTAAAGAAAATCCTTGAGTCATCAAGTCCCTTGAACCGTTATATTTTGTCTACAAAATTCCTACTCACCCTCCAGTCAGCGTTCTGATGCTTAGATCCAAACTATGCATTGGTTCCACTGGGACTCCATATTCTCATGATTGATCATGCTGAGGACTCTGCCTATCTCCAGTTCTCAGGACCCTGAGCTACCACCATCACCTGGGAACCTCAACCAGTTCAAGCTTCAAGGAGGGGTGAGATATCCTTTGCTTTCTCTCTCTCTCTCTCTCTGTTTTCCTTTCTACCTTAGGTATTAACCTTGAATAATGTAACTTATGTTGGTTTAGCCCTCCTTGCGTAGTTATCACTATTATTCAATAAATAACTTTTATGGTTAAGTTGGTTGTTTCTCTTTCTTGCTGAACTTTACTCTTTTTGTGTTTTTAGCTTCCCCCATTCACTCTACAGCAACACTTCTCAGCTTGACAGTGCTGATTGACCCGGTCCGCTCAGACTTGCTCTGTTAAGTGTGTGTGTGTGTGTGTGTGTTCGTTCCTCTGGTTCTGGGGGAATCCAGCCCTGGGGAACCTAGGTCCTGCAGGACAGCTCCATTGGGAAGGGACTTGCAGAAAAAAGAAGCAGAGCTCCATATGAAAACACAAGTGACACAAGCAGTACACTGATAGAATTACAGAACACTCCACTCTTCCCCGCCCTGAAGAGTAACCTGAATAAATTAGCATACCCCAAAGTAACAGGCAAATCTGGTAACACCTCTTTCTAACATCTGGGACTATTGCAGCAGCCACCACTGACTGAATTTTGCAGGTGCACATGCCCCTCCTCCCCTGCTGCTTCTGGCTCATGGACTTTCACACCTTCTGCCTTGTCCACCAGCCTCCTTGCAGCAGGTTGCCCCCTTCCCATCCATCCCTTGGTACCCCTTGCTCTGGCCCTCCTAGCTGCTTCTGTTTGTTTGCCTGCCCCGCCCCAGTACTTGAGTGATTGTTAAATTGCCTGCCCTGCCCTCAGCCCTTGCAGCTAGTCCCTTTTGGTTTGCCTGTCTTGGCCCTGGTCTGTTTCCAGCCTGTTCCTTTTCCCCTTCGTCTCCAGTGTCCCCCCCCCCACCCGTTAGCCCCTTGCTTCATGCACCCAAGCCCCTCCCCCCCCAAAGCACTTGAGCCCCTTTCCTGTTTTTAGAGTAACAGCCATGTTAGTCTGTATCAGCAAAAAGAACAGGGGCACTTGTGGCACCTTTAGAGACTAACACATTCATTTGAGCTTTTTTTCTCGTTTTTGTTGAACTCACTGGGAATGGGGCTGCACAAGCAGCTGCCCAGGGACATGATTTTGCCTTGCAGCCCAGCCCAACCACCGCCCCTGAGTAGTTCTTGGAGCCCCTCCTCACCCCAGTTTTGTGCCCTCAAGCCTGAGTGGTCTGCACAGCTCCAGCCCAGCTTGGCTTTAGCCCCATGGTCCATTGGAAGGAGTCTGGTGGTCTGGATTTGACCTGCAGTTGGCCTATTAATCACCCCTGAACTGGTAATTATTTTGGAGAAGGTATGTGATCTGTTATATACAGCAGGTCAGACTACATTATCAGACTTGTGGCCTTAGAATCTATGCAACTAGCCAACATCGTTTTGGTTACAGCTAGTTCAGAACAGGCAAACTGTGTGAATCCGTTTTTATTTTTAATTATTATTAGTAGTAACTAACTTTTCTCCTACCCTGTTAGCTTCCTTTCTTCCTGGTCACTCACCAAATTGCGTTCTCTCAAAACTTTCCCTGTGCATTCTTTTTTCTCCATAATAATATATTATGAATGTTAATTACTGCAATCATAAATGAACACAAGCCATTTCCAGAACATGGTCGTAACCACTATATTTAACAGAATATATTCCTCAACATGCTAAATGTGTAGTGTGTGTGTGGGGGTGGTGTAAAAACATCTTCAATACATAGATGTGTGGTGCCAATCAGCATAGCAACAGGGTGCTATGCTAGTTCTTAGTATACAATATGCACTGTTCTTAAATATGGATAGCACAATATAGAGACCACATTATACTCCCTGTAAAATAATGCACCCACATGGAATACACGACTACAGCTACTCACAGAAGAAATACTTATTTCCCTTAGTCTAGTATGGAACATAAATAATCTAAAATTTGGCAACATAAACCAAGCGATAAAATGCCTTATTGTCCAGAGTAAAGATTCCAATAACCTACAGTATTTACTGTACCTGCTCACTCTTTATAGACATTTCCCCGTCTTTCTACTGCCATAAGATAGCTTGCTCTTTAAGCTTCCATGCACTGAAAACAAGACCCAGCCGATGTAATTGGGATACTTAGGAATCAGCTGTCATATTTTAAGCATTGTCCACCCTACAATAGCTAATTATGGTTGTAATGAGTTCCCCCCCACAGGGGTGCCACATGGAACTGGGGTACCACTGAGCCCTCTGATCCACCAGCCTGAGCTCCCTCTCACACTGTGCTGCTGTGACAAATTACAAAGCCCTCCAAGCTTGCATTTTCACCAGCATTCAAACAGGTAGGGAGACACCCAGTTGCAATTACAAGCCTCCCAGCCTAGGACCCCAGAGCAGTACAGTCCTGCCCTGGTCATATGTAGCAAGTATATGTGTTAGACACTTGATCCAACTCTCTCTTAATGTGAAGAGGGCTGTGCACACTTGTAACTGAGCTGAGATTTTCCCCAGACACTTTAGTCAAACATATACTGGTTTGGATTAAAACAAAATACATTTATTAACTATAAAAGGATAGATTTTAAGTGATTATAAGTGATTGCCTAGTAAATAAACAAAACTGCAAACTGAGTTTAACATACCAGATAGGTAGGATATGAATTAGCAAATTCTCACTCTGAATGATAAACAGGCTGGCAGATTCTTAAGGCACAAGCTACCTTGGCTTTGCAGCTTGAGTTTCTCAGGTTTTCATACACAGGCTAGCAATCCCTTAGCCTGGAACCATCACTTCCACCCCTTTCAGTCTTTATTTCTCAGGTGTTTCCAGGCGTGTTGTTGTAGGGAGAGTGAGGTCCCATCATGATGTCATTTCCCCCTTTTATATCTTCTTCCCACTTGCTGGAAAGCTCTTTTGCTGTGATCTGTGTGGTCAAACAGTTCCCATTGTCCAGTGCTATCTCTGAGAGGTTTCTATTGTACACAGTTCCTGGGGTAATCTTTGTGCTTGTGTGCATTTCCTCAATAAGCCATTAACATTGTTTGGCCCTTTCTACCATTGTATGTGAAAGGCTTCTTGTGGGTGTTTTCAACCTCACAATGTGTTTGTAACACATACATAGCCAAACTTCATAAATTCACATATGATGACAGCACATACAATCTAACAAGATATTAATGTCTAGCAGATCAAGACTAGTTTCTAGGAGTGTTTGGCCCTAATGTAGACCATATTTTCTCCTTCATTTCCACTCAGTTTCTTTTCTCCATCCTGCAAAGTTTCTACAACTGCTAATCGTGTTTTAATTGCCAACTAGCACAAGTTAACTAACATCATTGTAAAGTGTCATGTAGACACTACAGAGGAACCCACCACCCCCCACACACACTACTTTTTAGGAAAGAAATATTGATAATGCCGTTGACTGCCCAAGAGCAAGTTATTTCCTTTTATAAAAAACTCAATGCATGGTGTACTACTCTCCATGAATGCAGCTGTATATCTAACTCCTCACACTCAGCAAAAGCCAACAAAAAATACCTCAGTAAATAACCCTCCCCACTGATGGGGTCCCAGATCCTGGGCTCAAGCCCTCGCCTGAATATCTGCACTGCAATTTACACACCCTGTAGCCCAAGTCCTGTGAGCTTTGAAATTCCAAGTGTAGCCATACCCATAGTGTAAATGAGAAGCAGATTGCGGATGTCATTAAAACTTTTGAGAAAACACCATAGTTAGCATTCGGGACAGCTAGGCCTGGGTTCCCCAACTTCTCGCTGGCTAATTCTATACACATGTAGTCTTTTATGCAGGGTCACCAGCTGTCACACTGCCTGTCTTCAGGGCAAATTGTATCTGCAGGGCTGTCTGCGGTGCAGGTGAATGGCAGCCAGGACTGGTAGCAAGTGCTAGAGCAGTTACAGAGCAGAATCTGCCTCACTGGTATTTATACTGGTGCAATTACTATGGTTCAATTTTCTAGTACAGATGCAGGACAAAAGAACTCTAATTCCACCCTGATTTGGTGTAGGTTATAAATTCTGTGTGGAATTTATAACCTACACCTAAGGTTCTCCCAAAAAGACAATTGGGAGAACCTTCATACAGCTGTGTTCCTCCATTCTTGCTAAGCTATTGGCTATCACATTTACTGCTCTGGTGAATATTAGGCATTGTATACACTGAAGAAAAAAGTCTTAAGAATAAGACTAAGAAGTTGATTCTCAAGCAGAGAGGCATAAAAATGTGTAAGCAAACACCTCTTTATTGAGAGAAATGGGGAAGATATAAATGGCAGGAGCATGGATCTGAAAATCTAGACCACAGTTATTACACAGATCCACAAAATTCAAAGGGCAGACAAATATATAAATACCACAGACCTAAGGAGTAGTGTGTGTGAACTTTCTGTAAAGAGTGGTAATATCCTAAATATTGAGGAATATGAACACGACTCAGACATGACACTTAGCATGTCTGCTTGTCTTATTTTACCAACATTAATTTACTAATCTTGAACATTCACTTGAGCTGGGTAAGCATTATCCTCCGCACTTTACAGCTGGGGACACTAAGGAAGAGAGATTATGTGACTTCCTTAAAATCAAAGGGCAAATAAGGGAGGAGACATTGTCAGAACTAAGATTAGAATGCCAGTGGTCCAAGTACTGTACCCTTACTACATGATAATTAACATTAATTTGCTATGAGATACAGCACATTCTTTCCTAATAGTGCACAACTTAAGGAGTTAAATCTCACCTGATTGGCATCAGTAATCACTATCTCCTCCACCCACCCCATTAGAGAAACTTAATTATGACTCATTTCTCTTGTATGAGCATTTTAAAGATGAGTAATGAACTGGTTACAGGCTGTTAGGCAGTTGATGAAGCGTGAACTAGCCATTGCCTTGTTCTTTTATTTACAACTTTCCTGAAACACTCAGAAATGACAGCAGGATATTTTTCATTCCCTGCTTACTTCATCAGATTAAAAAATGATTTGTGAAGCCATTTTTAATTCCTAAAATTCCATTAAAACCAAGTATCTAAAGGATCTCTAATCAAAACATAATAGGTGCGAAAACCTGAACACCCAACAGCACTTTTGACATACTTCTGAGATACAATGTTAAGAAACTGCCTTCATTGTCTGACCTGTAGCAATAATACTGCCCTCTTTCAGACTCAATGTTCTGCACAAGGCCTTTGTCCAACTACACCAAACACATTATCATATTTTGCTTAGCATATAGTCCAAAAAGCACATTCTTATGCATATATTTCACAGGCTGTGCCCACTGGTCCAGTGAGAACAGCACACGAAACGAAGTCCACCCACTGTGGGTTTAATAGAACAACAAAAGTTCTTCACTGTTTGCGTCCAGATTTTCCCCCACTCTGTTAGCCACTTCCTTCCTTTCCGCATTTTTGCACATCCACTGGACCTTGGACTGCAATGAGTTCCCACTGAATTTGCTCCCAATCACGTAACCATGCTCAGTTTAGTTACATTATCCTATTGACCCAACAAGAGGGATGGTGGTGCAAAGGGGCCTGAACAGGCCTGTAGACCCTTTCATAGGATATTGATTTATTTTTCACTTAGTTATATTTTAAGAATGATCCCAGATTCCACATATAATATGAACTTGATTGCCACCAGAATTTTCTGCTATGTTTGTTTATTGCTCATATATATAAAAACAGCTGAGATGTGGAAACATCTGTCTCAGCATGAAGACGTGTTAAGAGCTGCCCTCAGGAAGCCAACACCATTTCTTCTCTCTATGTCCAACTCTCCTTTCTAGGTATTTGTGCAGGAAAACCTGAGATGAAGTTGTACTGCCCCAGAGGACTAAGCCAAAAAAAGGCCTGTAGGCCCCTTATGAGCTCCAACAAGCTAAAAAGTTAATGGAAATTCATTTCCTCTGCAGTTCATTAAAAATGTGTTTATGGTATGTAATGCTACCCTGGAAGATTTGTGATTTTGTTCCATGAAAAGTGTTGCTTTTTCTGTGAAAAACAACACTTTTACTTCTATTGTATTTTATAAAATCAGCATGAGAAGGCTTTTAAAGAAAGAGTGGAAGCTAAAATGGGAGTAAGGGTAGCAGGGTGAAAATTACCGAGACAGAAAGATTGAGCAGTGGAAGTATGAGTTGAAACTTAAATGGCTAAATAATGGCAAATAGGAGTGGGAAAATTGGGAGGGTGAATGCGGGGGTTAGGCAACTGGAGCAATAACCGAGAGTGTGGTTGAGTCAAATGGCAGAAGCAGTCTTTCATAATATACAGGAACAGTTAAGCTGTACAATTATGAAATCATACTGTGCCTTGACTTCTGTGGAATTATTGAATTGATTCTTATCCTGAGTGCTGCATACAAGGAGGATCCCAACAGTTCTCTCTCTTTTACTCCAAACTCTCCTTCTTCCACTTCACAAAGCAGTGACATGTCCAATATTGTTTTCTATAAGTGTGAAAAAAGTGTCTTTCATACATGCACAATAGTATATTAGTTCATCAAAGTGTTCTCCCAAGGAAACAGAGCTGGAGGGACAGATATAATTAATTCCTAGTCAACAATGTGGCCCTGGCTAAAGCCATTATAAAAAGGTGCTTTAAAGATGGTTGTGCCTCACTTATTCCACAGTGGGCTTTATTTTGAATTGCCTATGTTTTGCTTAATTCAGGCCCTGTATTACATTCAATTCACTACATTTGTAAATGATAGTCAAGGTTACACTTTGGAATCCATGCTTAGAAAACTTGGTGGCTACATTTATTCTGTCATTTCCATAGGCTAGATTTTTCTAGGCCCTGATGCAAAGTGGCAGAACATCCAGGCTCTAAGCACATAGAATCATAGAATATCAGAGTTGGAAGGGACCTCAGGAGGTCATCTAGTCCAACCCCCTGCTCAAAGCAGGACCAACCCCCAGACAGATTTTTACTCCAGGTCCCTAAATGGCCTCCTCAAGGATTGAACTCATAGCCTTGGGTTTAGGAGGCCAATGCACAACCTGCTGAGATATCCCTGCATCCTTCATTATGGAAGATATCTCACTGCTGAGGGTGAGCAGAGAATCAAAGGCGAGTCTTCTCAAAGACTGCAGCTTCTGCTCCGGCCCTTAATGTGGGTCACCTGTGTGCAGCAATGGTCCCCCCCCGTGACAGCAGAGTAGTGCAGGAAAGTTGCCTCAATGGGGCAAGAAACAAAGCAGCTATGCCAAAGAACCTGTGGCAGCAGATTGCCCAGTATCTCCATGAGAGTTTTCTGGATATCTCTGAGGGAGATCCCAGGGAAGTGAGGGAGTCAATCAACACGCTGTTCCACCACTCAGACTAAGCATGTGGTGGTACACACATCATACAAACACAGGCCTGCTTTCTACAACCCTCCTGCCCCCAACAATTTGCTTCAGCAATTCCCAAAATCAAAGCCATTTACCAGGGCCTCCTTTCCTGTTTGTGCTTCACCAAGACCTGACTGCTGTGACCGGCTAGCCTCCAGGATAGAGAAGGGCTCTGGGCTGCATGCATCTCTAACCTCCGAGTCATCCTCTGCTTCTGGGCCCCCCCCCCCCGCAAACCAATTTAAACTCCTGTTTGAATCAAGTAAGCCTGAGCTGCTTAAAACTATTTTAAATCAGATCAGCAAATACAGTTTGAACCCCAGTTCCTCTAATGGCTTTCAGCAAACATTTTTGGAATTGCAACTTTGATCTCTCACGTAAGACAGCTGGCGTGAATGCTCAGTTCATAATGGCATTGAAAGAAGCCTACATTGGAGACATCTATTTTGCACCAGTAAGTACAAAGAATGGTTACGGCTCTGGGGATGTATGGGATTTGTTGGGGTCTTTATTGAGCTTCTGAGTGTTAGGTCCTTTCCGTAATGTACAGCACTTCTGAATGACATCATCATCAAAATGAAAACTGAGCAGAAATAGTTAATTATGAGACTCACCATAACCTTGGAGAGCAGGAGCCCAATCCTGCAACCTCTACTTATGTGACTTAAAGGGGACTTCAGTCTAAAGATTGCTGCAGTGCAAGCTGGTCTTATGCTACAGAAGTTGAATGGAAACAAACATCCATATTTGTAGTTTTCATACTTAGCACAAAAAGCAAGTGTGTTTCTGTTCCAATAATATTCAGTATGTGACAAAGGCCAGCTCACCTATCTGAATTCCTCAATAACAGCCAATTCAAGAAATAGTTAATTTACAATTGGCATTTAAGATATATAATCTACTGGAATGGGTGTCGAAGAAAACTTTCTACATGGCCTTCTATTAATGCAGAACACATCACACACTGGTAGAACAGTAAACTCTTTTGTTTAAAATAGCATTAAAAAAGCTCATGTCAAAGCACAACAATCCTGCATGTTTAGCAATATATTTCTAGCCTCTTTACTCAAATTTGTCAATGTGTGCCTAAAAATTAGGCATGGAAATAATGGTAATGTGATTTTTCACAGGTGCTGAGCATCTGCAGCTCTAGTGCAACTCATTTGTTCTTTGGAAAGATGTTTTGGACCCTATGGTGGTGCCAGTCTCAGCTTCTTCCACTGTATGTCTTCATTCTAGTGTCATCTCTAACCTTTCCTTCTGCAATGGTACCCTAAGCCTCAACAGGGCATAACATTTGCCTTTGAAGTGTCTGGCTGGCAGCAGCCAACTTTTGTGCTGGACATGGGGGGAGGTTCTCTTGTTTAGATAGTTCTGGCTCATGGAACGAGAAAAAGAAAAAAAATCACTATTAAGCTATTCAGTTACAAGCAGGAGGGATGCAGGGCAAACTATCTGCTTTAACTTACACTCTGTTCCTAATGGGCCCTAGGAAGTGGAGAATAGCCATAGCATACTTCATTATGGCAATGCCCGATCCATTCATTACACTGTGGACTGGGAGCAGAACCAGCGTAGAGCCCTTTACAACAGTGCTAAACTGGTTGGGGAGGTCCCTTGAACAAGGATTATTTTATGGGGCCATTTCTACTGAATAAAGCTCTCTTTATGCTGCCAGAGGAGAAAAAGGGTACATAGGGCCAGATCTGCAAAGAAGACTTTGGCTCAGAGTTGCACTCCCTAACATTAGGGGCGCTGCTGCCTATTGGAATCTACAGCTCCAAGTTAGGGTCCCAGGGTCACTATACACTGCATGGCGAGAGGCACATAAGAATGGAATCCACAAAGGCCAACATTCTAGGTGGGGAGCCACCTAAGCTAGTTAATAAATGCTGAGGAGAGGGGGTGTACGGTAAGCATCACCCCTCAAAAGAGCTTAGGAGCCTAAGGCCAGGTCTACACTACAGATCTCTATCGGTATAATTATGTCACTGGGGTGTGAAAAGTCTACACCCCGAGTGACGTAGTTATGCTGTCCTAACTCCTGCGTATAGACAGTGCTATGTCAATGGGAGAGCTTCTCCCGTTGACATAGCTACAGCCTCTGGGGGAGGTGGATTAATTACGCTAACGGGAGAAGCTCTCCTGTTGGCATAGTAGTGTCTTCACTAAAGCACTGGAACAGTGCAGCTGCATCAGTAGACAAAACAAAGACAACCTAACTTACATCCTCATTCAGTCGTCACAGTAAATTGCCCAGGCATGCATTTAAGAACATAAGAGTGGCCATACTGGGTCAGACCAAAGGTCCATCTAGCCCAGTATCGTGTCTTCCGATAGTGGCCAATGCCAGGTGCCCCAGAGGAAATGAACAGAACAGGTAAGCATCAAGTGATCCATCCCATCACCCATTCTCAGCTTCTGGCAAACAGAGGTTAGGGACACCATCTCTGCCCATCCAGGCTAATAGAAATTGATGGACCTAGCCTCCATGAACTAACGAACTTCTTTTTTGAATCCTGTTATAGTCTTGACCTTCACAACATCTTCTGACAAAGAGTTCTACAGACGGACTGTGCATTGTGTGAAAAAATACTTCCTTTTGTTTTAAATCTACTGTCTATCAATTTCATTTGATGACCCCTAGTTCTTGTGTTATGAAAGGAGTAAATAGCACTTCCTTATTTACTTTCTCTTGTATAGACCTCTATCATATTCCCCCCCTTAGTCGTCTCTTTTCCAAGCTGAAAAGTCCCAGTCTTATTAATCTCACCTCATACAGAAGCCGTTCCATACCCCTAATAATTTTTGTTGCCCTTTTCTGAACCTTTTCCAATTCCAATATATTTTTTTTGAGATGGGGCAACCAGATCTGCATGCAGTGTTCAAGTTGTGGGTGTACCATGGATTTATATAGAGGCAATCTGATATTTTCTGGTTTTATTAACTATCCCTTTCTTAATGATTCCCAACATTCTGTTCGCTTTTTTGACTGCCATTGCAGGTTGAGTGGATGTTTTCAAAGAACTATCCGCAATGACTCCAAGATCTCTTTCTTGAGTGGTAACAGCTAATTTAGACCCCGTCATTTTACATGTATAGGTGGGATTATGTTTTCTAATGTGCATTACTTTGCATTTATCAACATTGAATTTCATTTGACATTTTGTTGCCCAGTCACCCAATTTTGAGAGATCCTTTTGTAGCTCTTCACAGTCTGCCTAGGACTTTACTCTCTTGAGTAATAAAGTATCATCTGCAAATTTTGCCACCTCTCTGTTTACATCTTTTTCCAGATCATTTATGAATACATTGAATAGGACTGGTTCCAGTACAGACCACTGGAAGGCACCACTATTTACCTCTCTGCATTCTGAAAACTGACCATTTATTCTTCCCCTTTGTTTCCTATCTTTTAACCAGTTATGAATCCATGAGAGGACTTTTCCTCTTGCCTCATGACAGATTACTTTGCTTAAGAGTCTTTGCTGAGGGACCTTGTCAAAGGCTTTCTGAAAATCTAAGTACACTGGATCTCCCTTGTCCACATGCTCGTTGACCCCCTGTGACCAGAGTCCCAAGGGAGCTGGCTGAGGTCACTCAATTAGGGTGAACTGCAAAGAATGGGGCAGACAATCCCCAAAGCTTGTGGATATTCCAATACTTAGGGTATGTCTACAGTACAGGATTATTCCGATTTTACATAAACCGGTTTTGTAAAACAGATTGTATAAAGTCGAGTGCACATTGCCACACTAAGCACAATAATTCGGTGGTGTGCATCCAGGTACCGAGACTAGCATCGATTTCTGGAGCTTTGCACTGTGAGTAGCTATCTCATAGCCATCCCATAGTTCCTGCAGTCGCTCCCACCCATTGGAATTCTGGGTTGAGATCCCAATGCATGATGGTGCAAAAACAGTGTCGCGGATGATTCTGGGTAAATGTCGTCACTCATTCCTTCCTTCGGGAAAGCAACAGCAGACAATCATTTCGCGCCTTTTTTCCCTGGATTGCCCTGGCAATCATGGAGCCCATTTTGCCTTTTGTCACTGTCACCGTATGTGTACTGGATGCCACTGACAGAGGCAGTACTGCAGTGCCACACAGCAGCATTCATTTGCCTTTGCAAGATAGCAGAGACGGTTATCAGTCATTCTGTACCGTCTGATGCTGTCGTGGGTGCTCCTGGCTGACCTTTGCTGAGGTCAGCCAGAGACCCAAACAGAAAAATGAGAATGACCCCCCAGGTCATTCCCTCCTTTATGTTGCATCTAAAAATAGTCAGCCCTGCCTAGAATATGGGGCAAGTGTACTAGAGAACCAGTGTACCAAAGAGCACAACCGTTCCGTGTCACATCCCACAGAAATGATGAGCTGCACCACCCGTTGCTTCCCTGCTCCCCCAACCCTTCTGGGCTACCGTTGCAGTGTCCCCCCATTTGCGTGATGAAGTAATAAAGAATGCAGGAATAAGAAACACTGACTTTTTAGTGAGATAAAATGACGGGGAGGCAGCCTCCAGCTGCTATGATAGTCCAGGCAGGACATTAAGCGGTGGCGGAGGGGGGAGCCCAGCATCCCGCTGCTATGCTAGTCAAGGCAGTACAGAATCTTTTCTTTAGACAGGAAAAGGGGGGGCTGATGAAGTTCAGCCCCCAGTTGTTATGATGAGGAGGCCCATCTGCCGGGAATAACTGGGAGTCATTCCTATTTTTACCCAGGCGCCCCTGGCCGACCTCACCTGAGGCCAGCCAGGAGCACTCATGGGATGATGACAAGGACGGCTGCCAGTCCTACTGCACTGTACCGTCTGCCACTGGGGAAGGGAGGGGAGAGGATGCTGCTGTTCATTGCCCCAGCACCGGATCTACCAGCAGCATGCAGTCAACATAGGGTGACATTGAAAAAAGGGGAGAAACGATTTTTTTCCCTTTTCTTTTATGGGGGGGAGGGAGAGTAAATTGACGAGATATACCCGAACCACCCCAGACAATGCGTTTGCCCCCACAGGCATTGGGAGCTCAGCCAAGAATGCATATGCTTTTCGGAGACTGTGGGAATTGTGGGATAGCTGGAGTCCTCAGTCCCCCCCTCCCTTCCTCCATGAACATCCATTTGATTCTTTGGCTTTCCATTACGCTTGTTACACAGCACTGTGCTGTGGACTCTGTATCTTAGCCTGGAGATTTTTTTCAAATGCTTTGGCATTTCGTCTTCTGTAACGGAGCTCTGATAGAACAGATTTGTCTCCCCATACAGCAGTCAGATCCAGTATTTCCCGCACGGTTCGTGCTGGAGCTCTTTTTGGATTTGGGACTGCATTGCCACCCGTGCTGATCAGAGCTCCACACTGGGCAAACAGGAAATGCAATTCAAAAGTTCGCGGGGCTTTTCCTGTCTACCGGGCCAGTGCATCTGAGTTCAGATTGCTTTCCAGAGCGGTCACTGTGGGATACCGCCCAGAGGCCAATACCATTGATTTGCGGCCACACTAACCCTAATCCGATATGGTAAAACCGATTTCAGCGCTACTCCTCTTGTCAGGGAGGTGTACAGAAACCAGTTTAAAGAGCCCTTTATAGCGATATAAAGGGCCTCATTGTGTGGACGGGTGCAGCGTTAAATCGGTTTAACGCTGCTATAAATCGGTATAAACGCATAGTGTAGACCAGGCCTTAGATTTACCAAGTCAGGACTAAACAGCTTCTGTTATACCTAACTGGTTACTCAGAAGTCCAAAACACTGTTCTCTTAAAATAACCCAGCCTCAGGCCTCCACCTAGTTATCCAAGTCAGATATGAGGAGGATTAATGAAAGTCTTCTTTCATCATATAAAAGAGTTCTTCCAATCCCAGAGGATCAAACACATTACCTCCCAGGTTAATGAATATTCCAGATCGTACCCAAATACATGCTTACAGCCAATTCTTATTAACTAAACTAAATTTTATTAAAAAAGAGAAAAGAGTTTGGTTAAAAGATCAATATACATACAGACATGAGTTCAATTCTTGAGGTTCAGATTCATAGCAGAGATGGTGAGCTTTGTAGTTGCAAAGAGTTCTTTTAGAATTTAGTCCATAGGTTATAATCCAATGTCCAATATTATATTCAGGGTGTACTAACTTAACTGGGATCTCAATCTTGCAACTCAAACTGATGAAGCTTAAGCAGATTTGAGATGAGAGGATCAGGACCCAAGGACCTTTTATACAGTGTCAAGTCTTCTCTGAAAGGTCAGAGTCCCTTGGCTTACAATAGGTAAAATCAGGGCGACTTTGAAGTAGATCCATCACTGGTTCTTAGCTACATGAATTAACATAAGGCAATTGCGTGTTTTTCCACCATTCGCAGAGGATTGGCTATACATTTTAAAGAGAGATGAATACAGTGATATTCCATGTTACGTTAGCATTTAAATGCTAAGATGTTCTTTTGATCTCTGAAATAACAGAATACAACATAGACAGGGACTGTTTGATTACATTGTTGACCTCTACCAATATATATGTAAATACACAAAAACACAAACATTATCTCCCCTTATGTTTTTAAGACTTGAATTTGAGTAATTTATACTTCAGGAGGCTTAACCCTTTCTGGTCCCATGTCACACCTCCTCAAAGAATTCTTATAGATTGGTGAGGCAAGATTTCCCTTTACAAAAACCATGTTACCTCTTCCCCAACAAATTATATTAATCTATGTGTCTGACAATTCTGTTCTTTACTATAGTTCCAACCAGTTTGCCCAGTACTGAAACCAGGCTTACCGGCCTGTAATTGCCAGGATCACTTCTGGAGCCCTTTTTAAAAATTGGCATCACATAAACTATCCTCCAGTCATTTGGTACAGAAGCTGATTTAAATGATAGGTTACAGACTGCAGTTAGTAGTTCTGCAATTTCACATCTGAGTTCCTTCAGAACTCTTGGGTGAATACCATCTGGTCTGGTGACTTCCTATTGTTTAATTTATCAATTGTTCTGAAAACTCTTCTAATGACACCTCAATCTTGGACAGTTCCTCAGATTTGTCACCTAAAAAGAATGGCTCGGGTTTGGGAATCGCCCTCACATCCTCAGCCGTGAAGATGGATGCAAAGAATTCAGTTAGTTTCTCCACAATGGCCCTATCATCCTTGAGTGCTCCTTTAGCATCTTGACTGTCCAGTGGCCCCACTAGTTGTTTAGCAGGCTTCCTGCTTCTGATGTACTTAAAACATTTTTTGCCATTGTCTGTTACAGTTATCCCCCTATTCCATTTTGTCTCTTACAGCTGTCCCCATGCTCCATTTTTGTTTTTGTTCTCCTGTGGCCTCCCCTCCCTGGCTGTTAAGTTGTTTAGCAGGGCCCTTTAAAGTTGTTTACCAAGAGCCATTGCCCTTTTCAAAGGGATGGCCAATTGTGCTAAGTGGGACCACTGCCCTGTTCAAAGGGTTAGTCCTGTTATCACCTTGTTAAACCTGGGCTCGGTGTAGGGTGGACAATGTCCAGTTGCAAGGCCTATTGTGTTTTTAAGGTCCTGGGCAATGAGTCATAGGCCTCATGTGCTTCTGAGTCACCTATATGTACAGGACTCTGCCTAGACATGTCTCTGTGCTCACCTGCCTCTTCTTTTTTTTTTTTCTCTCTGCTCCCCTGCCTCTGAGCCAATCAAAGTACTGGTGGGAAACTGCCTAAGTTTGCCCTTAAAACCAGACATTTTCTGATCAGACCTCAAAAAGGTTCCTGCATTGCTGCCTGGTCTGATCAGAGCCAGGGGTTCTGGGGGGTCCTTTCTCCGCTCTCGTGTTTTATTTTGAGCGTACCCCATTTTTTTGAAACCCCCCCAAGAAGAACGAATTGCTCCTGAGAGATCTCCTGATTATTGAGACTGTACCCAGCCTTCTGATGATTTTGCTGCTTTTACCTCTGCTGCTTCCTTTGGGGCTGGTAAGAATCCCTCTGTGAAATTCTGTGAAATTCTCTATACTTTTATTTTATTATCTTTAGCTGCTCTCTCTCTTTCCCCAGCACCCAGACTTAACCAGCACCCAGCATAGCTGTGGTTAAGTTAGGTTTAGAGAATTGTTTGTTATTGTGTTCTGTAAGTTAGGTTTAAGAATTGTTGCAATTGTGTTCTGTTACTTGCTAATTTGTGTAGTCTTGGTTAAGTTAGATCAAATAGATAAGATTTTTGCTGTGTTCTGTATAGTTGTGGTTAAGTCTGGTCTTCCTGCTGCCCCCCGCCCCCGAGCTCTCCAGTCACCCCCATACCCCTCAGTCTCTCTGCTGTTTCACAAAACCTGCAGCCTGCCTGCCCTCTCTCTGTCTCCTGAAGCTCTCTCTCTCTCTCTCCTTTTTAATCCCTCTCCACACTCTCCTAATTACCCCAAAACCTCAATTGTATTACTGAAGTCTAGCATAAAACCCATTGGTACCCTTTTTCTCTCTAACACACCTCACATTTTACATTTATACCACTGTGACACATTTTTACCTAGAAGTTGGTTACTTACCACATTTTCCCATAACTGTTAGTGGCTATATGCTGCTGTGACACACCTTACATAAAAATGTTAGCCACCTGTTACATTTATGCTTCAGTATTAATTGGTTACCAACTGTATTGTACCCCACTGTATTGTACCCCCACATAGTGAAACCCCTATACTATTTGCTAAAAGAAACCCCTTCTCAGTTGTCTACCTTAACAAACCCCATACCCCTCACTATTGAATTTCCCTGTTTTGGCATTTTCTTAATAACGTTTATTTTGCACCCCACCTGTGTATGGTAATTGCTCCCAAGATCCATATAACCTGCTGGCAGGGACAGCTATAACTTTTTGAGTATTCAAATTTTTTTTTTTGCCTTTTCCTAATTATATTTTTACGCTTGATTCTTTTGCCAGAGTTTATGCTCCTTTCTATTTTCCTCACTAGGATTTAACTTCCACTTTTAAAGGATGCTTTTGCCTCTCACTGCTTCTTTTATTTTATTGTTAGCCTAAGTGGCACTTTTTTGGTTCTCTACAAGGTTTTTTATTTGGGATATGCATTTAAGATGAGCCTCTGTTATGGTGTCTTTAAAAAAGTTTCCATGCACCTTTCAGGGATTTCACTTTGGCGCTGTACCCAGGCCGGTACAACCATTTAGGCGAACTAGGCTTTTGCCTAGGGCACCAAGATTTGGGGGGGCGCCAAAAGCGCACTTCCCCAAAAATTTTTTAAAATGGTTGCAGCGGCCGCTGCGTAGTCCTGAGCTGCCGGCGGCAGCAGCTGCCCTGCAGCCTGGCAGCTTAGGGCGCCCCCGGGGTCAGCGCGCAGCCGGCGGAAGCCCGGCAGCTTAGGGCGCCCCCAGGGTCTGCGCGCAGCCGCGGCAGCCCGGCAACCCAGGCGTCCCCCGGTCAGGGAGCCGCCGCGGCGGTCCGGCGGCCCGGGGCGCTCCGGGTCAGGAAGCCGCCGCAGCGGCCGGCAGCTTAGGGCGCCTGGGTCAGGAAGCCGCCGCGAGCGGCGCTGGCAGCTTAGGGCCCCCGGGTCAGGGAGCCGCCGCGGCGGTCCGGCGGCCCGGGGCGCCCCCAGATAGCCCCGGGTCAGGGACCGCGAGACCCGCGCGGAGGGCAGCGAAATGTCCCGGCGCCTAGGGCATCAGAAATCCTAGCGCCGGCCCTGGCTGTACCTTTTAATTTCTGTTTAACTAATCCCCTCATTTTTGTGTAGTCCTCCTTTCTGAAATTAAATGGCTACAGTGATGGGCTGGCTGTGGTGTTTCCCCAACCACAGAGATGTTAAATTTAATTATATTATGGTCACTATTACCAAGCAGTCCAGGGCTCTCTTTCTTTGCCACACTTTTACAACCTTGGCAAAAACTCATGTAAAATATGCTCTGTATGAGACAGAGGCTCATAAATTGGACAAATCAAATGCAATGAGGGCCATTTCAGCTTTTTCAACCCTCAAATGTTGTGGCTATAGAGCTAATTAAAAAAAAATCCTTGTCTGTTTTTGAAGTGGGAAAAGTATTTTTCCCCACTCACTTTGTGTAGTAAAAACAAACAAACAAGCAAAGAAACCCACCCACAAACTTTTCCAGTATTCACTTTCAGGCACAGCCTGTGGCCTATATCCTGCAATCAGCTCTAGAAACCAAACTCGTGTGACTACACAAAACCTCACTGAAGAAGTCAAGGCCTGGTCTACACTGGCAAGGTTTTACGCCATAAGTCAGCTTTTTGCAATGAGACAACAGAGGCATCCACACCAACAAGCCACTTTTTGCGCCAAAGCTCCGCTGTAATAAAACCACCCTGACGAGAGTGAGAAGGTTTTTTGGGCTGAGGCTTTAATGCTGTAGCGCCAGTGTGAATGCCTTGATTGCTTTTATCCTGTAATTGGCCTCCAGAAGTGTCCCACAATGCCTGGAATGACCATTCTGCTCATTGGTTTGAACTCAGCCGCTCTGCAGGCAAGTGCCCCTCCCCTTTCAAAGCACCCTTCTGACAGCCAGGGTGTGCTGTACTGCTCTGCTCTGGGACACAAAGCAAATCATTAATGAGGAATGCTCCTGCTGTCTCCCACAATAGGAACAGAGGCAGGCAGGCAGGCAGGCAGGGGTGCATGTGTGTGTGTGTGACAGCAAGAGACTGTGCTGTGCAGAGCCAGGGAGGGAGGCAGGGGCTGAGGTTGGGATCTCCCCGTATCTCAGGGCTGGTTACTTCCTACAGCCGGGGCTGGATTAACTTTTGTGGGTCCAGTGCCAAACATATTTGTGGGTTCCCCTGGGGAATTATTGTAAAAGGAGCCAGGGGCAAAAGCACAGTGAGGCAGGTTGGTTTCTGGAAAAATCATTTTTAAGTGGCGGGGGTGGGGAAAGCAAGTGGTGAGTGGGCTAGGGAGTGGAGAGGAGCTAGTGGGCAGGGCCATGTCTGCTGTACTGCCCAGGTAGGTTGGAGACTGGGGGGATCAGTTGACACAGTATCCCCAGCCCAGGTGATATGACAGCAAATGGTAGATTGAGAGTTAGTGGGGCCCCCCGGCCCTGTGCTCGGCTTCAATTTTGGGGCCCCTCCTTGGGACCCAACCAAGAAAAAGAACATTCTCTCTTATCTCCTCCGGCCCCTGTTTTTCATTCTTTTTTTCTTCAGCCTCCTTCTATAAGTAATAGGAAGTAAATTAAAATAAAGTGAGTTACCCTGATTGTTCTTGAGTCTAATTTCTTTTTCCACAGACCACTTGAAAATTGAGGAGGGTGTTGATGGACCACTTAACGATCTCTCCAAATATTGTTTGTACCATTAGCTAACTATTGTAAAATGCTTTAGATAAGAGCACTTTATAAAAAAATGTAAAAAAAAAAAATTGGGGTGTGGGGTCTGAACAGGAGCTAGGGTGAGGGCAGGGGCTTAGGGTTGGGGCAGGAGGTTGGAGTATGGAGCGCTTACCTGAGGCAGCTCCTGTTTGGTGTGAGGGTTGCAGGTGGGGATGTGTCTGTGGGGGGGTGCAAGAGTCAGGGCTTGAGGTGTGTGTGGGGTCGCAGGAGTCAGGCAGGAGGCTGGGGTGTGTAGGGGGATCAGGGCAGGGGGCTGTGAGTGTGTGAGGTGGGTGCAGGGGGCTGTGTGTGTGTGTGTGTGTGTGTGTGAGGTGGCAGTGTTAGTGGGTCACTGGGTGTTGAGGGGATGCAGGGGCTGGGTTGGTTGTGAGGGGGTGCAGAAGTCAGGGCAGGAGGCTGAGGTTGTGTTGTTGGGGTGAAGGAAGTCAGGCAGGAGGTGGGGGGTGTGGGGGTCAGGGCAGGGGCTGGGAGTGAAGGGAGGTGCAGGGGGTTGTGTGTGGTGGGGTGCAGGAGTCAGGACAGGGGGCTGGGGTGTGTGGGGGGTGCAAGGGAGTCCAGGGACAGGTGAAAGAACAGACGTTTTGACAAGCTTACGATTACCGTTGTTGCTTCGATTTGGTAATGATGAAATAGTGAGTGAGAACTGTAGGCTAGTGGTTGTCATAATTAGTGGCGTTTGTAATCTGAACTAATCATATGTAAATAAAAAGTTTTTGTGTTATGAACATATGTGCAACGATAGGAGCTGTCGGTCGAAGACTAGTTCAGAAGTATTGTGATTTATTAAACTGAGAACACCCTGTGTTAGGAGTCAATTAAGGATAATAGTTCAATAAAGACAGTCTATCCATACGAGTCGTGGTGTGAGATAAATGCTCGCAGGTCATAGAGTGTGAAGTGTGTATGTAAGTAGGAAGGGATCGCATTGAAGAAGAATCAGAGAAGGAGATGGGAGATGGAGGTGTAATTGATGAGAGTCCAGTGTTGTGGGATAGTGTAGTTGAAGAGTCTCGCAGGTGTTTGGTCGTGCCGTGTGTGTGGGGGGAGTTTACATGTGTCTCTAGTTTTTTGAGTCAGCCAGACGCTGTGCCATCAATATACATGACCTACTAATGCAGAGCGGGAGCTGGTTGTGCTAGGAGAGATGTGAGATATGGCTGCAGAGATAGTGGGGAGGGAGGGCAACAATAAGAGTCGCGAGCACTGGGTGGAGGCGCTCTGAGAGGGTCGCATAGTGTCGAGGTATGAGGGCTATTGACAAATTAGTGGTTGGGTGATAGCGGGGTCAGATAATAGTGGCAGCAGGGGATGGGCTCGTGGGCTGTGTGATGTGTACGGGTGCTCTATTCACAGGGGCGAATGTCGAAAGGGAGTGCATCATTGCGGCCGATGTGCTCAGTGCATTTCGCCAAAGGCCTGTATCGCCCCGACTTTCTTGCTCTATTTCCTCTCACATTGTGAGCAGAGACCGTTGCTGAAGCTCCGTTCCCTGTCCCTCCACTGCTGCTGCGATCAGCCGCAGGGACGAAAGGTAGAGCGTAGTAGAAGACAATGATTTTGTCTTTGCTACAGTACATGAACTCCAAACAGTCCCTATAAAGTGGAATGACTTAGAAACATGTAGCCCAGATGTTATTTTAATTACTATACAACGAAAGTTACCATATATACCTCGTCTCATTTTCTCAGTAGGGAATTTTTAATTCCTCCTGGTCCGGTTTAAGACGCTCCAGAGAAAGCCTGCATGATTCTGAAGTGAAAGAGCTCCTTATTATGTATAGAACACTCATAGTTCTTTGTTTAAAAAGATGTCTGGATCTCTCTCAGATGAGCTCGTTCACTATGTGTGTCCCTCGCCTCAGTATGATTTATTACATCCAATAGAGCGTTGTGACTGATGCACATGTGGGTCCCAGTTGCTCACGGACCTATGAACAGATTTGCAGGGTATACTAGCTCATGGGAACTGACAGAGCACAGTGGACCATGGGCGGCTGCAGGTACAAGTCCATGGTGCCTGGGACGGGTGCAACGGGAAGGGCACGTGTGCAGAGCCCATAGGACTGGATGTTGATGCGTATAATAGTTTGTCCTGCTTGAGCAAGGTCGAAAGCAGGGGATTACTAAGGGATGTGAGGCTGTGAGTATACAGCCGAGTGTCAATCTTAAGCAGGTAATGTGAGGGTGTCTACTAATGCCTTAGAGCTACGAAGCATGTGCCAAGTATTTGAGAGCGCCCCTTAGTGTCCAACGGTGTCGCTGAGCTATCGGGGATGATACATGGTGGTGTCTGATTGTGTCAGAGTCGGTCATGAATTAGGAGATCTGGAAATATATCAATAAGTGTGCTTCTGAGCAGACGACAGTGAAGGTGTGGTTTTTCTCTCACATATGTGAAAGTCACCATATTAGTTTGCTAGGTACGAGAGGGTTCGGGAATAAGATGATTGCTGCGACTCTCCATACTGTGTAGCATCCCTGCTTGTTAAGGATTTAGAATGAGTGTACTTCAGAGTGCGAAAGCCTTGCACATGCTCTGCTGGCACAAGGTTAGTTGTGCTACGAGAGCACAGAAGGAGATATCGATAAAGTGAGACTGTCTGCCTCGTGGGGGGTCATATGCGTGCCGCAGAGAGTCGTTGTCGCTGACGATGATTTGAACCTTATTATCATTAGCGCAGTAGATGTAGAGTGCGAGATGATATCTTGCAGATCCAGCTCGCCAATCATTATTCTCTCCTGCAAGCTATTGAAAGCGTGATAAGCAGTTAGCCTGGTTCATACTTACTCTATTATTCTCATTCGCTTTTCTAGGCTGATACACTCTGGATCTCACTCCATCAGGCCGCGATAGTAGCTCTTAAATCCTTTGAAGCTCATACACTTGCATCGTTTGGCGAGAGAGGCTTACTCACATGGGCTGACTGTGGCGTTGATATACGGGGTTTTCTTACCTCTGAAGCACAGAGACCGGCTGGTCTAGTTAAAGATGGGCTCTCTCTCGGGGTGTATAGCACATAAATGGCCACAATGGCAGTGACCCAGTACCCCATGATCCCTCACATCCCATTCTTTTGACAGAAACATGGAGTAAAGTAGAATGTTATAGATATATCAATGAATATGGGTGTCTGGAAATTGGCAATCCGAGCGAGTACAACAATTATTGATACATACTTGAAATAAATAAGTAACTTATACTAGGACCAAATAATGTGAAAGAATATGCCATAGTATGATATGCCACAGCTGCTGCAGTGCTAGATTCAAAATGTTCTTACCTTCGTGTGGTATTGTTGATTTTTTTTTCGTAGCGTTGTCTTGTCGTGTATTGCATATTCTCGTCTCCCAGTGCTTCGCCTTACTTACCTCACTTGATTCAAGTGCTTTGTTTTTCAAATCTCTTCCATATATGTGGTCGGACAAGGCACTCCTGGCAGTGTGATTTTGATCTCCCGTCCTGGGCAAACATGGCTTAGTTCTAGGCAGCCCCAGCATGTAAGAAAGCCTGCGCTTCCTCCGGCTGTACGTCCCGAATCTGTAAATCATCCATGCAAAGCAATGCTCCTGAAAATATCATTTTAAAACTGGATCAAGCGTGACTTTGTGCTTCTAGTTTATATTGTATCTGTGGGTCTGGAGCTACGTTGATACTTAGAATCGTAGCGAAAAAACATTACCATGATGGCCATGAGCCCTCCTCAAAGCAGTAAGTTTCTCTTCCAAAGGGGACATAAAGCTCTTGTTAACATTTTTAACAGAAAAATAATACCGCAGGAACATGATTCTGAATTTTGTGATTGCAATTCAACTGTTTTGAAGATGGATAGATAACGGGAACAAATAAAGCAAACAACTCAGCATTTTTCTAAAACATTTCTTACCTTATTTTGTTTCATTTATTTAACAGAAATAGCACTGCTTGCCATTATACAGAGTTCAGCCACTGTTGCCCCCAGCTGGGAGCTGCTCCTAGAAGAAGCCCACAAAATCTATTCTCGTATTACAGGAGTGAAAACCCCTGAGTCCAACCCTCCTCTCTCTGCCTTCGCCACCCAGTTTCTTCTGCCGGTGACCTCTTGTGGAGAGCGTGCTGGTTGAATATTAACCTATAATGCCTTAAACTTTGTGCTGATGGATCACCTCTAAGAATGAGAGGGGTCTTCCTCAGCCAGCTTTTAGAGGTGTGAGTGCGTCGTTAGCTACACCTGCTAATAAGCAAACATTTTAAGAGTTTAGTATAGACAAAATTCATTATCTACAACAAAATGCTCACCTGCTTGAGTGTAAGCTAGGCTTCTTCCCCAGGTGTCTAGCAGCGAGAGCAGACCACATGAACCTCGAGTTCTGTTCTTTCATCAGGGATCACCTTCCTCTTTGAAAATGACAATCTCTGCTTAGAGAATGATTTGCACCATGGTCCTGCAGACCGCACACTATGACTAAGATTCCAAAGGGTCAATACCTCCATTTGAAAATGTTTTAGGAGTCCACCAAAATGAAGAAGTGATAATAAGAGGAACCACATGATAACACGGAAAGCAAACTTTTAGATAACCGTAAGTGATTGATTCGTTCCACTCAGCTCCCCCGTCATTATACGCGGTACCGATCTCTCTGGCTTCCTGGCCATGTTTATTCATCCTCAGACTACAGTGTGTCGCGCTTTCACGGCGATCGCTTTTGTCCTCTTATTGCATGCAACTCTTATCTGAGTTATCGGGTCCACTGTCAACCTTAGTGTCATTTACAGCATTACTCCTTTTTCATTATCTCTCTCTCAACTGATTCATCCACGTCATATTTTTCCTAATTCTATCAACTGTAATTTTTCAGGTAGAATCTGTTTATTTTGCCTGCCCCGTTCTAACTTTTCTAGATCTTTGGCCTAATTCCTCCTGATCCTCATATGGTATCATTTAAGTGCCTTTGAGTTCCTAAACCACGTGCGCAGAATCGCCCAGCTCACTCAGATCCTGTCACTGAAGGTACTTTTAATGCGTAGTGAACCAAAGCCAGCTACAGTGTCTAGCAGATGGCA
>NC_133769.1:53866760-53891519 GCF_003597395.2 Chelonoidis abingdonii | reverse complement strand
GCAGTTATTTCCACCAGGACGAGAGGAAGATTGGCTAATCATTTTAAGAAGATGATCAGATATTCACATGTTACTTGATTTAAAATGCTAAGAATAGTTCATTGTTGATCTCTGAAATAACAGAATACATACATAAGACAGGAACATGTATGATATACATTGTTGAACCATCTAACCATATATATGTAATCACAAAACACAAACAATTATCTCCCATTATGTTTTAAGCTTGAAGTTGGTAATTTATACATTACGAGGCTTAACACCATTCTAGGTCCCAGTTTCACACCTTTCCATCAAAGAATTCTAATTAGCATATGGATGAAGAGCAAGAATTTCCCATTTACAAAAAACCGTGATTTACCTCTTCCCACAAATATAATATTAAGATTGTGTCTGACAATTCTGTTCTTCTATTAGTTCCAACCCAGTGTTGCCCAGTACTGAAACCAGGCTTACCGGCCTGTAATTCAGGAATCCTTCTGGAGCCCTTTTTAAATTGAGATCACATAAACTATCTCCAGTCTTGGTACAGAAGCTGAATTTACAATGAATAGGTTAACAGACTGCGTTAGGTAGTTCTGCAACTTTCTACATCGCTGAGTTCCTTCAGAACTCTTGTGGTAACCATTCTGGGTCTGGTGATTCTATTGTTTAATTCTCAATTGTCTGAAACTTTCTAATGACACCCTCATCTTGGACCGTTCCTCGGATTTGATACTAAAAAATGCTCGGGTTAGCGATCAGCCCTTCACATCTCCCGTGGAAGTGGATGCAAGAATTCGTTGGTTCTCCACATTGACCTATCATCCTTTAGTGCTTCCTTTGCTCTTGACTGTCCAGTGGCCCCACTAGTGTTTAGCAGGCTTCCTGCTCTGACTGTACTTAACATTTTTTGCCTTGTCTGTTACATTATCCCCTATTCCATTGGGCTCTTACAGCTGTCCCGCTCCATTGTTTGTTTGTTTCTCTTGGCCTCCGCCTCCCGCTGTTAATTTTTAGCAGGCCTTTAAAGTTGGTTTACCAGAGCCATTTGCCCTTTCTCAAAGGATGCCATTGTGCTAAGTGGGACCACTGCCACTGTTCAAAGGGTTGTCCTGTTATCACCTGTTAACGGGGCTCGGTGTCGGATGGACAATGATCCGTTGCAAGGCCTATTTGTGTTTTTTAAGTCACTGGCATGGTATAGGCCTGTGCTTCTGAGTCACCTATTGTACGGACTCTGCCTGACTTCGTCTCTGGCTCAACTGCCTCTTCTTTTTTTTTTTTCTCTCTGTCCCTGCCTCTGAGCCAATCAGAAGTACTGGTGGAAACTGCCTAGTTTGCCCTTAAACCAGACATTTTCTGATCGACTCAAAAAAAGGTTCTATGCATTTGCTGCCTGTTGAGCGCCAGTTTCGGGGCACTTTCTCCGCTCTCGTATTATTTGAGCGCGTACCCGTTTTTTTGAAACCCCCCCCAAGAAGAACGAATTGACTCTGGCCTTGGAGATCTCCTGATTATTGAGGACTTACCCAGCCTCTCTGATGGATTTTGCTGCTTTTACCTCTGCTGCTTAGCCTGTGGGCGCTGGTAAGAATCCCGGCCCTCTGTGAAATTCTGTAATTCTCTATACTTTTTTCTTATTATCTTAGCTGCTCTCTCTCTTATCCCAGCACCAGACTACCAGCCCAGCATACTGTGGTAAGTTAGGTTTAGAGCTTGTTTGGTTATTGTGTTCTGTAAGTTAGGTTTAAGAATTGTTGCATTGTTTCTGTTACTTGCTATTTTCTGGAGTCGTTGTGAAGTTTTCATAGATAAGCTTTGTTGCTGTGTTCTGTATAGTTGTGGTTAAGTCTGGTCTTCCTCTGCCCCCCCGCCCAAGAGCTCTCCAGTCACCCCTACCTTCGTCTCTCTGCTGTTTAACCCTGCGCCTGGCCCTGCTCTCTGTCTCCTGGTCTCTCTCATCTCTTCTCCTTTTTAATCCCTTCTCCACACTCTTAATACCCCCAAACACTCAATGTGAATTCCTGAAGTCTAAGCAAACCCCATTGTTACCCTTTTTCTCTCTAACCCACCTCACATTTTACATTTCTACCACTGTGGACACATTTTTACTAGTTGTTACTAACATTTTCCCATAGACTGTTAGTGGCTATATGCTGCGTGAACACCCTTACCTAAGAATTTAGCAACCTGTTACATTTATGACTTCAGTTATTAATTGGTTACAACTTATTTGTACCCCACTGGATGTCCCCACTAGTAAAACCCCCTACTATGCTCAAGAACCCCTCGCAGTTGTCTACCTTAAACAAACCATACCCCTCACTATTGAATTTATCCCTGTTTTGGCATTCTTCAATAACGTTTATTTTGCCAACCCCACCTGTGATGGTATTGCTCCCAAGATCCCATAATACTAGTGCAGGACAGCTATCTTTTTGAGTATTCAAATTTTTTTTTTGCCTTTTCCTAATTATCTTTTTACGCTTGAATCTTTTCCAGAGTTTATGCTCCTTCTATTGTCCTCACTAGATTTTACTTCCACTTTTAAAGGATGCTTTTGCTCCTCACTGCTTCTTTTACTTTATTGTGTTAGCCGTAAGTGGCATTTTGGTTCTCTTACAAGGTTTTTTATTGCTGGGATATGCATTTAGATGAGGCCTCTGTTCATGTGTCTTTAAAAAGGTCATCACTTTCAGGGATTTCACTCTGCGCCGCTGTACAGGCGGTACAACCATTAGGCGACTAGGTGTTGCCTTAGATTATCGTGCCGGTTTTTTTTTTTTCTTCCATTTTTTTTTTTTTTTTTTTTATTTTTTTTTGTTTTGTTTTTTTTTTTTTTTTTTTATTCTATTTATTTTTTTTTTTTTTTTTTTTTTGTTTTTTTTTTTTTTTTTTTTTTTCTTTTGTTTTGTTTTTTTTTTTTTTTTTTTTTTTTTTTTTTTTTTTTTTTTTTTGTTTGTGCACAAGATTTGGGCGGCCAAAAGCGCCTTCCCCCAATTTTTTAAATGGTCTGCAGCGGCCGCTGCGTTGGTCTTGAGCTGCCGGCGGGCAGCGCTGCCTGCAGCCTCGGCAGGCTTAGGGCGCCGCCCGGGGTCAGCGCGCAGCCGCGGAAGCCGGCAGTTTAGGGCGCCCCAGGGTCTGCGCGCAGCGCAGGCCAGCCCGGCAACCCAGGCGTCCCGGGTAGGAGCGCCCCCGCGGGGGCGGGTCCGGCGGCCGGGGCGCTCCCGGGTCAGCGCCGCCGCAGCGGCCGGCAGTTAGAGCGCCCTGGGTCAGGAAGCCGCCGCAGCAGGGCTGGCAGCTTGGGCCCCCGGGTCAGGGAGCCGCCGCGGCGGTCCGGCGGCCCGGGGCGACCCCTCCCCGGGTCAGGGAACGCGGAAGAACCCGCGCGGAGGGCAGCGAAAATTCCGGGCGCCCGGCTAGGGGGCATCGAGACAATCTAGGCGGCCCTGGCTGTACCTTGTAATTTTGTTTAACTAATCCCCTCATGTTTGTGTAGTCCTCCTTTCTGAATTAATGGCTTCCAGTGAGGGCTGCTGTGGTGTTTCCCCACACAAGAGATGTTAAATTTAATTATTATGTCACTATTACCCAGCAGTCCAGGGCTCCTTTCTCTTGCCACATTTTACACCTTGGCAAATCATGTAAATATGCTCTGTATGAGACAGGGCTTAAATTACAAATCAATGGCCTAGGGCCATTTCAGCTTTTTCAACCTCCAATGTTGTGGCTTTATAGAGCTAATTAAAGAAAAAATCCTTTCTGTTTTGAAGTGGGAAAAGTATTTTTCCCACTCACTTATGTGTAGTAAAACAAACAACAAGCACAAGAAACCCACCACAAACTTTTCCATATTCACTTTCAGCACAGCCTGTGGCCTATCTCCTGCGATCAGCTCTAACCACTGTGTGACTACACAAACCTCACTGAAGAGTCAAGGCCTGGTCTTACACTGCAAGGTTTTTACGCCATAAGGTGCAGTTTTTGTCAATGAGACACAGGGCATCCCAACAACAAGCCCTTTTGCGCCAAATCTCCACGGCTGTAATTAACACCTGACGAGAGTGAGAAGAGTTGTCTTGGTGTGAGGCTTTATGCTGTAGGGCCAGGGTGAATGCTTTGATTGCTTTATCTGTTAATTGGCCTCCAGAAGTGTTCCCACATGCTGGATGACATTCTGCTCATTGGTTTGAACTCAGCGCCTTCTGCGGCAAGTGCCCTCCTTTTCAAGCACTTCTGACAGCCAGGTGTGCTGTATCCTGCTCTTGCTCCTGGGACCAAGACCAATCATATGGAAGCTCCTGCTGTCTCCAACAATAGAAGAGGCACGGCGGCACGCAGGCAAGGGGTGACAGTGTGTGTGTGTGACAGAAGAGACTGTGCCTGTGCAGAGCCCGGAGGGAGGCAGGGCTGAGGTTGGGATCTCCCGTATCTTCAGGGGCTGGTTACTTCCTCAGCGGGTGATTACTTTTGTGGTCGTGCCACATATTGGTGGTTCCCTGGGAATTATGTAAAGGAGCCAGGGCAAAAGCACGTGATGGAAGTGTTGTGTTTCTGGAAAATCATTTTAAGTGCGGGTGGTGGGGAAGAAGTGGTGAGTGGCTGGGAGTGGGAGAGCTATGGGCAGGATGTCTCTGTACTTGCCGAGGTAGGTTGGAGACTGCGGGGATCAGTTGAACAGTATCCAGGCCCAGGGAAATATGCGAAAATGTAGATTGAGAGTTATGGAGGCCCCCGCCCTGTGCTCGCCTTCAATTTTGGGCCCCCTCCTTGGGACCCAACCAGACAAAGAACAGTCTCTCTTATCTCCTCCGGCCCTGTTTTTCATTCTTTTTTTCTTCGCCTCTTCTATAATAAGGAAGTAATTAAAATAGTGAGTTCCCTGATTGTTCTTGGTCTCATTTTTTTCCAGACACTTGGAAAATTTGAGGAGGTGTGATGAGACCACTAACGATCTCTCCATATTTTTGTACATTAGCTAAACTATTGTCAAATGCTTTAGATAAGAGCCTTTATTAAAAAAATGTAAAAAAAAAAATTTGGGGTGTGGTGAACAGGACTAGTCGGTGAGGCAGAGGTTGGGTGGCAGGAGTGGAGTGGAGCGCTTACCCTGAGGCAGCTCCTGTTTGGTGTGAGGTTTTGCAGGTGGGATGTGTCTGGGGGGGTGCAAGAGTCAGGCTTGAGTGTGTGTGGGGTCGCAGGAGTCAGCGGGGCTGGGGTGTTAGGGGGATAGGCAGGGGGCTGTGAGTGTGTGGGTGGGTGCAGGGGCTGTGTAGGTGATGTGTGTGTGTGTGAGGTGCAGATGGAGCGCAGGAGGACTGGGGTGTGTGGGGGATCGAGGGCGGGTGTGTGTGAGGGGGTGCAAAGTCAGGGCAGGAGGCTGAGTGTGTGTGTGTGTGTGGTGAAGGGTCAGCAGGGGCTGGGTGTGATGTGGGTCAGGGCAGGGTGGAGTGAGGAGGTGCAGGGTGGTGTGTGTGTGTGTGGTGTGAGGAGTCAGGACGGGCTGGGTGTATGGGGGGTGCAGGATCAGGACAGGGGCTGGGTGTGCTGTGGTGGGTGCCAGGCAGACAGGGGCTGTGTTTTTTTTTTGGGGGTCGGGCAGGGGCGTAGGGTGTGTGAGGGGTGCAGGAGTCGGCAGGGGGCTGCGGTTGTGGGGTCCAGGGTGGGATGTTTTGTGAGGGATTGCAGAGTCAGGCAGGGGTGTGTGGGGGGGTGCGAGGTAAGCAGCAGAGGGCGGGTTGTAGCAAGGGGATGCTGAGATGGCTGTGTGGGGGGTGAGGATCAGGGCAGTGGCTGGAGCGGGGTGAGGGGTGCATGGGGCAGGCTCGAGGGATGTTGGGGGGGTGCAGGGTTCCGAGTGGCAGAGGCTGGGTGTGGGCTGGGATTTGCGGGTGGGGTTGCTCACAGCAGGGGCTGGAAGGGGTATTGCCCGATTCCAGTCCTCCCAGCCTGTACCCGCCTTTCTCTTTTCCTCCCTGGAGCAAGAAGGCGTGTGAGCTCCGTCCTTCCCCCCCTCATGCTGGAGTCGCAGCAGGAGAGGTGGGGCAGTGTGAGCTCCAAATTCTTAACAACCAGTCACCTATAAAATTTCTGATTAGGATGTCCACGATATTTTTGTACCAAGGTACAAATGTATCTGTATTTCTCAGGAGGGAATTTTTTTCACTCTCCTGTGACGGTGATTTAAGAACCAAAAAGCCTGAATGTCTGGGAAGTACCTATATAGATTACACCTACCTAAAGTTCTGTTTTAAAAAGATGGGCCGCAATTAGAAGGACTCCGTTTCACATGTGTGGTCCCTGGCACTCCCTAGGGCTTGCAATGTGGTGTCCCATGGCTGCTCCCTGCCCACCTCATTGAAAGATTTGCAGTTCCTGCTCTGGGAACTGCAGAGCACCAGTGGACATGGGGCCGGCTGCAGACAAGGGCATGGGGCAGGGCTGGCTGCAGGCAGGGCAGGGGGTGCAGAGCTGGCTGGAGATGGGAGGTGTGGGGCTGGCTGGAGGCAAGGCAGGGGCTGACTGAAGGTAGAGGCTGGCTGCAGGTAGGGCAGGGGAGTGAGGGGCTGGCTGCAGGCAGGCATGTGTGGGGCTTGCTGGCTTCGGTCAGGGCTTCAGGGGTGTGTGGCAGGGGTTGGCTGGAGACTGAGGATTGCAGGACTGGCTGGCTTCGGGCAGAGCAGAGGGTGTGGTGGGGCTGGCTGTAGGTAGGGGGTGGGGCTGGCTGGCTTTGGGCAGGACTACAGGGGGGTGCGGCAGGAGCTGGCTGGAGACAGAGGAGTGCAGGGCTTGCTGGCTTTGGGCATGGGGGTGCAGCAGGGGTTGGCTGGAGACATGTTTGCTGTACTGCCCAGGTAGGTTGGAGACTGTGGGGATCAGTCGACACATTATCCCCAGCCCAGGTGACGTGACTGCTACTTTTCTTGCCTTTTGGGCTGATCTGGTAGGTATGCTCAGTGTGTGCCTAAACTTGCACAAAATGACTGGAGGAGGAGCTGCTACTACTGTCCCTTTTAACATTTTAGCTCAATGGATAGGGCACTCATCCAGGAGGTGAGAGACCTGGGCTTAAAAAAAGCAAAAGACGACAACCATCCACACACACAAATATGAAGGAGTAAACAAACTGGTAGAACAGAAAACTATAGAATGAAAATAGAAATTACTAGGACACACATGGAGGAAAGAAATGAATAACTGTAACGGGTACAATTACCTTGAGTACCTTCTAGCAGCTGGATGTGGTATTGCAATTTCCGCCCCCCTCTCCCGAGCACTCCTGTAGGTTGCTAATCTCTCTAGGCAGATCTTCAGTGGTTCAGCTCTCTGGCCAAGCCACACAGCCAAAAACGAACCCCTTCCACGGTAGCAAAGGGTTCAACAAACTGTTTGCCCTCACCAGCGTCTTCAGCCTCCTCTCTGGGCTCTTTAAATCCAGCCATTTGCTTGGCCTTCTGAACAAGACTAATGGCCTTCTAAGGGCTTAGGCCACTTTGCCACAGGGGGAACCGAGGCCTGCCCACTACTCTGGATACCAACCCAGGGAACCTATAAACAGCAGCTACATACAGCTTCCTTTAGTCAGTCACTACTGCATTCCCTGAGCATCTTCCCATCTGGACCCTTTACCTTCACCCATTACCTCAGGGTTACAGTTCTCAGGTTCACTGAGGACTCCCAGGGACAGTAAATGCAGCTAGTTGAGCCCCTTTAATCAGAGCACCCTACTTCAACTCTCTGGTCCCAGCCAAGAACTGACCCACTCAGGCCTTGCAGTTCTTTTAATCTGAGCCTGCTGGGCTCTAATTAGCTACTTCTGTGCAGCCTTTCTTGACAGACCTGGATGACCAATCTTCACTGTTCCTTTCTGGGGTGGGGTGTAGTAGGATCTCAGGGCCTCCATCAAGGGGGCCAAGTTGGACCAGATATACCCCATCACAACAATATAGCAAGACAGGTACTGGACTGGAATCCCCAGGGCAAAAGTTGATGAGGTAGAACCAGGACAACTTGGAAATGCACAACAGAAGCAGAACTGAAAGTCATCACAATGACATGGGAAGAAGCTAAAACTGCAGCAAGAACTCTTTGAAGATAGAAGACAGTGTTGAAGGACCTATGTTCTGTATGAAATAGAGGGGTGTAAATCTAGTAAGTAATTCTCCTCATGCATTGTGCAGAGCCTGGGTGCCTATTTGGGGTTGTGAATTCCAGTAAATGGCAGGGCACCTACAAATTAGGAGCATCAGCACCTAAATCCCTCTCATGAATCCCAGTTAGAGTATTTAACAAAGTGTCGGTTACCATGACTCCTCCAGGTTACATTCTAACGCAGCACAGTTTTTTAGTACTCCTGCCACAAATGAATATGAAGATTCCACTACTTAACTTAGATGTCTTCAGGGTAGAATCCAGTGATTTATTCTCTCCTTTCAAGTGCCAGGTAGCTGTCTCCTTAGGTCTTCTGCAGTATTCAAGAGTTTGTAGCTACATGAACATCCTTATCCTATATTCATGAAACATTTCCGTCCTCTAACACCAGATATGTATGAGTAATGCGAATGTTTCACACTATCTGCTTGATTCTATTGACTCCAAATCAACATCGATGGCTGATTTAATGTAGAATTTCTCTCTAAATGTCAATGTCCTGCAGATCTCTACATATAATACTTTATTCTATTCCAAATTATAGCAGTATAAATCCAGAGTAACTCTACTGAGTCCAGTGAAGTTACTCCAGATTACCATTGTCATCACTGAGATGAGAATCTGGGTGACTGACTTCAATCCCGCAACTAAATCAGTGTGCGGATAACCTCTACTAAAAAGACTAATGATTTTTGTGTTAAGAATCAGAAATGTTAACTTTTGTTGTGATTGAATGAGATTCGATCCATAGGAGTGGAGTTTGTACATCAAAAAAAGCAGAAAAAAATCCAATACTTTAAAGGTCAAACTGAAAGCATTTGAAAAACAGTAGAACCTCCTTTATTTGTGGACATGAATGGGAGACCCACAGTGAAAAACTTGCCAATTAAAAATGAACAATAAAAAAGCCAGGAAAAGGCAACACAAATGTACATTTCATGCATAGTATTTTGTCAGCTGAAGTTTAGATTTAATCATTCATAATAATACTTTGTAACACATTAGTGAATGTTCTGTGATATACTTCATACAAATAATATGATAGCAATCTGAGACTTCATGACATCTTTGTTGAGAGGTGAGGAGAGAGCCTGTTTGTGTGCTGATTATAAAGTGTGACATTTCATAAAGTAAAGGTTAGTGAGGTCTACTTCAAAATGATTTAAGATCACAGATCAGCAAGGGTAAAATTCACTACTTTCCAGGGAACTAGCAAAAGGCCTGTGCATCATGTAAACATCACTTACTTCCTATTTCAAGAACTTAAATAGCACGTACAAGGTGCATAGACCTTGGGTAGCACAGGAGTGAATTTCACCGTAACGGAATATACATGTAGACTAAAAACGTACATTTAGCAAAATAATTACAAATCATATACTTCTCCACTTGTCTGATTAGTGCTGTCTGCCCAACCACAGATTAACATATACCTACCCACAGTAGAGTTCCATGCAGTTTGTAGGTGGCTGTGACATCATCGCATTTTTCTAAAAGATGTGCTGTAGTTCAGCACTCCCAAACTTCATTAATTTACGTACCACCTTCTTAAAATTAATAACATTTATCAATCCATGTGCCACCTTCTTAAAAGATTATTATGAAGTCACTTTACACATCAAATTTATGTACCATCAGTGGTACAGGAATTAATTCAGGGAAGTCCTGTGGCCTGTGTTATACAGAAGGTCATGATCCTATGGCCTCTCCTGCCTTTGCAATCTGTGAATCAGGCCAAGGGAAAGAGAAAACTAAACTTAGGACTTAGAAGGTAAATGAAGAGGAAATTGTTTTAAAAATATATCAGCTCTTAGTCTGCCCCAGTGCAATCAGGAATAACTCCTTTCAAGTCAATAGACTTGCACCAGTATAACTACACTAGCATAACACCAATCAGGTGCTTTTTTCAAGTGGTTATTTGATTGATCATTAAATTTAAAAGATTTATTTTTCTGAAGCTTTTACAGTTCACATTTCAGTTGGAATTCCATATTGGTGAGATGTACCTATTCAGTGTTATAGAGTTTTATGCTGAAAGTGTTAACAATATTTTTAGAGTTCCTGCAATACTTCAGAAGAATACTAGCCATTCTGGGGAAAAAAAGCCATTGCAGATTGTGACATGCTATAAGGGTTTGAATTCATTTACTCCCTGGAAAGTATGTTTGTAAATTGCACCAAAATGACTTTTGGCTGTCTGGCCTATGTATACCTAAGAGCATTTTAGAAGTTCTAATTTGTCATATCAATTTGTTTCTGAATTTTTTCATATACCTTCCAAGAATAAAAAACAGACTTATGTGCTCACTGCAATTTGATCACGTCACTTCTCAACCTCATATGGAGCATTTCAAGAGTAATCTGTGGAAGATGATTGCCTTTGAACTACCTGGTTATGAATGGTACAGGTTTGTTATAAACAGCTTGCAATTTCACTCCGAGCGACTTCCCGGCCATATATAAATTTTTCATATATCCATTAGATTGGATGATTTTTAGAACTTAAAGAAAGCAATATACAGTAGACAGAAATTAGCCTAAAGCCAAAACATTCTAGTGACACAAACCAGAGGTTCTTGTTGTATATTATGTGTAAGGAAAAGATCACTTATTCCCAGTTGCAAACTGAAAACTCTTCAAAATAAAACACAAAACAATAGTGGCCCTCAGAGACAAATGAACATAGGAAAGTGAAAATATAAATATGAGGATAGAAAAGTGTTTTTGCCTGAATAAATTTGAGACAATTAAAATACTCAACAATATTTACATATCATCTTACCTTATTTATAATTACCATTGACCTCTGGTGTTTTTTTCCAAATGGATTTAGAATAATCAGCAACTAAAAGTTACTAAAACAGTAGGAGTCTGTTTAAGGTAAAACTATCTCCATTCTGAATAGTTCACATACTGTTTAGACCTTCTGAATGTTACCTCCAATGCTTTTTCTCCAAGTAGTGAGGCTCTTTCACCAAAAAAACGTGTCTGGATGTTAGTAACCTTGTCAGTTATCTCCCATGGCAAGACTGTCTGATGTGGAGTAAATATCTGAGTTCTAATTTTTACTAGTTATTTTGCCCAAGTACTTCCATGCAGCACAGACTCGGTACCATGTCAGGAGTTCTACCTGGAAAGCATTTTTGTGGTTTCCTTGGGGTTGTGTTCTGCCTTTGTGCTTAAGTGACTTGCACTGTAGTGTTCTGGCCATTCTATGCAAGAACAATGTCTTATTTTCAGTAGGCACATACTCAGCTATTGGTGTACTAGGGTAGGCAGATTGCCTCAGGGGTTGCGACACCAGTGCATTTCAGTTCTGTTCTTCCCATGCCTGCTATGTGTTCTTGCCAATATTTTACTTTCTAGGCATGGCACACAGGATGAACCTGTCTACCATGCGCCTTTTCAGGAGCACAATTCAGATAAGCTGGTTCATGACAAGGAAGAGCGAGTAGATCACAGTACTCCTGAAGGGTGTTTGGGTGGGTGAAATCTTGCTCTCTCTAATATGGATATTAAGCAGAATACCCTAAATTACATCAATGACCAGTCATCACACTTGTGACAGTATCTAGCTCTACTTCAATTTGCTCCAAGCCATCCTATATAAAGCCTGAGCAGGACAACATTGTCGTATTACTAGAGACATGCACAGCAGAAGCAGGAGTGGGGTGGGGAGTAAAGGTAGAGGCATGCCACATCTAACTGGCTTCACCTGAGGGAAAACAACAACTGTGGTAATAGCCTTTTCAAGGTACTGCTGACTTCACCATAGCCGCATAACCAATCCTTTGTGAAGTTCACACACTTACAGGGTTTATTTTACTTTGCAAATTACTCAGGTCTTGGACAGTATGGTGCAATGTCTCTTTGAGTCTTAGAAACTGGCCCACAGTTCAGTGCACCTTTCTGATTCAAGATAGTTCCTCGCAAAGGAAATGGGAAGACAGGAGAACATAAAAGAGGATGAGTTCGAGTACGTTATCCGACTTGCGGCCACAAGTCTTCCATGTGAGCTTAACAGTCTGGGCTAATCCATCCTTAGTATTTACTGCTTTATGTAAAATCAATGCTCCATCTGAAAATGACACAGATTCCCCTGGCACTAGACAAAGAACAGGTCCTGACTCCTTTGTGTAAAGTATTAAACCCACAATATATGCAGAATCACAGGACCTTAGTCAAAGATTGAAACTGTAACCACAGCCAAAAGATTAGTCCTGACAGTCCAGTCCAGTAAACCACTAACGTTACAAGTAGGGCTATCAAACAATTAAAAAATTAATCATAATTAATCGCACTGTTAAACAATGTGTTTTCAAATATATTGATTTCAATTACAACACAATACAAAGTGTACAATGCTCACTTTATATTATTTTTATTACAAAACAAAAGTAGTAATATGTTTCAATTCACCTAACACAAGTACTGTAGTGCAATCTCTTTATCATAAAAGTGCAACTACAAATGTAAAATTATTTCCCCCAAAAAACTGAATTCAAAAATAAAACAATGTAAAACTTTAGTGTCTACAAGTCCACTCAGTCCTACTTCCTGTTCAGCCAATCGCTCAAACAAGTTTGTTTACATTTGCAGGAGATAATGCTTCCCACATTTTGTTTACAATGTCACCTGAAAGTGAGGGCAGGCATTTGCATGACACTGTTGTAGCTGGTGTCGCAAGATATTTATGTGCCAGCTGCACTAAAGATTCAGACGTCCCTTTAGGCTTCAACCACCATTCTAGAGGACATGCATCATGCTGATGACAGGTTCTGGTCAATAATGATCCAAAGCAGTGAGGACCAATTCATGTTCATTTTAATTATGTGAGTCAGATGCCACCATTAGAAGGTTGAATTTATTTTTTGGTTGTTCAGGTTCTGTAGTTTCCTGCATCGGAGTGTTGGTCTATTAACTCTTCTGAAAGCATGTTCCACACCTCATCCTTCTCAGATTTTGCAAGGCACTTCAGATTCTTAAACCTTGGCTCGAGTACTGTAGCTATCTTTAAAAATCTCACATTGGTACCTTCTTTGTGTTTTGTCAAATCTGCAGTGAAAGTGTTCTTAAAATGAACAACATGTGCTGGCCCATCATCCAAGACTGCTATAACCTGAAACATATGGCAGAATGCAGGTAAAACAGAGCAAGAGACATGCAATTCTCCCCCAAGGAGTTCAGTCACAAATTTAATTAATGCATTTTTTTTAAAAGAGCATCATCAGCATGGAAGCATATCCTCTGGAATGGTGGTCAAAGCATGAAGGAGCATATGATTGTTTGACGTATCTGGCACATAAATACTTTGCAATGCTGGCTACAAAAGTGCTGTGCAAACACCTGGTCTCACTTTCAGGTGACATTGTAAATAAGAAGCAGGCAGCATTATCTCCTGTTAATGTTAACAAACTTGTTTGTCTGAGAGATTGGCTGAACAAGAGGTAGGACTGAGTGGACTTGTAGACACTAAAGTTTTACATTGTTTTGTTTTGAGTGCAGTTATATAACAATGAACAAAGTCTACATTTGTAAGTTGCACTTTCATAATAAAGAGATTGCACTACAGTACTTGTATGAGGTGAACTGAAAAATACTATTTATTGTTTTTACAGTGCAAATATTGTAATAAAAATAATATATAGTGAGCACTGCACAATTTGTTTTCTGTGTTGTAATTAAAAATCAATATATTTGAAAATGTAGAAAAACACCCATACATTTAATAAATTTCAATTGATATTCTATTGTTTAATAGTGCAATTAAAATGTGATTAATAGCGATTAATTTTTTTAATGATGATTAATTTTTTTGAGTTAATCGCGTGAGTAACTGTGATTAATCAACAGCTTTAGTTTTAAGATAATTCTGCATCTCTCCCTGCAGGCAGGAATTATTTCTATTCCAGTTGTGTAAGGTAGAGAGTCCACTTATGGACAGCTATTCTAGCTAGTTTACTCATTAGTTGAGATTATATGATTATAGCTGATTTTGGCAGTCTGGTTTGGAACAGATTTATTAATGATGATCAATTATGATCAGATGAAATTTCTGACAGCTGATTTTTACTTGACACTATGGGTAAAGTCTTTAATTAGAGAAACATAGCTAACAAGCTGACCCTGCCATCTGCTGTCATTTCTGTTGCTGCAGAAAGCATATTATCGCCTGCTCAGAGTATTCTTGGTTAGTCAGATACTTGTAGCTAGTTGTGTGTGGAATAAAAATGTCACTAATGAGCAAAATAGCCAAAGGGTTTTCTGTAGAGACATCATTCTAGCTGCCTCAGGATCTCATTCACAAGGACTCCTTGAGATTCACCTGGAAAGAATGACTGATGAGTTCTTAAAAAATAACCAAAACGAATCAAAAGAACCATAACAAAATCCAAAGAGCTACTGCGTTCACAAACCCAAATAAATGCAGGACTTCAAATGCATTTTCCAAAGCAAAGGAGTCATCATTTTCTAAGTAAAATTTGCATAATAATTTTACACCGTATTTTTGACAGCTTCTGATGTGAACTGCACTGATTCACTTACCATTCCGTATTATTATTACAGTAACCCAGAAACAGGTTGGCACTTTGAAGTTAGTGGCATTTATAAAATGCTTTCATCAATAGCTGTTACAATAAAAACAACTGAAATAAACTAGATAAGACAGATGATTAGCAGGTGTAGTTTTACATAGAGTAGCCTGGATTCCACCTCCCAATCTGCCCCCAGATCAAAGCATGGTAGAGTTGCCCCATGCACAGGCCCTATGAATGGGAGTGCACATAGGGGAGTAAAATAGAGACTGGACAGGCTAAAGAGTCTCCCTGGAGGGCCACCCAGATGTTGCCCAGAAAAGGTAAATCACCTCAAGGCTGTATGTCTTTTTCTGTATAACCCCCATGGTGGTCCTGGGGCTCCAATCTCTGCCATATAGCTCGAATGGAGCTGTGCTTCCAGGGTGCCAGGCAGAGTTCCCGCAGGGGTCCGAGTCAGCATATATAGCCCTAAGCTCTCAGGAATCAGCTAAGTTTAGGGACAGATTCAGCCACCTTGTCCCAAGGGGGTTGGAGGGCAAATATTGCTCCTAGAAGGACTAATGTGGGGAACAACCAGTGGGGCCACTGGGCGATCGAGATGCTAAAGGAGCACTCAAAGACAATAAGGCCATTGTGGAGAAACTAAACGAATTATTTGCATTGGTCTTCATGGCGGAGTATGTGAGGGAGATTCCCAAACCTGAGCCATTCTTTTTAGGTGACAAAACTGAGCAACAGTCCCAGATTGAGGTGTCATTAGAGGAGGTTTTGGAACATTTTGATAAACTAAACAGTAATAAGTCACCATGACCAGATTGTTTTTCACTCAAATGTGAAATTGCAGAACTACTAACTGTAGTCTGTAACCTCATTTAAATCAACTTCTGTACCAAATGACTGGAGGATAGCTAACATGATGCCTACTTTAAAAAGGGCTCCAGAGGTGATCCGGGTAATTACAGGCCAGTAAGCCTGACTTCAGTACCAGGCAAACTGGTTGAAAATATTGTAAAGAATAGAATTGTCAGACACATGGATGAAAAAACAGTTACCCACCTTTTAATAACTGTTGTTCTTCGAGATGTGTTGTTCATGTCCATTCAAAGTAGGTGTGCGTGCACCGTGTACACACCAGCCAGAAGATTTTCCCCTAGCAGTGTCCGTAGGGTCGGCCTGGGTGCCCCCTGAAGTGTGCCACCACGGCGCCCTATAAAGGGGCCCGCCGACCCACCACCCCCTCAGTTCCTTCTTGCTGGCACTCCGACAGAGGGGCAGGAGGGGTGGGTGTTGGAATGGACATGAACAACACATCTCAAAGAACAACAGTAACTAAAAGGTGGGTAACCATTTTTCTTCTTCTAGTGGTTGTTCATGTCCATTCAAAGTAGGTGACTCACTTAGGAGGGGGGGTCGGAGATCACTGCTGACTGGACCAAAGGCTGCATCATCCCTAGCCTGGTGCGTGATGGCATAGTGAGACGAGAACGTGTGGATGGAGGACCACGTGGCTGCTCTACAAATCTCCTGAGATGGAACCTGAGCCAGGAACACCACAGGGGAGGCCTGCGCCCTAGTGGAGTGGGCCGTGACCATAGGGACAGGGGTCTTAGTTATACGGTAGAATTCCCGGATGCAAGTTGCAATCCATGAAGAGATTCGCTGAGAGAAGACAGGGAGCCCCTTCATCCTTTCTGCCACTGTGACGAAGAGCTGGGTTGAGCGTCTGAACGGCTTGGTATGCTCTATGTAAAAGGCCAAGGCCCTGCGGACATCCAGGGAGTGCAGCCTATGCTCTTTGCTGGAGGCGTGTGGTTTTGGATAAAACACCAAGAGAAAGATATCTTGGCCCATGTGGAACTGTGAAATGACCTTGGGTAGGAACGCCGGATGAGGTCTAAGATGGACCTTGTCCTTGTAGAAGACTGTGTACGGGGGCTCAGATGTTAATGCTCAAAGATTCAACACCTGTCAGGCCGAGGTTATCACCGCCAGGAAGGCAGTCTTGTACGACAGGTACAGCAGGGAGCACGAAGCCAGAGGCTCGAAGGGAGGCCCCGAGAGGACGGAGAGGACCAGATTCAGGTCCCAAACAGAGGCTGGCTGACGCACATGTGGGAAGAGCCTGTCCATACCCTTGAGGAAACGCCCAACCAGCGGGTTCACAAACACTGAGGCACTCCCCTCTCCCAGATGAAAAGTGGATATGGCCCCCAAGTTAACGCGAATGGAGGAAAGGGACAGGCCCAGTTGTCTTAGGTGAAGCAAATAGTCAAGGACAGCTGGAATTGGTACCCCCAGCGGGTCGAGACCCCATTGGCCTGACCACATGGAGAAGTGCTTCCATTTAGCCAGGTAGGTGGCCCTAGTTGACACTTCCTGCTACCCAGCAGCACCTGCCTGACCTGCTGGGAGCACTGCAACTCCACCGGGTTCAGCCATGGAGTATCCAGGCTGTCAGGTGAAGGGACTCGAGGTTTGGATGGTGGAGGGAGCCCCGGTCCTGCGTGATCAGGTCCGGGAGGAGGGGCAGCGTCAGGGGCACCTGAACGGACATGTGCAGGAGTGATGTGTACCAATGCTGGCGCAGCCACGCCGGAGCTATCAGGATTACCCTGGCGTGATCCCTGCGAACCTTTAAAAGCACCCTGTGTATCAGGGGGATCGGAGGGAAGGCATAGAGCAGACCGTCCTCCCATGGCTGAAGGAAGGCGTCCGACAGAGACCCCCGACTGCGGCCCAGGAGGGAGCAAAACCGTCGGCACTTCCTGTTTTCCCTTGAAGCAAACAGGTCTAACCGGGGAAATCCCCAGAGCTGGAAAATTGAGCGCACCACATCCCATCGAAGGGACCACTCGTGACCCTGGAACGAGCGGCTGAGGGTGTCCACCAAACCATTCTGCTCCCCCAGAAGATAGAACGCCGTCAGGTGAGTGGCGTTGTGAACGCAGAAATCCCACAGCGTGAAGGCTTCCCTGCAGAGGGGAGAGGACCGTGCACCTCCCTGTTTGTTGATATAAAAGACTGCCGCTGTGTTGTCCGAAAGGACTGAAACACACCTGCCGGCCAGGTGAGACCGGAAGGTCAAACACACCAAGCGGACCGCTCTCATCTCCCTGACATTGATATGCAACTCGAAGTCCTCCAGCGACCACAAGCCCTGCATCCTGAGGTGTCCCAGGTGCGCTCCTCAACCTCGATCCGAAGCGTCTGTCACCAGGGAGAGGGAGGGCTGCGGGGCAGCAAAGGGGACACCCATGCAGACTTCCCACAGGTCGAGCCACCACCATAGCGAGCTCAGCACCAAGCGGGGAACAGACACCACTGAGTCCAGGGGGTCCCTGCCTGGGCGATAAACTGTCGCCAACCAGGACTGCAGCGGGCGAAGCCGGAGTCTGGCATGGACCACCATAGAGGTGCACACCACCATGTGGCCCAGCAGCCGGAGGCAAACTCGTGCCGTGGTGACCGGGGCGCGGTTCAGTCCAGAGATGAGCTCGGAAATTGCACAGAACCTGGACTCCAGCAGATACGCTTTGGCGCATGTGGAGTCCAGAACCGCTCCTATGAATTCTATTAGTTGCGTCAGAGACAGGGTGGATTTGGCTTCATTCAAGAGGAGGCCAAGATCGAGAAAGGTCCTCCTGATGAAGCATACCTGGGTCTCTACCTGCTCCTTGGAGTCGTCCAGGTAGGGGAATACCTGGATGCCCCGCCTGCGCAGGAAGGCCGCCACAACCGCCATGCACTTCATGAAGACCCTGGGAGCAGCTGACAGGCCAAATGGGAGCACTGTGAACTGTAGATGGACGTTGGCCACGACGAACCTGAGATACTGACGGTGCCGTGGAATTATGGCAATGTGGAAATAGGCGTCCTTTAAGTCGAGGGCGGCATACCAATCTCCTGGATCCAGGAAGGCGATGATCGAGGACAGGGAGACCATGTGGAACTTGAGTTTCCTCACAAACTTGTTCAGCCTCTGCAAGTCTGGGATGGGTCTCAGCCCCCCTTTTGCCTTCGGTATGAGAAAATACCAGGAGTAGAAGCCTTTGCCCCTGAGCTCCCGCGAGACTTCCTCCACCGCCCCTGCCTCCATGAGGGACTTCACTTCTTGAATTAGAAGTTGCTCGTGAGATGGGTCCCTGAAGAGGGACGGGGAGGAAGGATGGTGGGGCGGAAGGGAGGAGAACTGGATAAAATATCCCCTCTCTACCGTACAGAGCACTCATTTGTCCGATGTAATTCGGGACCAGGCACAGTAGAAGTGGGACAGATGTGACCCAAAGGTAGGGGTGGAAGGATCCAGAGTCTTGATTGGTAGGTCACCCTCGACCGTACCATCAAATAGGGGGTCTAGGCCCAGATAGTGGTCTCGATTGGCCAGACGCCTGGCTGGAGGGATGGCGCTGGTGATGCCTCCTGCCATTTCTGCCCTGCCTGCGCCTCAGCTCCTGGTGAGTCTGTGGCTGGTATGGGCGAGGGGCCGCCTGTGGCCAAAATTGTCTGCCCCAGGTCGCGAGGGTATGCAAGCCCAGTGAGCAAAGCGTGGCCCTCGAGTCCTTTAAGTTATGGAGACATTTGCCCGTTTTCTCTGAAAACGGCATCTGCCCTTCGAATCGTCTGCTGGACTTCATAGGGCAGGCCCGAGACCTGGAGCCAGGCTCCCCGCTGCATGACCAGGCCTGTGGCCAGAGTGCGCGAGGCTGAGTCCGCCACATCTAAGGCAGCCTGAAGGGAGGCTCGAGAGATCAGTTTGCCCTCCTCCACTAGGGCCGAAAACTCTGATCTCGAGTCCTGGGGAAGGAGCTCCGCAAACTTCAACATGGCCGAACACACGTTATGTCCATATCGGTTTACTATTGCCTGTTGATTGGCAATGTGGAGTTGGAGTCCCCCTGTGGAGTACACCTTTCTACCAAAGAGCTCAAGTCTTTTTGCGTCCCTGCTCTTCGGTGTTGACCCCTGAAGCCCTTGACGCTCCCGCTGGTTAGCCGCATCTACTACCAGGGAGTCCGGGGAAGGGTGGGTGTACAGGTGTTCCATACGCTTTAGAGGGGACGAAGTAGCGCCGCTACGTCCTCTTGGTGGTAGGGACCAATGAGGCTGGTGTTTGCCATAGGGTGCGAGACTTATCAGCTATAGTCTTTATCAGCGGGAGGGCCACCCTGGATGGCCCTGAGGGGGCCAGAATGTCCACTACAGGGTCCGCGTCCACCTCGATCTCCTCCGCTTGGATTGCGAGGCTTTGAGCTGCTTGCCAAAGCAATTGTTGGAGGATTCACGCATCCTCAAGGGCCGGTGCTGCAGCCGTGCCTGAGACCACCTCATCCGGGGAGGAGGCTGAGGAGATTACATGGAGAGGCCCTTCCTCTGGTGCACGCGGCCCCTCGGGGTCCTGCGGCACACGGTATTGAGGTTGCGGTGCCGGTTCCGAGTCTAAATGCGGCACCGTGGCCAGTACCAGGGTCGCCAGTGAGCGACTTGGCGTATCATGCGGTGCCGGCGGAGCCCGAATGAAAGCCATTGCCAGTGCCGCTGCTGGTTAGGGGATGCTGAACTTGACGATGGCACAGCTCTGCACGGCGATGGTGCCGGAGGCAGCTGCGCTGGGGCCACTGACATCGAGGACACCGAAGCCGACCATGACCGAGGGCCAAACGCCTGGCCTACCAACTGATGGTAGGCACAGGGAGTCCAAAACGGTCACTGCAAGGGCGGCTGCCATTGTTGCTGCCACTGCGGGTAACTTTGGTGGCTCACCCCCGACAACGATCTCCTGCTCCGGGACCAGCTGGAGCGATAGGAGTCTGCCTCTGAGTCTGAAGTCTCTGAGTACGAGGACCTGGGGGGAGCAGCACCTGGTGCTGAAGGAGAGCGGTGCTGAGGTGGCGGGGAGCCTCTCATCTGGTCCTGTGCTGCCTTCACAGCACGGTGTGGGGAGGGAGGTGACAGCATGGCCGGCTTGCCTCTAGATTGCACTGGTGGATGGGCCACAGCAGGCAACTCCCTACGATTCAGGGAGACCGGTGCCGGGAGACCCATTAGGCCTGAGGCTGCCTCGAACGCCTCCGGCGTCGACGGGGGGCATATGTCCCCGCAGAGGTCTGCGGAATTAGGCTGGTCTGGACTCGACCGCCCTCTCTGCGGTGGGGAAGTCGACGGAACTGCCGAGGGCTGCAGCCCAGCCTGTCCGCTTACACCTGCAGATGGCATCGGCCTCGGATTCTGGTGGGGTGACCGATCCCTCACTGGCTTCCTTCTCTTGGTGGACACCAGCGAAGGTGAGCGGTGCCGCACTGAGGCCGACTTCCTATGACCCGACTCCGTCTGGTGCCGGGTTTTCGACGACATGGGCTGGGCCCTAAGTCCTGATGCCCATGTTGGGGCACTCCGCACCGAGGACGACGTGCTGGGCCCCGCCTCAGCCGGCTCTGGGTTCAAGGGTGGTTGTAGGGCCGCCTCCATCAGGAGGACTCTAAGTCTTTGAGCCCTGTCCTAAGAGTTCGCAGGCAGAAGCCTCTACAGATAGAGTACTGGTCCTTTTGGTGGCTCTCTCCCAGGCACCTCAAAGACGCAGAGTGCGGGTCACTCTTGGGCATGAATTTCCCGCAGTTCTCACAGAGTTTGAACCCGGGGGACCCGGGCTTGCCCCAGCGAGTAACGAAGACTCTGGGGGGGGGAACCCCCCAACTACGAAAACTATATACCAAGATCTATCTAACTATATAATAACTGAATACATGGACTAAATGGTAAGGATAGGACACTGCCAAAATGCTACGCAAGAGAAGTTCCAGCTAGCCATCACCGGCGGTAAGAAGGAACCGAGGGGGTGGAGGGTCGGCAGGCCCCTTTATAGGGCACCATGGTGGTGCCACTCCAGGGGGTGCCCAGGCCGACCCTATGGATGCTGCTAGGGGAAAATCTTCCGGGTGACGTGCATGCGGCGCACACACACCTACTTTGAATGGACATGAAGAACCACTCGAAGAAGAACATAATTTGTTGGGGAAGAGTCACCATGGTTTTTGTAAAGGGAAATCATGCCTCACTAATCTACTAGAATTTTTTGAGGGGGTCAACAAGCATGTGGACAAGGTGGATCCAGTGGATATAGTATCCTGAGACGTTCAAAAAGCTTTTGAACAAGGTCCCTCACCAAAGGCTCTTAAGGAAAATAAGCTGTCATGGCACAGAGGGAAGGTCCTCTTATGGATTGGGAACTGGCTAAAGGCTAGGAAACAGGGGTAGGAATAAATGGTCAGTTTTCAGAATGGAGACAGGAAAATAGTGGTGTCCCCCAGGGGTCTGTACTGGGACCAGTCCTATTCAACATATTCATAAATAATCTCGAAACAGTGAGGTGGCAAAATTTGCAGATGATGCAAAACTACTCAAGATAGTTAAGTCCCAGGCAGCTACAAAAGGATCTCTCAAAACTGGGTGACTGGGCAACAAAATGTCAGATGAAATTTAAAGTTGATAAATGCAAAGTAATGCACATTGGAAAACATAATCCCAACTCTACATGTAAAATGATGGAGTCTAAATTAGCTGTTACTACTCAAGAAAGAGATCTTGGAGTCATTGTGGATAGTTCTCTGAAAACATCCACTTAATGTGCAGTGGGAGTCAAGAAAGTGAACAGAGTGTTGGGAAGCATTAAGAAAGGGATAGATGAGAAGGCAGAAAATATCATATTGCCTCTATATAAGTCCACATCTTGAATACTGTGTGCAGATCCAGTCGCCCCATCTCAATAAAGATATATTGGAATTGGAAAAGGTTCAGAAAAGAGCAACAAAAATGATTAGGAGAGATTAATAAGACTTGGACTTTTCAGCTTGGAAAAGAGTTGACTATTGAGGGGATATGATTCAGTCTATACAATCATGACTGTTGTGGAGAAAGTAAATAAGGAAATGTTATTTACTCCTTCTCATAACACAAGAACTGGGGAGTCAGGAAATGAAATTAATAGGCAGGAGATTTAAAACAAACAAAAGGAAGTATTTTTTCATTCATCACACAGTCAACCTGTGAAACTCCTTGCCAGAGGATGAAGACCAAGACTATAACAGGGTTCAAAAAAGAACAACATAATTCATGGAGGATAGGTCTATCAATGGCTATTAGCCAGTATGGGTAGGGAATGGGTGATGGGGGAGGATAACTTGATTATCTGGTCTGTTCATTCCCTCTGGGATACCTGGCATTGGCCACTGTCAGAAGACAGGATACTGGCTAGATGGACTTTTGGTCTGACCCAGTCAGGATATTTTTATGAAATCTCTGAGATACCCATCTCCTCCCACAGAGCCCTTTCTGAAGGCATTTAATGGAGGAGGGGATGAACTAGTTTACTGAAAAGGTCTTAAGGGGATAACCTCTCAGTTGCAAACTGAAGGGCCAAAATCTATTTGCTGTGGATATAAAATCTTAATTACAGTTTCTGCTAAGAACTTTTTATATAGGCCCGCATGAGGACTAGCTAACAAAGAACAATATATAGCTAAGAGAATGCTGGGGTAAACAGATAACCTTGTGTGTTTCAAGTCAGTGACCGGAGTCAGCATAACTCCAAATGTAATTGGGTGTCCTTATCATGACCTTATCATGGTTACTCCCTAATGTAGAGAAGAGATAGTGGCACAATACCCCTCAGATCCCAGACAGAGTTCAGGGACAGGCCTAATATAATTGACATCAGTTATGCATCAGAGGGGTAGCCATGTTAGTCTGGATCTGTAAAAAGCGACGGAGTCCTTTGCCACCTTACAGACTAACAGACGTATTGGACCATAAGCTTTTGTGGATGAATACCCACTTCATCAGATGCATTAGCATAAGTTATGACACCCTCCCCTCACAGCTGTATGCCAATCCTAGCCCACAGAAATGCAAGGGTAAACTTATAAACAATTGTTATTGTTAAATACTGATTACTGCTTTTTTGCTTTAAATCTACAGGAATGTACCTGTCGGTCATTCCTCTGTACCCCTCCAAATTAGGATTTAACCTATACACTTTAATAGACATAGTTTGGGGGTAATTACCTGTGTGTCAGCAATATGTTAATTTAAGCCTTGGGTGAAGCTATTATGTAATCTTTTAGACTATTGGATTATTGTGCTTATCTTGTCTTGCTGCTAGAACCTATCCAGGGGCTAGGGAAACCCATCCCTGTCGCTTCTCTCCGCCCAATGAGCACCTTATATAATCTATTGTAATTAATTGTTCTGCAGCATCTCTGAGCCTGATAAGCAAAGTGACACTCCACCAGCGCTGTGCGTAATAAACTCCTGTGCTTGACTACACGGTGTCCATTTTTGATCCTTCATGAACGCATTTCCCTGCCTTGCATTAGACCACCAGCTATTTATTACTAGGGCTGGGCAGACACATTTTGCCTAAATTCAAATTCACTTTATGCATTAAGAATTTGTAACTGAACTCGAACCTTTCAAGGGCCCAGAGTTAGGGTTGGCAAAACCTTTAAAGAGCCCAGAGTTAGGATTGGACTGTGGTCTGCAGCAGCCCTGGGCTGGGCTCACATGCATTGCTGGCCACGGGAGATAATCTTCCCACCTCTTGTGCAAGTGAGGGCTGATGGAGAGAAGACCCTATCTCAGTTCCCTATCTTCTGTGAGGAGAATTAAGAACAGCCCTTTGGCCCTGAATCTCTAGGGAAAAAAGACAACCAAATACATAAGCTTGCTTAGAGATGGGAGGAAACCTCTCTCTTCCTCTTGTGGAGGTGGGAGAAAATCTATCACATGCATTAACTGAAGTAGAAATGTGTGAAATTGCGAACCCATGAATATAGAAATAACTTAAGATGTTCAATCAGGAGAACAACATTCATTCTTTGATATTCTCCAAGCAGGGCCGGTGCAACCATTTAAGCGAACTAGTTGCCTAGGGCGCCAAGATTTGGGGGCGCCAAAAAGCGGCGCCCCCCCCAAATTTTTTAAATGGTTGCAGCGGCCACTGCGTAGTCTGAGCTGCCGGCGGCAGCAGCTGCCTGCAGCCCGGCAGTTTAGGGCGCCCCCGGGGTCAGCGCGCAGCCGCAGCAGCCCGGCA
>NC_133769.1:53822090-53866600 GCF_003597395.2 Chelonoidis abingdonii | reverse complement strand
GCCGCGGCAGCCCGGGGCGTCCCCCCTCCCCGGGGTCAGGGAGCTGCGGCTCCGGTGGACCTGCCGCAGGCATGCCTGCGGCAGCTCCGCCGAAGCCGCGAGACCTGCGCAGGGGGCGGCGAAATGTCCCAGCGCCTAGGGCGTCAGAAATCCTACCACCGGCCCTGTCTCCAAGAAGGTAAAAATTAACAAGATGTTCATAATTTCCCAACTTCTTTGAAAGATCTGAAACTATTGGAGAACTCCCCACTGCTTTGAAAGTATCAGACACTGTAGTCAGCCAGAAGTAAGCGATTACCGTGAAGAGATTGCAAAGAGACCACCACACTGATGATTACTCTGTTTATATGTGTGAAGCTCTGTTTTTGCCCTCCTTTGATTTTTGCTTGTTTATCATCATGCAGGTCAGGTTTTACTACTATAACAAACTCAGACTGGAATCCATTTGAAAATACGGCTTTAGGATTATTGACAGGACCGACTTCAGTTCTGCAGTACAGATCCGGGGGGCAGGGGAGAGACAGCAAATGTGTGAAAGCTTTCTATGGCTATATGAAAAGGCTTCTGTCCAACATAGTCTATTATGGAAGAGGAAGATAATGTAAGAACAGCATAGCACATTAAGTATTTGTTGCTTCTCCGAGTAATACATCAGCTAAAAAAGTTCATTAGAGTGTTGATTTTTTTAAATGTGTATTGTATTCAGTATTAGCCTGTGCCTTCTTTCCTTCAACTGGGAGGTCTGTTCGTTATGTAACAGCAGTTTCCTCCCAACTCACCATGGGTTCAATCCAGCTCTCACTGATGTCAATATGAATCTTTCCATTGACTTTAATGAGTGTTGGATCAGACCCTTTTGCTTTTTTGCAGCCACAGTAAAATGCAGGTCAGTTGAGTGTCTCAGAAAGGAGGGGTGTCTCATGATCAGGAGCATGCTGGTCAGACCATCGCTAGCAGTCAGCTTCAGTTCCCTGCTGGACTGAAGATAGTGCTCACGCAGTGAATCCTCCTCTCACGGCAGACAGCAAAAGCTTATTAGAGGAGGCAATGAGCTTCAAAGCACACAAGACAGTTTGTTCAATGAAACCCTTTTCTTCACCCTGCTGGGCATTCCTGTAAAGTACCGTCTCTCTTGAAGGATGCACTGGCCGGAGACCGAGAAGGAGGGCAAGGGTGAAGGGAATACAGAAAGCTCGCTCTGAGCTCAGCTCCTTTGTGTTCCCTCTGAAAACTCTTTTATCCCCACCCCACCCCTAGGTATTTTTGCCTGGATAATAACAGGCTGTGAGAGCAAATATTTCCTCTTTCAGGGCACACTTTGCATGAGCGTCACTCTTTGTTTAAGCACTGTCTGTGCAGTACCTTGTCCGTGTTATCCTGTTTGACTAGGTTACTGACCAGACATATTTTAGAATCCCTGTCCCTTGAGCAGTCTCTCTTTCAACACACACATTCTTAAGTGTGCGCGCTCTACAGGCAAACACCCCCTGCCTTCCTTGGCTGATGTTTTAAAAGACCCTTGTAATCATCATCCTAGGAGACTGCACGTGCCTGTGGAGAATCCAGTGCTTAATTTGTGCCAGGACTAGCCAAGGTTGAGCCCTGGCACTCCTGGTTTGGCAGTCCGTAGCCCCAGCACCTCTGGCCACTTGAGGCATCAGTTACGAAAGTAAAAATTGCTTGAGCCCTGGCACCTCCTTCATTATAAATTAAGCACTTGGAGCATCTCCCATAAAAATCATCCTCAGAAATGCACTCTGTAGAGCTTAGTCTGGGTTGCTGCTAACTGAGAGCCTTCCCTTGAATAGACATTTCCAGGGAAGCCATGGAGAGTGAGAAGAAATAACAGTGTTACTAGCATTTCAGAAATATGCAGGGGTATAATTTGTCACCCTGCTATATCATTTTCAAACAAATGGAGCAAATTAAAGTACACCAGTGGATCCAGTAGTAATAGTAAATCAATGATATAAGACATGTATTTAAATCTACCATAGAAATTTCAACAGTTTATGGGCTGTATCACAGCAGCCGTATCTTGCTATTGTATTTGGAGGCTGAACTGTTCTCTAAAATACCTTGAGAGGAGAATGTTATGGCAAAATGCGTGTGTGAGAGAGAGCGAGCGAGCTCATAGAGTTCTTCATTCCACGAATGAACGAACAGTGACAGGCAACATCATAAAACCAGCTTGGACTCTTTTCTTCTGTAATTTATGACAATGACCTTTCCATCCTGACTCCCCCTCACCCCCGGACAATTAGATGTAAAGAAAAACCATGAAACTAAAACCATTCATTAGGGCCATTACCTCGCCCCCTCCCAGAAGCATTGAACTGGAACAAGATGGGTGCCCTACTCTATTATAGTGGAGATACTATACAGTTTTTACTATACTGGGTTCGTTTTTTTCATTAGAATTCTCCCCTCCCCCACAAAAAAACCCCCACAAAAAACCCCAACTCTTTCCACAGCTTCATCCTCTGTTTCTGTGTTTTTGAGTTGACTGAAAAAATACTTTATTATCCACCTGTGAGTGGGTGAGTTAGAGCAGGGGTAGGCAAACTTCTTGGTCTGAGGGCCACATTAGGGTTCTGAAACTGTATGAAGGGCTAGGTAGGGAAGGCTGTGCCTCCCCAAATAGCCTGGTCCTGCTTCCTATCAGCCCCCTCCCACTTCCCCCCCCAACTTGCCCCCCTCAGAACCTCCAACCCATCTAACTCCCCCTGCACCTTGTCCCCTAACTGCCCCCTCCTAGGACCCCCATCCCCTATCCACCCCTCCGTGCTCCCTGTCCCCTGACTGCCTCGACACATATCCACAGCTCTGTCCCGACAAGCCCCCCTGGGACTCCCATGCTTATCCAAACACCCCTGTTCCACGTCCCCTGACCACCCCAGGACCCCTTGCCCCTTATCCAAGCCCCCTGCTCCCCATCCCCTTACCATGCCACTCAGAGCACCAGGACTGGTAGCTATAAGTAGTACACCATAAGTAACACATTCCTACAAGGAGCAATTTAATACACTACACCTGCGGCTCTCGCAACTGCGCTGCCTGGCAGGAGCTCACTGCCCAGAGTGCTGGTGACACGGTGAGCTGAGACTACAGGAGATGGGGGACAGCAAGGGTGGGGGTTAGCCTGCCCAGCCAGGAGCTCAAGGGCCGGGCAGGACGGTCTCGTGAGCAGTAGTTTGCCCACCTCTGAGTTAAAGTCTGTGGTGGCAGCCCCACGTAGTGGTAGGGGAATCCAGGCTCTTTCACTCCACCAGTTTCTGGCTCAGGGCCTTTTTTGGGCAACTACACAAAGCTACTTGTGGTCCTGCTAACTCCCTCCCCTGGGTCTCTTCCTACTGTACTGTCCCTCTTTGGGGTGCCCATGGGCCTCTGCAGGCTGAGTCCTGGCTTCATGCAGCAGTCCTCCTCCTGGGGATACCTTTCTGACATAGTCTCTCCATGGCAGCGAGTTCAGGTTTGACTCTCTCCACCTGCCACCTTGCTGTGCTGAATAGATTCCCTTGTAAGCCCTTCCCCCAACTGAAGCATATCCAGCTCGGGTGAGGCTTCCCAGATTCAAAGTTGTTCCTGTATCCTTATTTCTTCAGTGTGAGTTTATCTGCTCCCTATTTTTGACTCTCTTCACCTCCAATTCTCCCTCCTTTCCTTTCCTTTCCTTTCTTCTCATAATCTCTCTTCTGAAAGGAATAACCAACAGCATCATATTAGTACTGCACCATCAAACTCCTTTGGTCATTGTGGTTTCTAAGTTAGACACAGAAAGTTTACCCATCCTTACTATGGAGGCTTGCACCATGCACGCTGGATGCACAGCAGTCTGCACAGGTGGCAGCCTGCACTATCAGATGCAAAGAATTCCATATTAAAATAATCCACAGCTGAGAATTTTTACTGTTTTCTTCACCACTAGCACGAGAGGAATGGCACTGCCAAGGAATAGTCACTATGTAGCTGACAATGATTGTACATACATTGAGGCATGCAGGTCTAAACCTTCCGTAGGTGATTCTCAGACCTCTCTCAAATGTTTGGTCCATCTAATGTCAAGGTTGTACGTTAATGTTTACGAAAACAACCAATCCATGTAATTTGCTGAATTAAATATAAGTAAACAACTGGATTAAAAGCACAGGGATCTTATAAGGACAAATAAAACTAATAAATTATGGCTTTGGTTTATGACAGTGGCCCAGATCAGCCCCCCTCATACTACAACTTGTGTGGAGGATAGTGCTAGGAGGGTCTTTGAGGTTCCATTTGCAGAATTCTATTCACATTCTCATACTGGGCTTTGGACCCTCCATGGTAGAAAAGTCATGAGGCCTACACCCAAAGCTGCCAAGTCTGCCTGGAGCCACAGGAATATGTGGGAAGCCACAGCCATCCATGCAGAGCTCCTTTGTTTCGCAGATTCCAAGGCAGAAAAAACGATTGCGATCATCTAGTCTGACTCCTGAACAACACAGGCTGCAGAAGAATTCGTAGAGTAGATCTTTTAGAAAAACTTCTAATCTTGATTTAAAAATTGTCAGAAATGGAGAATCCACCACAACCTTTGGTAAGTTGTTTCAATGGTTAATTACTCTCACTGTTAACAATATTTCCGGTATGAATTTGTCTACTTGCAACTTCCAGCCATGGGATTGTGTTGCACCTCTCTCTGCTAGATCGAAGAGCCAATCATCAAATATTTGTTCTCCATCTACATATTTCTAGACCGTAATCAAGTCACCTCTTATCCTTCTCTTTGTTAAGCTAAATAGATTGTGCTCCATGAGTATATAAGGCATGTTTTCTAATTGTAATCACAAGTTGTAATTATTCTTGTGGCTCTTCTCTGAACACTCTCCTATTTAGCAACACCCTTCTTGAATTGTTGTCACCAGAACTGGACACAGTATTGCAGCAGTGGTTGCACCAGTGCCAAATACAGTGGTAAAATAACCTCTCTACTTCTAATCAACATTTCCCTACTTATGCATCCAAGGATTGCATTAGCCCTTATGGTCACAGAGTTACAATGGGAGCTCATGTACAGCTGATAATCCACTATGTCCCCCAAATCCTTCTCAGAGTCACTGCTTCCCGGAATAGACTCCCTGACCTGTAAGTATAGCCTACATTTTGTTCCTAGATGTATACATTTACATATTTAGACATATTAAAACACAAATTGTTTGCTTGTGTCCAGTTTAAAAAGCAATCCAGATTGCTACATATCAGTCCTCTTCATTATTTATTACTCCTACAATTTTTGAGTCACCTGCAAACTTTATCAGTGATAATTTTATGTTTTCTTCCAGGTAATTAATACGTATGTTAAAAAGCATAGGGCAAGAACCCTGGGGGACCCAACTAGATACACACCCATTTGATGGTGATTTCCTGTTTACATTGAGACCTATCAGTTAGCCAGTTTTTAATCTAATTAACATGTGCTATGTTAATTTTAGTCATTCTAGTTTTTTAATCCATATGGCATGAGGTATTAAGCTTTCACATGAGCTTGGCCTGCAAGTAGCCTGGGTGTACGGGAGTGATGCTTCCAAATATTCACCCTGACCATGCCTGATTCTGCCACCTCTGGAGCAGAGACGCTGTGCAGAACAGATAATAAAGTCCAGGCTATATATATATATTTTTAGGGGAAAGTTTCTTGTGGCCTGAAGAGGGATGATGTGATGTGTTTCTCTCACTCGCTACTGCCAAATTCCTTCCTGACCCACTCACATACGCATACCTGTCCACCCATTCTTGCCTGGTCCCCTCAGTCTTTGCCTATTTTCTCAGCACCAGACACTGGGACCATTTAAAGAGGCTTCTGTGAGGTCTGGGAATAAGTGGAATTAGTCCCCATTTCCATAAGGTAGCGGGAAAAAAATCTATTTGCCGCAGGCCCCCTCTGTGTACAGACCTAGAGGGCAGGATCTGCACTAAATTTAAACCTAAGGCTAAATTTTTATGAGTGAAATTCACCCCAGTGCACAGGGCCACCACAAGGCCTTTGCAGCTTTCTATGCAGAGGTGAATGTCATCCTATGTTTTTAAATTAAAGGAGTTAACACAAGTCAGCTTACTAAGTGTTGTTAGCCTGCACCAACAGCCCTTTCATTGGAAATTCAGGCAGGCCAACCCTCACTTACAGACAGTCCCCCAACCTGAAGCAAATACTCACCAGCAACTACGCACCACACCACAGAAACACTAACCCAGGAACCAATCCCTGTAACAAACCCTGTTGCCTTCTGTCTGTCCCCATATCTATTCTAGCGATACCAACATAGGACCCAATCCACCAGGCCAGCTCCAGGCACCAGCCGAGCAAGCTCCTGCTTGGGGCGGCAGATTCTACGGGGCAGCATTCTGCCAAACCTAGGGTGGCACGCCCCCTTTTTTTTTTGTTTGCTGCTCCGGCTGCCCTGTAGGGGACGACGGCGCGGAGGAGGAGTGCCCTGCAGCAAACTTGGCAGGACAGCCCACGTCCTTCCCTCCCCACCGATGGAGCGGCATGGAGCCCTCCCGGCGGGCGGCACAGTGGTCGGAGCCACATGGCGAGCACCCTGCTGAAGCGCTGGCCATCCCCCTTCTCTCACTCCCCCTCTTACTCCCCTCCACTAGACTGGGCAGGCACTCTGCAGCACAGGGAGTCCCCTGCACACTGGCTCCAGCCGCCCTGTAGGGTTTGTTTTTTTTTTCCCCCCCTGCTTTGCTGGCCACTCTGTTGTTCCCCCCCTGCTTTGCCGCTCCAGCTGCGCTGCGTTCCCCCCCCTGCTTTGCCGCTCCGTATTTCCCCCCGCTTTTTATTTTTTTGCAGAGCTGGCCCTGCCAACCGCACCAGCCACACCATCAGGGGCTCATTCACCTGCACATCTACTAATGTGATATATGCCATCATGTGCCAGCAATGCCCCTCTGCCATGTACATTGGCCAAACCGGACAGTCTCTACGTAAAAGGATAAATGGACACAAATCAGACATCAGGAAAGGTAACACACAAAAGCCAGTAGGAGAACACTTCAGTCTCCCTGGACATTCAATAACAGATTTAAAAGTAGTCATTCTTCAACAATAAAATATTCAAAAACAGACTTCAAAGAGAAACTGCAGAGCTACAATTCATTTGCAAATGTAACATCATCAATTTGGGCTTGAATAGGGATTGGGAATGGCTGGCTCAATACAAAAGCAATTTTCCCTTCTGGAATTGATACCTCCTCATCAATTACTGGCAGTGGACCACATCCACCCTGACTGAATTGGCCTTCAACACTGGTTCGCCACTTGTAAGGTAACCACTTTTTTTCATGTGTCAATATATATTTATGCCTGTATCTGTAATTTTCATTCCATGCATCTGAAGAAGTGGGTTATTTACCCACAAAAGCTTATGCCCAAATAAATCTGTTAGTCTTTAAGGTGCCACCGGACTCCTTGTTGTTTTTGTGGATACAGACTAACATGGCTGCCCCTCTGATAACTGAAAATTCAGAGAGCTAGCTTCTGAACTGCAGAGAACTACACAGCTAATAAACTGGCCAGTTCATATTAGACTTACCGCTATGGGATCCCAGATACACACTGACTGCCTTAATAGGAAGCAAGACCATCACAAGTGTTATACAGATGTTGGATAATATTGAAAAGCAATCATGAAGCCACTGACAACAATTTGTAACTGGGTGTTGGTACTGTGACGCTGACAGAACAGCTCAGGCCAGAGCCTTAGGCCAATTCACTTGTGAATATCAAAGGAAATAAATGTATCAGTATATATTCAGGCCAATTCACTTGTGTGTTAATAGAGATCAGAGGTAATGTTAATTGTACTGTTTTCACCTATGTTTATCCTGTGGTTTACTATTACATTACATTATATATACGCACCTCTACCCCGATACAACGCTGTCCTTTGGGAGCCAAAGAATCTTACCGTGTTATAGGTGAAACTGCGTTATATCAAACTTGTTTTGATCCACCGGAGTATGCAGCTCTGCCCCCCGCCACCTGGAGCACTGCTTTACCACATTATATTCAAATTTGTGTTATATCGGGTCGCGTTATATCGGGGTAGAGGTGTAATTAAATAACCCTAGATCAAAATCTGTGTTAATGTAAGAGTGTATCAGGTATTAGAACTTCATGAAAACTAATGGAATGTTCCTTGTATTGTTTTCACTTCTCTGTTCCTATTCTAATGTAATGACAAGCATTTCCATTATGTATATCCCTGTAACTAAATAACTCATTGAATGCAAATTAAGAGAGCGAAATTCAAAGAAACTGGCCATTGTGTGGGTACAGACGCTTGTCATATTGTTGTCTGTGAAGAGAAGCTATAAGTACTGATTCAAAGAGATCCTTTATCTCTGGACTGTTTCGATTCTAACAGGGTGGAATAACTGAATGAGAAGATGGAGATCCCCAGAGTTATTCTGGGTATCTCTGAGAGACTTCTGGGAAACTGGTAGATTGCTACATCTCTGCTATCATTTTGGATTTACAGCCTTTGACTCACATGTTGTTATATTTTACCTGCTTTAACCACTCAATAACTCTCATTCTTTTTTCTTAGCTAATAAACCTATAGTTCATTTACTATAGAATTGATGGCCAGCGTTGTCTTTGGTGTAAGATGTGGAATACCAGCTGATCTGGAGTAAGTGACTTGGAACTGAGTAAGTGACTCTTGGGACTGGGAACAACCTGATGTGATGCGATTTTTGGTTTATGTGACCATTATCACTAAGTCCAATGTATCTGGGTGGCAAGATAGGCTGGTGAGCCTAAGGGGACTGTCTGTGACTCCATGATAAGACTGGTATAGTGATCCATTTGTTACTGGTTTGGTGAAATCTAATTACAGAACATACCACCATTTTGGGGTATCTGCCCTTGTTTTCTGACAGTCTGCCCTGAGACAGGCACGCACATTTGAGTCATTCCAGGCAGCATGACAGGTACATTATTAGGTGATGGGGGAGTGTTCTGATACATCTCTTGCATTATTTTCTGAACTGCTTAATGTCACTAAATAAGTCATATAACTACATTTATTCATAATGCATAAAATTCAAATGAGAGCTTTATTTACAGTAGCCTTTCAAGCTCTGGGTGCTGTAGCATACATAACAAATTTCAGACTACATTTTTGTAGAAGCCAGAAAGAAAAGCTGATCTACAGAAACAATTTGTCAAAACTGCCAAAGCAGAAAATGTGTCAGCTCCTTTTTACAGCACTTCACTGTCATTTTTTTTATGGTCTCCTATTGTTCAGAGTGTTTCTGATGTCTTGGTTATAAAAACAGGGAGTTCAAATTGCCATAAATGAACCTAACTCTTATAGTAAATTTTACAGTCCTCCATTGATTAGATGTGCAGGTGAATGCCCTCCAAATCTTTACTGTCTTGGCAATTGTCTCACAAAGCCATTACAGCTCCAAGAAGGGAAAGGACTAACTCCATCCAGGAGATTTTTATCAGAAAGAAAGCTGGATCTTTGAAGCAAAGGAGGCAGAAAGTTTAATTTTATGACAAACTGATTTATAATCTACTACTATGTGGAAAACAAATTATACTATAAAGATTAATCAAGTAACTTTATTCTGCAGCAACCTATATGAGCATCTGGGTAAACAGAAACCTCATGAAATGTTTTGCTGCAAAGCTGACTTCAATAATATATGCAAATGATAAATTCAACAATTCTGCTCACTGCCAGAAATAAAATAAATGGCTTCAGAAGCAAATAACACTGACTCATACTGTGCTCAAGCACTAGTCAACCAATCTATTAAACTACACAGGGGGAAAAAAAAATCAAAGCAGCTTTGTTATCTTACTTGTAACACCTTAGTTAAATCTCAGGCATTATTACCTCTTTATATCAGCATAAATATGTAGCCTTCTACATCTTTTATAATGTGGGGTTACAGACACAAAAATGTTATAGTCAAAAGCAAGAGCGCTAGTTCAAGGAATTTCAGACTTCCAAATAGGCAAGACACAAAGCTAAAATTCATATGTTCCTTTTCCAGTTATGAATACTTTCACTAAAACATAAATATTTTAACATATATTAATTTTTTCTGACATTCAAAATTGTAAAGTCATTATGGTAGAATTATTGTTAAAAGCACATATGTACAAATATTCTTTTTTCCACACACAAAGTATTTGGCATAATTATAACAATCTTACTGCATACACAACTGTTTGTTTCTTTTTTCACATAATGGTACACTCCTTATTAAAATTAACCAGTATGTACAAAAATACTTGAACATTTATTATAGAAAACCTCTATAGCTACCATCAACAGCACATACCTGCTGAAGGTTTCACTGAGAGAATATAAAAAGTGGTCACTTTCTTCCAGTTAAGCTATCAACAAAGCAAACAATTAAAATCAACATGATCTTCCCCAAAATAGGAGAATATTTTTAACAACATGATTTAAAATACAGTTCATAAATCTGTTGTCAACCAAGTATTAAAAACAGTAAGTAAAAGAAAGAGCTACAAAAAATACATACACAAGGTGCTTTTTCCACACTCCTACAACTGGGCATTAGCTTTCCATAGTCTTACAGACGCTATCTAGTGAAATTCAACCTAGAACTGTCTACCATCATCTTCCTTCAGTAAAGATGACAACGATCAACTAAGTTAAAACAAACAAACAAAAATAAAAACCAACAACAAACAACAACACAAACCTGCACTAGTAAGAATATACATGAAGAGCTGTTAGGAATTTTGCTAATTTGTGCAGCATTGTGAATTAATGCCCTTTATCTTTTAAAAATTTACTGATACATAGCCAGTGATTTATATTCTTTAAATTTGTTCACTTGCTGCATTGATTTGCTGCTAACCAGTATTGATTCTTGTGTATCCTTATTAACGGGACACATTCATTTATGACTTTATAATATCTGGATATTTGTTCTTCTGGTAGAGAGGTTTTTTTTTTGAAGTTAACTTTCAAAGACAGGAGAAAACTGCCAACTAACTGTTAATGGGATTTTTTTTTTTATGGGCTAACTGAAAGAGTAAAGGTATAGCTGATCGCCATATTTGGGGTCGGGAAGGAATTTTCCTCCAGGGCAGATTGGCAGAGGCCCTGGAGGTTTTTCGCCTTCCTCTGCAGCGTGGGGCATGGGTCACTTGCTGGAGGATTCTCTGCAGCTCGAGGTCTTCAAACCACAATTTGAAGACTTCAATAACTCGGACATAGGTTAGGGGTTTTTATAGAAGTGGATGGGTAGGGTTCTGTGGCCTGCTTTGTGCAGGAGGTCAGACTAGATGATCATGTTGGTCCCTTCTGATCTATGAGTCTATGAGTCTAAATCACACCTTAAAAAGAAAGAAGTGCACCAGATACAGCAGATGAGCTACTGTTATAGGACTAGAGAGTTTCTCAACAATCAAATTAATTCCCAGAAAGGTGTTCTACACTGAATGAAATGTGAATATTTGTCACTCTTAGAAAGCAACGCAGAAGTAGTATTATTTTTCAAGTACTCACTCCAACCTATGTCCTTACAACTTTTTACTGCAGGATAACTTGCATTAGTATCCCCCTCCCCTGCACCACCCCTAACTCCACATGCACAGATATTTGAATTGACCAACCTGCTCACGGGGAGATGGGAACAACCTTCAGTCTACTTGCAGAAATGTCCTAGCCTACAAACAATGTTGTTAGAAAGTGTGCATTTATTTCTAGTAATCAGCTCAGTTAGCATAGTCTACATTTTGTAAGAAGCACACAACTAATGCAAACGAGAGCTTGTGGGGTTTTAGATTTAATTAAATTATATTTTATGAAAATGAACATAAGATACCAAAAAGCTATGCATCCATATTTACCACCTTGAAATTAACAAAATTCTCTTATTCATGCTTCCTGTAATATCTGGCAATCAAAATTATTAATTTTATTTAATAATGTGCAACATAATATTAATAAGCATTTTAAAAATCATTTAAAAGAAAAATTGGGTAAAATATTAAAGTGCCCACACTAAATGTATTTTACTTTTTTTTAAATATTATTTCGTAAACGGTAAAGAATTCATTGCAAGTAAATATAAAAGTGACTTCTTATAACTGAGACACTTTCCGAGGAAGAGGCCTGGGCCGAGGAACCTGTTCAGTCCTCCGGCTACTGTTTTCCAGATTGTTTGGCCGCGCCAGCAGGGGTTTGGGTGGCAGTGCTGGTGGATCTGAAGTGACAGGGATGGAGAGGCTGTGAGGTAGCGGAACAGGCCGTCTCAAAGTTCGTTCATAAACGCTGTAAGGTGGTGGAGTTTTACTTTCTTTTCTCATCGGCTCCTCAGAAACACTGTAGTTTGGAATAGTTTGTTCACTCCCTTGACTTTCAAAGCCAGAAGTTTCTGATGTGCTACATCGGCTAAGTGAAGAGATTCCACTGCTGTAACTTCCTGACAAGACTGGGGAGTTGGATATGAGCCCCGAGGAATGACATTCCACTGGAGATGGGGTAAATGATTGCATGGATCCCTGCAAAGAAGAAAAAAGAAGGATTCATGTGAAGGAAAATTAAGAGCAATGTTTCTCCGTGAACACTAAAAACCCAGGTAGATTTTTTTTTTGCACTGATTCTTGGGAGCTTGATAGACGGAACATGTATTTATGATCAAATTAAGATCCAGTAAAAACCTAGTCCAAGGTTGTCTACAGAATGCTTATATTTTCAAACTATACATCAAATACTGCTCATGTCAACAATTTATTGTTGTAAGCAAGCTATATTAAAATGTTGTATTCCTATCCTCAGTCTCTGGAAAAATCTGTCAATGTTTAAAAAGAAATAACTTTCATAGTACTGACAATGGAATATAGCTTGCAGTGTAACTAGTAGCACTGTGCCCTCTACTGCCAGAACACTGTATCTATATCACATTGAGTACGTCTGCTACTTCAGTCTCTGGTTTAGAATATATTTACAGCTTTCCTCCCATTTTTTGCAATGAATCATGCTGTAAAAAGAGCACACATGAAGCAGTGTTATATCTAATATTCCATGTATGATTTTTTAAAAATTAACTACTTAATCGTTTTAAACACAGGAATAATAGCTGTGTAAATTAGAATAAAGTTCTATTAAATTCCCCTGCATTGTATCAGTGTGGTGTCTGGTTTTAGGACCATAACTTATTACCAGACACCATTAACAGTGCAAGTAGCTTCAAATTCTGCAGTGTGCATCAATGTTATTGAAAATTTTTAGCACCTTCTGCTTGGGAAAGCCACAGGACTTCCAGGATTGGGAATATACTCAAATCACCATTACCAGCCTGGTTTAGAAGTATTGTTTGCTCTAAGCCAAGTGGTGATGAGGCAGCTCAAGCTATTGTATATATGATAAATATTATTTACTAAAGATATTATCCACTAAGAGTCACATTTATGAGTCCTAGCTCCTCAGCACAAGATTGGTAGAACTCACTAAACTCTTAAAGAATTTTTATCCTCAAGAACAATAGTACTGGAGTAGAGTATAAAACAGACCCTCTGTTGGCAGTCACGTGCCACCCTCGACACCTGAAGTCATAGGTATTGAGTTCCTGGTCCTCAGTACTGAGTTCTTGGGTCCTCAGAAAAGGCAGAGCCTCCCCCATAAGGATGAGAGAGGGCCAGGATCTCTCCCATGTACTCCTGTTGAGGCCTCCAACTCAAGGCAGCTCCACATTATGGTTTCCCCTTTCTACATTCATGTTATACAAGTGGAGATGGGAAGAGTGAATCCAGCTTTGCTGGTTCACTTGCAATCTTTTGCAAGGATACTATTCCAACTTCACGGCACTGCTTGCATTCTACATTAACAAATATAGGATTTCTCGGCAGAGGCAGACCGGTTTTTGCACTGATGACGACATCAAACATCAGTGCTCTTGGGGCATGAAATTCTACCCTTGATGCAGAGACTATATTGGTGCTACCTTATGTCATTTTTCTGCTGGCACATTTCTTAAGCTTCTTACCTTCCAGGAGTGAGAATCCTGGCAGTGAGAATCATTAGAGAAGTGAAAATTACCTGTAATTATAGTTTGCTGTAGATTTTACTCCAATAGGTTTCTTATGCACTTACCCCACATATAATTTGGGGATTAGAGTTGGCTGTGATTTTTCTTTTTTTGAAAAAACAAACAAACCTGTTTAACAGTAAAAATGAGATAGTGAAAATTATATGTTTTTTTCTCCTCAACTCTAGTGATCTTTTTTTAAAGTGTCTCAGTGCTTGCACTTTGATCCAGAGAAAAAATAGAAACAATTTTTTCAGTGATGATTAAATATTTTTAACTAGCCTCTCCTGGGAACTCTGCCACTGATGTAAGTGGAGGATCTGACTTGCAATGTTTGTTGGGCAGCATTAATACCAGACAAGAGATAGTGCACAATGGTCAAAGCGGAGACATGACACACACTACTCCATTACTGCTATCCTGGTGGGTCAAAATTCTTCATGAACCAATGGAATTTTGTTGGTCTGACGCTAAGGAGTTAAGAGAGAGGAAGGAAAATTTTAGCAGAACATCTTCAGGGAAACAGAATCATAGTAAAATAATTTTCCCTTTTTGATTCTGATTTCTTTACAGCATTCAGCTGAATTGTGAGGAACTGAATACGTTAGGAAAGGCGTAGACTTCTACAGATTTGCTGAAAACTCAGTTTTTCCTAAGCATTTTTGTATAATGCCCATCACTGCAATAATTAGGCACCAGTAGTATACTGTCCATTAGAATCTCCTTATTCTCTTATGACTGTCTTGGAAGTTACTAGGCCACATGGTACTACACGCCAGAGGCTCACGGTTCTGCTGAAGAAAGAAATGAAAGAAGCTTGGGTTTGAAAAACTATAAGAAATAGAATTAGTTTTTAATTATGACTTAATCATAAACTCAGATTTCTTAGTATTAAGGCATGAAATATGCAACAACCAACAACTGAAGAGATAAGAAAAGATATTATACATATAAAAGGTTGTGCTAAGTACCAAATACGTTAGACTTATGCTAGCTAGTTTGAGAGATAGTCCGGACACACCAGACTCAATCCTCAGCTGAACATTGATGGAGGGATGTGGATCTAAAACAACTTTCTGTTTCCCTGATCTTGAGCTGGCTGGTGCCCAGCTGTTCTGTTCCAGATTAGGATCAGATAGCTGTGAGCACTGCAGTGGAGTGGAGACATGTTTAGAGCTGGCTTCATGCACTTCCACACCATGCCGGGGGAATTCTTGGCTTCCCATCTAGGGATTGATTCAAAGCCCACTGAAGTCATTGGAAACATGGAAAGATTTTCATTTACATCAATGGAATTTAGATTAGATTCTTAGGGGCAGCTTCTTCAGGCAATGCAAAGGGGCTGGAAGAAGGGCCAAAGATTGAGTCCAATGTATGACAGGGGACGAGTGAAGAGGCTTTTATTTAATCGTCACTGTGGGCTAAGAAAGTTGGTGTATTTTGGAAATCCTGCTAAACTGCTTCCTTCAGGTTGTGCTCCTTTGTCTAGTAGGAGGCTTCCACAATTGTTAAGGACATTTCATCTGATATATTATCTGGACAAAGTCTTAGGCCAAAATTTTCAAACGAGAGCTTTTGGGTGCTCAGAACTTCTGAAAATCAGACCACTTAATTTCAAGTGCCTAAATATTTAGGATCCTAACTTTGGGTACACGGTTTTGAAACTCTTAGTGTGAAGGTTTTAGGGTTGCTACTGTCAAGTTACATTTGTGAATGCAAATGTGCATAAATCCAGTAGCACAAGGAACAATCTAAACCAGACAATATAAATTAAAAGTTATACATCACACAACATAGACATAACAAGCCCCATGGAATAGGCCAGTACCTTCATTGGAGATCTGCCAGCAGGAGAAGGGGAAACTGAAGCTACATGCCTTGCTGGTGAAGCTGTGAAGTTAGAAAGGTTTCAATTTAATTTCACAGAAGCTAGACAGATTTTAGAATGCCACACTCACGAAAACTGTAAATCAGGTTTATTACAGAAATTCTACCAGATACAAAAGGTCACCAGTATGTTTAGATGGATCACAGAAACAAACAAACAAAAAATTATACAAAGGTATTCCTGGGAAAGCTCTGTTAATGGAAAAGCGATGATCCAATTTTTACTACCCACTGCCTCCCCCTGTTCCATTCTGTGCATCCTGCTCAAAGGCTGTGCATACTTTGGAAACAAATGAAATCTTCTAAAGTTATGCAAAGGTTATCTTACAAGAGAATACATACAGCATGAAATATTTATGCACCCATCTCCCTTGACAATTTTTACATCATTCTAAGCTAACTGGCAATGTGATTGAAAAAATTTCCTTATCATGCTCTCTTCCCTTCGCTTTGTTTTTTCTTTTAAGGAAAAAATTCTGTACATATGTGTTAAACAAGCAATAACACATCACAAAGCATCCTTCTCCCAGAGGCCTGCAGGTCCATAGTGTATTGTGAGGATAAATGGAAAATATCTTCAATCACTTGAAAACAATCATACTTAAAGTAGCACTTAAATATCTTTCCCTTTAAATTGACAAAATGATTTTTTGAAGGTCAAACTGGTTAATGAAACTGAAACCATGTCCTTACATGAATGCCTATATAGCATCACCCAATTAGATGCTTCTTTTCATAGTGCCCAGGTTGTGATTACTAACCTCCAATCACTGTAAGATCAAAACACCAAAAAAAAAATCAATCATCTCTTCAGTATCAACATGAACTGTTTGAATCTAATAAGTCATCAAATGAAGATGCAGGATATTGAAAATGGAATGTTACAAGAGTACAGAACGTTAACAAGATGAAAGTAACTGCAGTTCTACAGCCTTCCATCTGAGGCAATGAACTGATAAATTATCCGCCCAGGGAGTCAAGTGTTAATCACAGTGGAAAGAGTCAAAGCCATCAAGTAAATCATTTTGTATTGGAGGTTCGCCTGAAATGTTCCTATACTCACCAGTTTGTGTGGGTCTTGGTGGCACAGGGGGAGACATAAGCTTTCCACTTTCTGACATGTTCCTGGCTTCTTTTCCACTGTCCAGACTCCAGCTGCTGGGGGTGGTGTTTACAGCTGGAAGAGAATGACAAGCTGACACATCTGCTAATATTTCCAGCTCTCAATTCCAACCTCTCCTCCTTTCCTATAGCCATGAAGATTACAAATATGTAGAGTTAAAATGTTAACCAACTTAACAGCATGCCTGAAAAACTCACATGATTACAATAGCATTTAAAAAAGTACTTAAAATCATGCATGTTAGACTCCTGGCCTGCTTGACGTGTGTATTTGGCTCCCTAGGTGTGTCTGAGATTGTACAGCTATTTGGACCTCATAAGAACATAAGAGCAGCCGTATCGGGTCAGACCAAAGGTCCATCTAGCCCAGTACCTGTCTACCGACAGTGGCCAATGCCAGCTTCACTCTCTCTGGGACACCTAACAGGCAATGATCAAGTGATCTCTCTCCTGCCATCCATCTCCATCCTCTGATGAACAGAGGCTAGGGACACCATTCTTTACCCTTCCTGGCTAATAGCCATCTATGGACTTAGCCACCATGAATTTATCCAGTTCCCTTTTAAACATTGTTATAGTCCCAGCCTTCACAACCTCCTCAGGTAAGGAGTTCCACAAGTTGACTGTGCGCTGTGTGAAGAAGAACTTCCTTTTATTTGTTTTAAACCTGCTACCTATTAATTTCATTTGGTGACCCCTAGTTCTTGTATTATGGGAATAAGTAAATAACTTTTCCTTATCCACTTTCTCTACATCACTCATGATTTTATATACCTCTATCATATCCCCCCTTATGAGCAATAGCAACTGAAAGAGCACTCTGATGCTCTGCACATACAGATCCAGCTACACAGGGAAACAGACTATGATCCCATGAATATGGTCAGGGCTACTCTACACTAGAAGCACTGCATTAGGCACAACTGCACCGATGCAGTTGTGCTCCTATAGTGCGTCTGGTGGAAATGCTCTATGCTGACAGGAAAGCGCTCTCCTGTTGCTATAATTACCCCACCTCCACGAGAGGCAGAAGCTACGTCAGTGGAAGAGCATCTCCCGCTGACATAGCGCCAGTGTGGACAGTGCTTAGGTTGCTGTAACTTGCGTCACTCAGGGGAGTGACTTTTTCACACCCCTAAGCACGGTAAGTTACAATGACTTAAGCAATAGTGTAGACCTGTCCTCAGATTCCCTCTGTAGCAGGCTCCCTCTTTAAAGAGTTCTATGTAGAATAAAACAGACTGTTCCTAGGCAGTTTCCTCTGAATCGCTTTACATATGGAAAGACTGGAGAAGTAAACTGACGAGGATTCCAGGCAATATTCCCTCAAAATATCTTCAATGTTAATACACTTCTGTTGCCCTGACAGACACCTCCCCACCCCCAAAAAAACAGAGAGAGAGAGAGAACTTAAAATGGAGGGGTAGAGGAACTGAACAAAAATACACAGGCTGATGAAGAGAAGAGATAAAGTTAAAAAACATTAAAAACTACACAAAATAAAAAATGGAGTGAGGCCAGCATATGACCCTTACTTTGTATCCATGAGGTCCAGAGGTTCTTATTAAAAATATAATTTTACTTGGTCGCAGGATGACGTTGGCACCCTTGACTTGTATAAGATCATTGTTTGGTATTTATCAGTGTCATTTTCTGGGGCTTGTACATCTTTAATTGAATTGTAGTGCATGGAATAGCGATTACTGCACAAAGCATGGAATATTCTCTATGACGGGAACCAGAGAGGTCTCATTCTATAATATTCTCCACACTTGTCTGACAAAAAGACATTTAACACTGGCAGGCCCAAAAGAGATCTTAAAAATTGCAATTTTCCTTAAAACTACCCCCTAGTTAATGAAAAATCTATTACCTTCAAAAAAAATAAGGACTATAGAATTGGTAAAAGACCTTTTAAGCTGAACCATCTATTGACAAATTAAAAGTGCTTCCAAGATGTAGGGAGCACAAGCCCTGTCTATACCAGGGGCCAGCAATCTTTCAGAAGTGCTGTGCCAAGTCTTCATTTATTCACTTTGATTTAAGGTTTCGCGTAATTCATTTTAGTGTTTTTAGAAGGTCTCTTTCTATAAGTCTATAATATATAACTAAACTATTGTTGTATGTAAAGTAAATACCATTTTTAAAATGTTTAAGAAGTGTCATTTAAAATTAAATTAAAATGCAGAGCCCCCCGGACCAGTGGCCAGGACCCAGGCAATATGAGTGCCACTGAAAATCAGCTCGTGTGCCGCCTTTGGCACGCGTGCCATAGGTTGCCTACCCTTGGTCTATACCATTTTTCTCTTGGCCTGCCCTCCATACTTGTGTGCAAACATGGTACTGAAACACAAGAAGGACCTTGTGCTCATTTACAAGAATGGAGTGAAAGTCAGAGTGCAGTGTCGTCGTTGTTATTCACTATTTCTATTGCAGTACATTTAAGGACTACCAGATTCCTTCTGTACCAAGCACTGTACAAACAACACAAGGATAGTCCCTACCCCAGAGATCTTACAATTTAGAAAATACATAACAGGAAATAAACACACAAATGAGGGGAGCATAAGGTAAGAGGGAGGTGTGTTTAAACAGTATCCAATTGGTTTCTATAGTCACATGTGCCCTGATGTTCATGAGCCCAGATAATAATGACCAATCTGATATTGGCCTGAACCAACCTTGACAGTAATCCATTTGCAGAAATATTGCTCACAACCAGTCACTACATTAAAAAACAGAACAATGACAAAAATTTCCTGACATTTTATTACACATTCTAAAGCAGAAACATTTTATAAAATGTTCCCTGTAGATATTACAAAGAACTAATTTGTGATGAGTGAACAATTTTATTCAAGGGGGGCTAAATAATGCAATCGTTTGCTTGGAGAACAAAAAATTCGTGAACTAAATTAAAACAAATGTATTTAAAGCACCAAGAATCCTTGTATATTTAATTTTCCAGTCCTAATATCCAGGATTCAGGTTTACCTGGCAACTCACCATTTACATTTTAATATTCATTTATATTTTCTTTACAGCAAATAGTGGATGTTTCTTATTTACTTTAATATGGCAAAGATAATTAGATCTATTTCCACTAGCATTCCAGATATAAACAGGGAGCAGAGGTGAATTATGTATGTATGGCTAAATGGGGAATGGATGTAACAAACTTCAGGGTTCCCTCCCAACCCAAGGCAAGATCATCTCAACCTCGTCTTCAGCCTCCAGATGAACATGTATCTTTCTCCCACTCCTGAGCTTTTAAAGTTCCTCCCAAGTGATGCAGTCCAGCCAGCTGAAGACCATGCTAGCAGGCAGACAGCTGCAGCAATGCCTTGCCATCTGCTGTTCCATCTCTGAGACTCTGACTCCCTGGTACCTCCTGGGCCCTTCTGAATGCAAGGCTCAGATCACAGGTACATTGTCATTTCCTTGTGAAGCACTTTGAGATGTATGGATGGGAAGTGCTATATGAGATCTAGGAACTATTATTATTCACTAGCCAGTCAGGAGGAGTGACATTCTACGGTGACAACTTTAGTTTATCTTCACTCATACTCAGATTAGCAGTGGTACAGGATTCTACTCACCTTTCTCAGGGCCAGACAGGTTAGGATCACTTCGGGGCAAAGCACCATCTCCAATATGATTAAACAGCATTCTCTGGAAATTCAGAACAGTGCATTTTATGGGAAAAGACAATGGTAACCCAATGACCTTTTAAAAGACAATTACATTAATTTTGCAGAAACAAAATGTTCAAAAGAATTTGTCTCAAATTATTTAAATAAGGAAAATGATCTTGAAAACTGAGGTAATCCAAATATACAGACCTGGTAGTTTTGTATGTTTGTTTTTTGTTTATTAAAGAGGCATATTGGGGTAATCCTCCCCATGCCCTGAGAACTTAAAATTGTATGGAAATGAGTAGGAAAAAATGGAGATTAATTCCTCCTTTTTGGAAACATGTGCATATTGGAATAATTTGAGATAGTTATTATTTATTGGCTTTGGCAGTATATAAGGCAGTTCCCTGCCCCATTACAATTACAACTTAAAGCCCAATCCTGAAGTAAAATCTGTGTGCTTTGACTTCAGTTGGATACCAAATGGATACAGAGGTCCATCTGCAAGGATTTCATTGTAGCATAAGGACCTAAATCAGATACCAATATTTGGTGATATCTAGGATGTTGCTGTCTCCTTGGTACAGGGTCATTTTCCTAATTCTGCCCAAGATCTGACTCTTCATGGTAGCAGGGTTTCTTAGCTTTATAGTGGGTAAGAATTATCCCCTGAATTATGGCAATTCCCTCCTACCTGAATATTGATTACTACAGAAATCATAGGAATACAGTGCTATGAAAGTATTCTAAGCTCCTAGGTATTTCTATTAACAACATTCACACAGCACATCACTTTTTGGAAATCCTCTTTGACATTAAACAACAAGAAAATAAAATAAGTAGCTATTCCCACAAATAATTCAGATCTATTTTTTGAGGCAAATCTAAATAGAGTGCTGTGTGCTGCAATTTAAAGGCAGACCAGACCAACAATCAGTGAGGGAAAACCAATCCAGCCAAATCCTGTTTTCACATCTTCTTCCAGCATTAACTACTGCTTTTTGACAAGAAAGTGAGGCAGTAAGTAAAAAAAAATCTGGTTTCCTTTCTGAAGGAAAAGTACAGGGGCTGCAAAAGCACTGAAGTCACCAGCAGGAATCAAGGAAGCAAATTCATATGAAACATAAAGGAAAGAGGATAGATTGAAACAAAAGAATGACAGTTATGTAGTTTGCAATGCTGTTGCAGTTGTGTAGGTTCTAGGATAAGAGAGAGACAAGGTGGAAGAGGTAACTTTTATTTGGACCAACTTCTATTGGGGGAAGATACTAATATTTGGTTATGTCCAGGATGTTGAAGCTGATCGTGGCATCCAGGAACAACATCATAACCAGCATCAACTTCCTGGATGGCACGATAAGCTTCAGCAATGGAACCCTACAGACAATTATATACAAGAAATACATGAATCACCACACCTACCTTCACAGATCAGGTAGCCACCTCAAACAGACCAAGAAATCTGTTATCTAAAGCCAGGAACTCAGATTCCACAGAATATGCTCCAAAGATAGACCGTTAACATCCTTATAACTGCCTTCATCAAACAAGGACACTCCATCAGAGAAGCAAATGACATCAGGGAATAGGCCACCCAAATACCTCAAGAGAACTTGTTTTGATACTACCCTCCCACCCCACCCCCCAAAAACACAAAAAAACACAAAACATCAACCCAAAATCCACCCAAACAAACCCCCAAATGCACATCCCTGCTTGTCACTCACCAACCCATACTGGAATCCATATAGAGTATCATCAAACAATTACAACCCATACTTGATGGGAACCATATCCTGAAAGAAATCTTCTCAAACCCTCTCTTCTGGCCTTCTAACAACTCCTCAAATCAGAAGTAAGCCTCCCATAGACCAGGACACTAACTCAAAGCAGCACCAGACCCTGCCAGAACAGATGCAATACCTACAGACAGAGGCGGATTAAGACCTCCTGGGGCCCTAGGCCAGAGCAAGTGTGTGTGTGCGCGCACGCACTCTGGTGCCGGAACCGTGGCCCTGCCCAACCCCATCTGCCTGTGGTCCCACCCCCCATGGCCCTAGCTCATTCCTCCCCTTCCCCCGTGTCCCCTATCCACATTTTGCCCATGATCCCGATCCATTCCACCCCCTCATCTGTGGCTCCATCCCTCTGTTCACTCCTTTTGACACTTCCCCCACAACCGACTGCGGTTCCAAGACCATAGAAGATCTATCTCCATGCCACAGCCCCAGGGCCTCAGAGGGGAGTGAGGGCTCCTCCAGTCCTGGGGCTGCAGCCAGGGTCTGAGCACTTGGGCTTCCCATGCCACCTCGTCCTTCTGCTGAGGACCAGGGTCCAGGTGCTGGGGCTTCCCGTGGCCCACCCCACCTGCCTGGCACTTCTACCAAAGATCAGGGTTGGGGAGCTGGGGCTTTCCCGCCTGCCCCACAGATTCTGCCACAGTTCTGAGCTTCTGCTGCCCCATGGCAGATTTCTGCTGGGGTACCCATTTTTCCAGGGCTGCCCAATAGGCCAGGACCCCTGGAATGGGCCCCAAGGGTCCATGGATAATCTGCCACAGCTCACAGACTAATCTCCACTGCTAAAATGATTAATGTCTGACATAACACACAAGACCCATGGGTCCTACGTATGCCTATCACAATAAGTGGTGTACCTCATCCAGTGCATCAAATGCCTCAACAATTATATGGGTGACACCAGACAATCACTTCATTCTTGAATGACCTCACAAAAAAAAATGATAAAAGACAAAAACATCCTACCACCTGTGGGCAAACACTTTTCACAAAGCGATACTCCATATCTGACCTCTCAGTCCTCAGCCTCAAAGGAAATCTGCACAACACCTTCAAAAGCTGAGCTTGGAACTTAAATTCATAACTCTGGTAAACACTAAAAATCATGGCCACAACAGAGACACTGGGTTTATGGATCATTACAACATTTTGTAACCTACTAACCTTTCTTTTTTCCTATGACTGAGAGGTGTTAATTGCCCACTTCATTTTAAGTAGTTTCTTGCAACATGTGCTAACCTCTCATGTTTAACAATCTGTCCCATCCTGTATTTAGCTGTGACACTTTGGTTACCTTTTCCAGACCTGAAGAAGAGCTCTGTGAAGATTGAAAACTTCTCTCTTCCACCAGCAGAAGTTGCTCCAATAAAAGATATTACCTCACCCACCTTGTTTCTCTTATGTAGGAGAATGACTCCAATCACGGAGCAAATAAGGACTAAAAAGACAACAAACCAATTATGGGGGCAAGTGTCTATGGAGATTTTCAAGCTAGGTCACCAACAATAGGCATTCACATTCTTCATATGGAGAACAGGTAAGAGAGACAAGACATCACAACCCATCCAGAGACCAAGCAGCTAGCACTGAAAGGTAGTCAGTAGATGGATGGATGTAATCTTAAGCAGCCACTCAAGTCCAATACTTCCATGGCTTGGGTCCTACTCAGTCCTTGTAACTTCCTCAAATGAGGTGTGCAGTGCTCTGGCAGCACTGGATTGGAAGAGCAGGCACTTCCCTTTGTGCCTCTTCTTTTTCAGGTTGAAAGACAACAGTATAAATTACTCTTTTCACTTGGTGACAAAGAAATCCAGGGAGTATAGTATGAATGCTCTGATAGAGACCCTGAATGCAAACTAGTGCTAGAATAAAAGTAGTAGGGACTAGTGTCAGCATCCGTATCTAATTTTTATAAAGGGCTAAGGATGTCTCTGTAAGGAGTGTGATGATTTGGCCGTTAAAATCTCTCAAGAGTGAATATGTTTTTCTGATGACGGAGGGTTAGAATGGCATCTTTTGACTATGACCCATTCTTGCTATCCTAGAAGGAAGGGGCTCTGAGAAGGATACCTGCCCCTTTCCTAGAAAAGTTAGACTCCCTTTAAGGACATGAGAGGAAGAGGGGGAATAGCTGAAACTTCCTGCCTTTGAAATATACTTCTTTCCATGAGAAAAGTAATTTTCTACTTACCCTGTCTGGGGACACTGAGGGTAGAGATAGATTGGGAGATTTTCGCATCAGGTGAGCCTCTGGGAGAGTGGAGATTGGGCCTAGCGGCTCCTCATGCTCTCTTGGTGAATCTCTGGTACAGCGGGGAACGGAGGCCACATTCCACTTGGCAAAGCAAAAGTTTACAGGCTGGGAGCAAAAATGGCACAGTGCTTTCTTTATGGCTGACTGAAAAGCCACTTTACATACAGAGTATCTGCAGGTCTTTGCTCTATGCAGCTTTGGCTGCTCTGCCATTCTGAGTTTGACAGGAAGCTGTCAGTTGAGAGTACTCATTTTGTGGACCTGAGAACTGCTTCTCAGCCTGGCTAAGATTAAGTATTCGTTCTGAGATTGTCAGCTATCATGATGATGGGCATGGTATAAAAGCTTAAATAGAAAAGAGGAGAATATTTTCTCTTCAAGAACCACCTTAACAGCCAAGAGGTGGAGAGTGAGTGTGAGAGAGGCAGAACTAAATTTTAAGAGAAAGCAGCTAATAATTTCTAAAGTAGAAGAACCAGAACTACTGCGTTTCATGTTGTCAGAGGCAGAATTTCTGGGGGGGACTCAGAATGGATGTTGTTTGCCACTGTCATAGGGCTCCCTGTCAAAGTGCTTCAGTTTCTCCCAGTCTCTGCAATAACGAAGGCCATGCTGTGGATACGGAATGGACTGGAAGTGCTTTTACATGTATAACAAAGGGAAAAGTACTGGAAAGAAAGTAGGCCCAATAATAAAAAGCATTTAATTAATGAAGAGTCAAAACTGGCTGGTACAGAACTCATTTTGTAAGCCTTTTTAATCCACAGAACTAAAAGGATAGGGAAATTCCTACACAGGATGCAAAGATGGTGATTTTAAAGTGAAAACTCATTTCTCCTCTCTCTCCTCCCTTCTCACCCCCATGCCAGAAAAAATACCTCCCCTTTCCTATTTGTCCCTCCTCTCTGAAATGACATAAGGATTTAGAAATTGCCATATGTGATTGGCTTAGTAGCGTATCTTGGCTTTGACAATGGCCAGTAATTATGATGTTTCAGAGGAACGAGGATGGAAGCTCACTATGGACAACTGCTATTGTAACAGCCCTTCCACTTTGCTTGCTCCTGACCTCACACAAGAACAGTCACGTAATGGCAGGGAGATGGACTATATGACCTTCGCATCTCCCGCTTCTTTGATTACATATCAAAACCAGGTCTAAACTGGGCAGATGGTAATCACAGATTAGATCAACTTAAGCAGATTCACATTTCAATTCTTGCTGCTTCTCTTTAGTACGTACTGTGTATTATACTAATATTACCTATAAATATGCAGATAACCTTTCCTTTTTCCCATTGAATTCATAACGTTGCCAGTTCAGAGGAATACCTACCTACCAAAAGTAACAACAGTGGATACAGGTTGTAGCGGTAGGCAATTATCTGTCCTATCTGAAAACATCTGAACATTACCAAATGAGGAAGTGCCCAAATTTTCTCATACTGATTTCTCTGATCTCTTCTAAAATAAAATTTTCCTGCTGAATTAGAGACAAAGTTAAAGAAGCTTTATTATCATATTCACCAGAGTAAATGTGAATAGATCTCCATAACAAACTGTGTACCTGTGAAGGTTCTGCAGGAATCGGGTAGATGGCACTGCATGGTCTCTCTCTTGGGGACAGGCAAGAATTTTCTCTGGAATGTTTATGTTTGTCAGACAACAAAGGAGAAGCTGGAATATAAACCCCCCCCCGAAAATAACTTAATGCACTAAAATGCACTGAAATACTGATCACTTAAATTCTGTGGGCCAATTTCATAACACAGAGACATCCTATTGTTCCCCTCCCAACAATTCACCTTCCTCTGACAATAAACTGCATTCTGTGTCACACAGGCAATAATTTGAGATTCAGTGGGTTAGTGTACTGAGAGCCATTTAACTCAGTGGACAAGCACTAACCTCTGGCACTGGATGGGGCAGAGCTGGTCACATTCGGTGAAGCGGAATGAGTAGAACTCAAGCTTGAGGTAGATGGACTTGGCTGGAAGTTGATGAGACACTCTTATGATCACATCGTACATACAAGTTTGTAAAATACAAATACACTGCATATGTATTACACAAACGTTTTGCCAAGAGCAGAGTTTTATAATTTATTACATTAATTTTCCAAGAGCTCTAAGCAGCAAACTGATGTAAATAATATGAATATCATTTATTACATTTTGAACTTGCTGCAGTGTTAGTGATAATTAGACTGAAAGGTCTGATTAGAGAAAAGAAATGGATTTGTGTTAGATTGTGTAGCTTTAAATAACTTTTCTCACATGCATTTATATTGTCAAATTGGACTGTATAGTTATGTAAATAATAATCACTCTCTATAACTAAAATGGATGACAGCACATAGAATATGAAGGTCTGTTTTATAAAAAAAGCTTTTAACCCTCTTTCAATCACAATTCTAAAGTAAATAGAAGACGATAGTGAGTAAATAAATCTAGTGCTTTCTTGTGAGAAAACTCACAATAAGATCATATTTAGCTTAACTATGGTAATACTTTGTACCTGCATGTTGAAAACTTCGTCGGAGCTTTCTGATTGCCCAGTGATATTGCTGACTTCAGCAGACGCTTGTGATGACAATGATGAGGATGAATATCTGTTTACAGCTGGGTAACTTAATGGACTGTTACAGGAAAAATAAAAAATTGATGTAGTCAATTCCTTTTCCAAGTTCTCCAATTTATTAAACACCAATGGGGGACAAAGAGAAAATAAACACTATCTCATCTCTTATCTCATACACTCTAATTTGGGTTTATTTATTATACTGTAATTTTTATCAGCTATGGATGTCTGCAGATGCCTGTGGACTGATATATTAAGAAGCATATATATGATAAATGACACCACAGAGAAAAACTGTTCTAGTACATCGTGTGAAAGTGCCAAAAACTAGAAATTCATTGTAATTTAATCTTTGATTTACCTGCGTCTAGGAATTACCCTGGCGCCATCTGGGCTCATAGAAGCAGGCGCTGAATTTCTACATACACGAGGGCTTCCATTTGGGAAGTGAACAGGACTAGCTTGCACACATGCAGAGAATTCCTAATTATTGGTTAAAAAAAAGGTTAATTAGAATAGGAAAAGCACCATCAAGCATTTTGTGACATACCTTTTCAATTTACTATCTGTATATTTTCACTTTGAATCGGGTGCATTAAATATTAATATCTAAGCAGCTAAAGTATTTTTTCTGCAGTGATGTTCAACATTTTCCTTTGATAAAGTAAAATCAATATTTTTCTTTAAGTCGCAAAGATAATTTCAAAAAGTGAAGAGAAGCTCCAGTGCTACATTAATGTAATGCAACCAAGCAACCAAAAGATGTCACTATTCATCACTTAGCAGAACTAACAACCATGTTCAAATGAAGCAGTCACTGCAGCTAAGCTGTGTCCAGGGCCGGCTCTAGGAACCAGCGTTCCAAGCATGTGCTTGGGGCGGCACTTTTCAAGGGGTGGCACTCCATTTTTTTTGTTTGTTTTGGAGGCAGCACTCTACCACCCCCTCTTTTTTTTTTTTTTTTTTTTTTGCTTGGGGCGGCAAAAAACCTGGAGCCGGCTTGGCTGTGTCCTATGGTCTGTCAGTACATCTGCTCACATACCTGTATTCCCAAACTTGACTTCATCACAAAGAACTGATCTACTAGCTTTTTGTGTAAAGGTCTCATATCCTGAGGCACAAACTTCTCATGTACAGCTAATCCGAATTCTAGAATCTGGGCCTTCACAAAAAAAGAGGAGAAAAAAAGACATTTATTTGTTGTGTTTCAGTTTAATTTTTGCTTTCCGTCATTAACCACCATGCTACAATGCTATGAATTCACAGAAATACATATTTTAGAAGGACCTTGATATTAAACAAGGCCTAAGGCCAAAACCAGGCATCTAGACAAAAATATTTACTTTTCTCCTCTTTGTGCTACTTGACTTTCAAAAGAATTTAGCTGGCTTGATACCAATGACTCAGTGTGAATGTGTGAATAAGCAGTTCTAAAAATATGAATGAAGACTTTCCCCAAACAATACTAGGAAGAAAATGTCACTGCGTAGAAATGTGAAAGATGATAACTCCAATAAGGAGCCAGCAGATCTGGGCAGGCAACATGGATGTGTGCAAACACAGTTCTTGGAATGCACATCCTGCTATGACTACAGAGCCCATGTTATTCCATTACCAGGTATTTCCTAAGCAGTGATAATTAATGTGGTGGCTTTATATGAAGGACAAAGGTCCACCAGGCTTGAGAGTAATAGCACCAAAACATATCACTTATTATCTTGTTCAGATTTACTTAGATGGATTTAAAATATTGGCTTAGTTAAGTGATGAGCCAAATAAACTTTAATGTAAAATAGAATAGTTACATTATGTTGTAATATCTTTGAATGAGAGCATCCAGCGGACATTTTGGGCCAGCATTTCAGTGGGTCTAAATCAGCAGAGCTGCGCTGACTTCACCATCACATGTGAAAATGACCATTTTGTTTCAGGGCAGGTCAACATTAATCTCTGCTTCTGAGGTGTTATGGTGCCTCCTGGGAGTTTACTCTTAGATCCCTTGTGCCCCATTCTCTTGTAGGGGCCCTGCTCTCCAGCTGGACTATATCTTCCATGATGCATCATGGCTTTCCTTGCAACTGAGCCACTGCAGTGCATCATGGGAATCTATGGGGTCAATATACAGAAACAAAACATTTCATCTAGGTTTTTCCCAATGAAAAATTCATCCAAAATTGATTTTTCCTACAGAAAATTTCTATTTTGACAAAAAAGGATGTTTTTATTGGAAAATGTTTTGTTGGATGTTTTTGACCAGCCTAGGAAGTAGGTAAAGTTTATCTGGCTTATCACTTAACCAAGTGAATATTTAAAGTTCCTTTTTCACATTTTATTTTATTGGTGAAACAAAGGGGAAAATAAGATATCAAAACAAAAAGTAGACATAGTCATTAATGTCATTTCCGAGCAGATCTCTTCCTTTCAGTTCATCACAAACTATGCAGCTCATCTATCTTCATTTTCCATAGACAGTAACTTCTACATTAAGCAATTCAAACCACATAATAAAAACAAATACAATAGAAAAAAAGGAGCAATACAGTTCAAAGATCAAATAGTGATCCTAAGTTTTAATATAAAGTGCAACCTCTCAGTTCCTTAGTTGCTGTCTATTTCTATTTCCTAGTCAGGCAAATATTTGTGGAAATTTTTTTTTAACATAATACAAGTTGTATTATTACTACAATATACTTTTTAGTCATAGCAGAGTCAGTCTGTCGTAGTGGTAAAATATGTAACATCATACAAATAAACCAAATATTTGCAAATGTCATCATATGAAAGGACGTTCTGCCTCTTACTGGTCCACTTATAGTTTTTTTGGAGCGAGGAAAAGAGGATGAAGAGGATCAGAGAGATTAAGTTAACTACAGTTGGAAACCTACTTGTAGAGAGTTGCAGGCTATCTGAAAACGTATACAGCAAATATTGAGGGCCACTGAGCAGCTAAACACTGCAATTTCATATCTCATCCGGGCACATATCAATTTCAGCTAGAATACACAGTAGGCTCTTTGCTATGTCTTTTCTCCATTTTACCTGCTCAAGCATCAGCTCTCTCAAGCGTGTGATCTTCTCCCCATCCTCTGGGTGGTTCAAGATATATTCCTTCACAAAGAATGCCTAAGCAGAACGTAATCATGGCACAAAGTCACAACAAATTTGATGAACATGTTTACAACAGCTTTAGGGCACCACGTTTTTCAAAACAAACCCCAACCCTTCCCACAGCAGTACAGAATAATAAAATCATGTATCACAGTTATAGACCCATTTTCACATTTAAAGACACCGCTGTTCTTTTTTAACAAACTGAAATTCAACTTATACACAGAGAGCACCTGCACAAATAAATGGCATGAAAAGCCTTTCACCAAGGTCCAAGAAGTGAACCGCTTCCATTTGGCCAGGTAGGTCGCTCTGGTGGGAGGCTTTCTGCTGCCCAACAGGGCCTGTTGAACACCGGCCAAGCGCTTCTGCTCCTCTGCATTTAACCATGCAGCAGCCAAGCCATCAGGTGCAGCACTGCCAGGTTTGGATGCAGAAGACTGCCGTGGTTTTGGGACAGCAGGTCTGGCCTGACCGGCAGCTGTAACGGTACAGTCACCGACGGGTACAGCAGCGTGCCAAACCTGTGCTGGTGTGGCCAAGCTAGTGCTATGAGGATCACCTTTGCCCTGTCTTGCTTAATCTTCATGAGGACCCTGTGAATTAACAGCACTGGGGGGAAGGTGTATAACCGAGCCCCCAACCATGGGAATAGAAAAGTATCTGACAGGGAGCCTCTGTCGATCCTCCAAATTGAGCAGAAAATGTGGCATTTCCTGTTCTCCCTGGGTGTGAACAGGTGCATCTGGGGAGTCCCCCACATCTGGAAGTTGATGCTGACCACTTCCAGATGGAGGGTCCACTCGTGGTGAGATGAGAAGGTCCTGCTGAGGCGATCTGCCAAAGCGTTCCTGGTCCCGGTGGGTGGCTATGAGGTGAATGTTATGTTATACACAGAAGTCCCAGAGCCTGATGGCTTCTTGGCAAAGGGCAGATGATCTGGCTCCGCCTCGCTAGTTCATATAGAATATAGCCACTGTATTGTCTGTCAGGACCTGGACCACCATGTTTTCTATGTGAGATAGAAAGGCTTGGAAGGCCAGGCAAACTGCACCCTGACGTTGATGTGTAGGGAATGACAGTGACTCGACCAACGACCTTGTGTTCTGAGATCGCCCAGGTGGGCTCCCCACCACAGGTCCGAGGCATTGGAGACGAGGGTCACTGATGAGGATGGAGCTGCGAAGGGAACTCCCTCCAACACTGATGCAGGATTCTGCCACCAAGTGGGCGACGACAGTATAGGTCCAGGATCCTGACCACATGGTCCATGCTGTGTCTGTTGGGGATATAGACCAACGTCAGCCACACAGAGTCAGAGCCTGGCTGCCATGTGGCCCAACAATCGCAGGCATGTAAGAGTGGTGGTGAGAGGGTGGGCTTGCATGCACGAGAGAAGATCCGCCATGGCTTGGAACCAAGCTGTGGGGAGGAAGGCTCTTTCCTGAGTAGAGTTGAGGACCACTTCAATAAACACTATATGTTGCACTGGAATTAAAGTAGACTTTTTCTCATTTATTAACAGCCCCAGGTCACGACAGGTGGAGCAAACCAGATCAAGATGCCACTGCATCTGATCCTGGGACCAGCCCTTTATCAGCCAGTTGTCGAGATATGGGTAAATTTGAACACTCTGGCACCTCAGGTAAGTGGCCACTGGCACTATGCACGTTATCACTACCCTTGTGGCTGACAAGAGACCAAAGGGCAGCGCCGTGAATTGGAAGTGATGCTGGCCCAGCAAAAACGGAGGAAGTGCCTGTGCTGTGGGAAAATGGAAATATGGAAACCCTTCAAGTTGAGGACAATGTACCAGTCCTTCAGATCCAAGTAGGGGGTGATGGAGGCCAGGGAGACCATGTGAAACTTCAACTTCTTGAGAGACTTGTTGAGGCAACACAAGTCCAAAATGGGTCTGAAGTCCCCTTTTGCTTTTGGGATTAGGAACTAGCGGGAGTAGAACCTTTTCCTTTCATGTCCCGGTGCCTCTACTGCTGCCAGGTGTAGGAGGTTCTCAACATCTTGGACGAGAAGTTGCTCATGAGAAGGGTCCCTGAAGAGAGATAAGGAAGGGGGTGGGAGAGAGGGTTGGCCACGAACTGCAGGGTGCACCCTGAAGATATTACGTTGTGCACCCAACGGTCCGAGGTCAGCTGTGACCAGGCCAACTGGAAGGGGCACAGATGGTTGAGGAAAGAGTGGGAGGGTGTATCCTGGGAACTGACTGAGGCAGCGTCCTCGAGCACACTCTCAAAATGACTTCTTCTGGCCTCCATGGCCCCTGGAAGGGCCAGACTGAGAAGACAAATGGGAAAACAAAGTGTAATGCCACTTAGACCCCTTGTGTCTATCCTTTCTCCTGTAGGTGCCCAGCCGGAGAGTCCCCCAGGACCTAGACTGGGGAGGTGGTGGGCCGAACAGCTTCCTGGTCTGTGGATATGAAGGCCCAAGGAGCGGAGGGTGGCATAAGAACATAAGAACGGCAGTACCGGGTCAGACCAAAGGTCCATCTAGCCCAGTATCTGTCTACCGACAGTGGCCAATGCCAGGTGCCCCAGAGGGAGTGAACCTAACAGGCAATGATCAAGTGATCACTCTCCTGCCATCCATCTCCATCCTCTGACAAACAGGCTAGGGACACCATTCTTTTACCCATTCCTGGCTAATAGCCATTTATGGACTTAACCATCATGAATTTATCCAGTTTTCTTTTAAAACTGTATAGTCCTAACCTTCACACCTCCTCAGGTAAGGAGTTCCACAAGTTGACTGCGTGCTGAGTGAAGAAGAACTTCCTTTATTTATTTAAACCTGCTACCTATTAATTCATTTGTGACCCTTAGTTCTTGTATTATGGGAATAAGTAATACTTTTCCTTATCCACTTTCTCAACATCACTCATGATTTTATATACCTCTATAATATCCCCCCTTATTCTCCTCTTTCCAGCTGAAGAGTCTACCCTCTTTAATCTTTCCTCATATGGCGACCCTCTCAACCTTAATCATTTTAGTTGCCCTTTTCTGAACCTTTCTAGTGCTAGAATACCTTTTTGAGGTGAGGAGACACATCTGTACCAGTATTCGAGATGTGGGCGTACCATGGATTTATATAAAGGCAATAATATATTCTCAGTGTTATTCTCTATCCCTTTAATGATCCTAACATCCTGTTTGCTTTTTTGACTGCTCTGCACACCTGCGTGGACATCTAGAGAACTATCCACGATGACTCCAAATCTTTTTTCCTGATCGTTGTAGCTAAATTAGCCCCCATCATATTGTATTATAGTTGGGGTTTATTTTCAATGTGCCATTACTTTACATTTATCCACATTAAATTTCATTTGCCATTTTGTTGCCCAATCACTTAGTTTTGTGAGATCTTTTTGAAGTTCTTCACAATCTGCTTTGGTCTTAACTACCGTGAGTAAATTAGTATCATCTGCAAACTTTGCCACCTCACTGTTTAGCCCTTTCTCCAGATCATTTATGGATAAATTGAATAGGATTGGTCCTAGGACTGATCCTTGGGGAACACATTAGTTACCCCTCTCCATTCTGAGAATTTACCATTAATTCCTACCCTTTGTTCCGTGTCTTTTAACCAGTTCTCAATCCATGAAAGGATCTTCCCTTTTCTCCCATGACAGCTTAGGTAGTCTTTAAGGCCGTGAAGCCTTGTGTCTGTGAACATGGAGAAGAGCCCGCCCCCTCAAACTGGAGTCCTGAATAGTGACCTGCATACCCTGGGATAACCCAGAGAACTGCAGGCAGGAGCTGCACCTCATGACCACCACTGAGGCGACCACCCTGGCCTGTGAGTTCGTAGTGTCCCAGAGGCCATTTGGAGGACCCCTCTCGCCACCGCTGTGCCTTTTCCACCAAAGCAGCGAACTCCTGGGGTTGGTCCTGTGGGAAGGTCTCCTTGAATTTGCTGTTAAAATTGTACCTGCCAAAAAGGCCTGGTGGTTAGACACTCAAAATTGCAGGCTGGCAGGCAAATAAACTCTTCTGCCAAACAAGTCCAGTCTCTTGGCATCTTTGTTTTTCGGCCTGCCACTGACTTGGCCCTGCCTATCCCTTTCATTAACAGCAGACATGACCAGTGATGCCACTGGAGGGTGCATGTACTAATATTCAAACCTTTTTGCAGGGATGTAATACTTCTTTTCCACCTTCTCAGAAATAGGGGGAATGGAAGAGGGGGTCTGCCACAGCGATTTGGCGATCTTAAGGACCTCTGGGTGGACAGGCACTGGAGGAGGATATAACACTAAAGAGGTCGTTGGACTCCTCTGTGAACTCACTTTTTAAGTTCAAATTGGTAATCACCCTTTTAAGAAGGGTCTGGAGTTCCTGGAAGTCATCGAGGAGGGACCTGCCAATGCTTCGTCCAGAGACAACGATGATTGCACTGCCGGGGGAGGGGCAAGTTCACCTTCCCTCTCTGGGGATGGCTCCTTGGGTGTTGAGGCCTGCTGTCCCCGCGTTGGATTTGGCGCTGTGTTCGGAGGTGGCTTGTCCGAGGTGGCAAAGGAAGACTGGTGGGAATATGGGACGGGCTTTATGGGCACATCCCACGGGTTCCAGCATGGCCATTGAGTGGGACACTGTCCTTGCTGCCATGACGTAACTGCAGATGCCGCACTGGTTTTGTGGGTCAGCAGAGACTGGCTTGCCCTTAGATGTTGAGGTCTTAGCTAAGTCTGGTGCCTGGTGCAGCAACAGCAGTACCAGATGGCCTGCTTGTTCTTTAGCCCCGGGGCCACTTCGGGCAACGAATGACCTAGGAGAAGCCGGGGTCCCCAGCCACTCCCAGGACTCTGAGGCAGATCCCTGGACAGACTAGGGGGTCTGACCGCAGCGGTACCCCCGGGAAGCCTCAGTACAGGCACTTGACTTGACGTAGATCCTTTGCTTTAAGCCCCTTTCCCTTCTGGTGCTGGGAGGCTCTTCTTCTTTTGTTGCTTCTTAGGCACCAGCGAGAGGGAATGGTGCTGAACAGAGCCCGGTGCTGGCAGTGCACTCCATGCCGATGTTGAGGTACTCGGTGTGGGGTCCAAGCGGGAGGGCTCTGACACAGGACAAAGTGCAGCCTCCAAGAGGACAGCCCTCAAGCAGATATCCTGCTCCTTTTGGGTTCTATGACAAATTTTTTTTTACAGATTCTGCACTTGTCCTTCCTATGGGACTCCCCCAAGCACTTCAAACAGCTCTCACGGAGATCACTAATAGGCATCGGCCTGTTGAAACTGGGATAACAGGGCATGCCCTTCTCTGGGGCGAAATCCCAGCAGGGACTCTAACTACCAAACTAACCTGACACTTAACTTAATAGCTAACTAAGTACTTACAAACTATATACAAAGAAGATAGACAATGGGCTAACCGCTACCATTCTTGCAATGTAAGACAAGGTGCTCTGACCAACCATCCCAGGTGGTAAGAAGGAAGTGAAAGTGTAGGCCGGCAGCTCCTAATATACCAGGACATGGGCACGACACTCAAGGGGGTGTCATAGCTGACCCTTTGATATTTATTTTAGGGTAGGTGATGATGTCTATTAGTACTATTTGCACCCATTATATATAATACCATCTGTATGTTTTTATACAGAGCAAGAGTTAGACAGAAAGAGCTTAAAATTAGTAAAACTATGCATGAAACAGATAATACAATAGATCCGTAATATATATTTTATAAATAAACTGCTTACCTCTTGGTACCTAGCAACGCCACCATTAACTGCTGCATCTATGACCCCATTCAGACACATTGTGAGTGGGTTTATATTCTGCATCTGTCGGGTCTGACACTGACTAATCAGAGTTCTCAGCTGCTGGTTCTTATTTTCCAGCACTTCAATAGCATTCTCAAGGGGACTCATTTCCACCTGGGGGGAGGGGGGGAAATCACCAAGAACATGCTTAATTCTCAAATATTTAACAGGTAATTTATTAAAGGATGTTTTTGCTGAATTCTAGACTCTAAACAAGGTTATTCTATATTACTAATTTCTCCTATATTTGTAGATAATTCCTACATGCTTGGGTTGCCTTGTGAGATATGAGGTCAAAGACAGAAAGACTTTAACCACACAAGCAAGGACCAAATTCTACCAGCAAATCATATTATCTGACTCTGCAAGGCTGGTGAGCACCTCCTGCAAAATACTGAGTCCTTTAACTCCTGGTGAAATTAACAAGGCACTCATTATCAGGCCCGGAGTGATATAAATTTGTGGGCCTTACTAAAGGGTCACAGGAGTTTCCCTAGCTGCTAATACATACTGCAAGAAGACTGAAAGGCAGAAGAAAGTTTACAGTTCAGTAGCTAGAGTAGAGAATAGACTGTTCTATGGCCTCTATAGTTGTCATCATTTACCAAATGTTACCACGCAGTGGTATTTGAGACAATGCAATTACGTGCTATGCTAAGCATAGAGGAAACTGTAGTATTTCAGATATAATTGTTGGCAAAAACTGATTGTAATGGTGATAAAGGTACCTAAGGTATTTTGGGGTGACATTTTTCATGCAAAATATTGGGCTGTGCAGTATTGATCTCAGAATTTACGTGTATTGGAGTAGCAGCCACAGTACCAATCAGCTAACAGATTTTCTCTTGCTTTACACAGAATTGTGTACTAAATTTGTACTAAATTGAGTAGCTGTTTTTCAGCTGGGACTATACCAGAAGGATGACAGAAAGACTGACAAACAAAATAACAAAATAAAAAAGAGAGAAAAGAGTAGATTTTTTTCAAGGAAATAATTTGTACAGAAGTAACCGTGCGTTGAATGGGGACTAATTAGTATTGGACTATCTTCTTTGGCAAGAGGGAGAATATTGGCATGAGCCAACCTTCTGGGCCTGAAACTTGCCAGGTTAGCTAGAGAACTTTAAACAAGAAGGTTTATTTTTCAGAATATATTTCGAATGTATTAGAGAAGTTTCCCTGAAATTTAGCTATGAAGAAAAACAATAAATTACAAGCTGTTTGTAATGGGCTGCTACTTTAGACCTTGATCTTACAATGAGCTTCACGTAGGCAGGTTTCTGTGCCAATGCAGAGACCCAGTGACTTTAACAGGACTCCATGCAGAGAGAGGGATCCACCCCTCTGTCACTTATAGCAGAACGAGGGCCTTGAGAACGATTACATTTCAAGTACACCAAAGACATGTTAGGCCAGAAATATTCTAAGCCCTGAACCCTGTCATACCAGGTTCTAAGAAAATAACTTGCTGACATTAAGTGTCACCTCTGACTATATTTTCCTTCTTTTTTTTTTTGGCTTGAATTGTTTGAATCAATCACAATGATGGTTGGTGGTTCCTACCTGTGCTATTCAATTATTTATGGGAACTAGACACCATAGAAGGATTTAAAAATCATTTATTAGCTTTATTCAGCATAAAAAGCAGGCTGAGTTGGATTCCTGCCACTAGCAACTCTAGATATTACTAACAAATCTTTAAATCTGGTTTATTACATGCTGTACATATAAAGAAGTAACTTAGTTGCTAACCCAGTATCCAAAATGAACTCAGAAGCAAGAGTCTATTAACAGATCTCTTCATACTCACTACTTCACGTTTTTCCACTTCAAACCAGCGGGATATCCCAGGCAAACTCTGCACTAAGATCAATGTTGTTCTTTCCACCCACAGACTCTGCAAAATACAAAAGCAAATTATTTTGTGTTTTGTTCTTTTGAAGACATGTGATCTAAAATGCACATTGCTTTTGCCATCTTGCCCTATTTTCTGTGGTTTGTTAAATCTTCTGCAGTTTTTTTTTAACTGATGGATTTCTTCATTCTTGTGATATTGAATGGCAGAAATGTGGTAATAGCCAAATCTGCACAAATGACCACCCAAAAGTGTACAATATACAATCTTCTTTACCGTCTAGGATTGACTATTAATTTCTGTTGATCTCACGAGTGGAAGATACTGTTTTTAATAATATCCTGGTCTGTTCTCTAAATGGACTACAGATGAAAGCTACTCAAAACCTAATCAGCTGGGAAAAAGGACAGTTTCTAGTTTTTGATTTCTGAGATGCTGAATAAATGAGAAAAATACTTATGTTTAAAAAGAGTGACTCACTCTCCTTTATCAATTCCTACAATATATCAAAGAGTATTACATATGTCACCCACAAACACATATAATACTATTAAGTGCCTTTTAGGGAAACATCTTAAAGTAATTTAAAAGCATTTATTATGACATAAAAGTCTGTTGAATTACAAGGTTCCTTCAGTATACGATATAATACTTATATAAAATACAGTTAAAGAATCCTAAACCTTGATCAGAATAAAGAATTGATTCATTAAGCTCATTTTTATGGTGCTTTTTATTACCCTTATAGTTCTCACTCTAAGTTTACAGCAATACCAACATGTGACAATGCACTTTAACAATTTGAATAATTCCCTTATTGAAGCACAAGATATACAAACGTATTTCATATATACATTACTAAGAGATGAATATCTTTATACATATATATAAATAAAACCAGGCAGGCATATGCTGAAAGAGTTTCTAAATGTCTTGTGTGTCAGTGTTAAGGTTGGCACTGGAAAATAAAAAGGTGAATTTTCCACACACCAATGTTTCTGTCACTAGGATTAATAATCATTTATTTATTAGGGACTAAATTGTGGCTAGGCCCTGGATTACAAGATAGCATGTAGTTGTCATGTCACAAGCTCAGACCAGGAATCATATTGTAACTTAAAGAGTCACAATTTGGTCGCTTCTTCCCTCTTCTTCCACAGGAGGAATCACCTGTGCCAGCCTTATGCCTGGCGCAGATTACTTTACTTCCAGTCTGTGCCAGTTTAACTGTTTTAGCAAACTGTGTGGACGCTGCTCTCCTCCAGCAAAGCTACATATGTAGTTTATGCAGGTAGCGTGTGGAGGGAAGTAAGGGGGCTTCTCACAGCTTCTCACTCTCACTCACTCAGGTATGTAGGACAAGTGACAATCTTGCCTTATGTTTGTCTTCCTTATTTTAATTAAAATCAGAAGAGTATGGAAATGACCACTTGATTTACCATTATTTGCATGGTCCATTTAATTTACTCTTATCTACTTCATTCAGCACATGACTATAAACCATTTTATGAACGATGTTATACAGCATCAGTAGCACAGGAAACTATACGGTACTGTACCTTGAATTCATTCTCCTTGTCTTTGGTCCCTTTGTGGAATGGCCTGTCATATCGGAATCTCCAGATGTGATTCACTTTATAAAAACTCTTGATGTTATCTGGGATACCCTCTCTCTGCAGGACCTCCTGGCTTTCAGGAATTGGTGTCACTGCATAGATCTGCAGATCTATGTGTAAAAAGTTAAGGGCCAAACTAGCTTATTACCAGCAAAACAAGCAGGCTGATTTCTGAAGCTTGAAGGAATAAAAATTCTGAAAGTTCATATCCTTAAGCTTCCAGATCATTAACCTCTTTTAACAGGTCACAATTACTTCTAAAATGCAGCTATCTAGTATATGGAAATAATAAAAATATTGAACAATGGATATTCCTTCTGACTTCACCCATAGCTTATGATGCCATGCTCTGTAAACCAAGAACTAGAAGTATTGCAACTTAAACTGACATACTAGTGCTCCAAGTCTGACAGTTCTGCAAAATAATTTAAATGAAATCAAAATGTTTAACCAGTGATCTCCTACCAAGGATTTTTAAACAAAGAAACAAAAACATTGAAAAGAATGACTGGAAATAGTTTACCTGAAGAAATTATGAATAAAAAGTGTTACATCAGGAAAGAATTTGACTTCTAATTCCAATTATTTCAGTGGAATTAGATCATATGTGAATTTGGCTGTAACAGTATATATATATATTTTTAAGAAGTGTGCAAAAATTAACTGCAGAGTATGATCTTGTGAAAATATGGATACACTGTGCTTCTGCCTGAAAGATTGTCTCATCTGGCTGATTGGCATGTTGCATAGCAATGGCATGTGGGAACTCATTCAACATTCGCTGTTGAAAAGCCTCCAATCTCTCATAGTCATGTCCTCGGCAAACAAACTCCTTATTCTGTACAGAAGAAGCAGAGCTAGTTACATGAAAATAACTGGGTACTATTAAATAAATAAAGACACACACTTTTAAAAGAGGGCTTTTGGGGATGCTTATTGCACTAGCTGAACAAAGGAAAAGGTAAGTAACAAAAGGCAAAAGCAGAAAACAAATACATATCGAGGGAAAAAGTGATTTAGTCAAAAGGAAACAAATGTAATTGTGTCATATAAAATACATTTTATTGCTTGAGGCATTTTGAAAAATCTAATCATTACATATTTCTGTAAGCTGTGATCTGAAAGGCAAACATTTTTTTTTACTAGCTGAAAGTATGCATGAGTAATGTAAAGTAATGGATGGTGAAGGCAACAGGAGAGTCATAAGTCCTTTGTGTGGTGTACTGAATTTTTTTGCTTGTTAGTTCAAAATCTTGCTTTATAGATATGCACCTTGGAGAAAGGGAAGGGATAAAAAACCTTCAAAACGCATCCTTATTGCCTCTTCCTCTAAAGACTGCGCAGATCACCAGTCTGATATATTCTGCCTCTCCTGCCTTAGAGGGGAAGAGAGAATGAGGGTAACTGAGCCTGCTCCAACTCTGAATCTTCAACATGACCACTCACTGTTCCCCTGCACTACCAGGTCAGTTGGCCATTTTTAAACATTTGTGTGTGCAACATGAATCTCACGTAAAGCATCAAATGCCAATGGAATTCCCAATGCAGTGCTGGAATGCTGGAATTCCCAATGCAGCACTGATTGTTTACGATGGTTGTGCTGATACCTACAAGTGCTATGGAAATAATTCTTCATTAGTTTCCTATACCTGTGGGCAGAGGGCACAGGACTTAAGACAGGGCCACATCTTTGTATAGTATAGGATTTTATCCAACTTATCAGGAGTAGATATGCACATTCACCATTTCCCAAGCAATAATGTTAAATCAGCTGGGTCAACAGAAGGGGAAAACTAGGGTAAAAATATTCAAAGGCACTTAAGTTCCATTTTCAAGAGTGACTCAGGCACTTCAGAGCCTAAGTCTCATTAAAAGTCAATGGGATTTAGGATCCTAAGTATCTAAGCCCCTTTTCAAAATGAGACATAGGTAGCTGAAAAAGTTATCCCTAGTCTGTACTTTGTAAAGGGGTGGTGTTGATTACTGTCCCCAATTGCCCCTTTGCCCAGTAGACCCCACTCCATCCCCGAACACACACCAACAGGTTTCTAGGCAGTCGCTAATAAAAACAAAATGGGAGTAAGGTTCTTGAGGAAGCATTGCTCCCCTAGTATCCCACAGCTGATGCCTGATCTCTCATTTGTATGCGAGACATACTTGGAGCTCATGACATGTATGGTTTTGGAGGAGCTGTTGTCCACTCTGTGGAAACAAACATCTCACTCCTCTAAAAGAATATTAAGAGGTTACTCCATTAGATAAAACACCTGGAGTTTTCCATCTCCTACAAAGGAAGAACTGGCATAAGACATAATCAAGTTCTCAAGTAGGGGAAGAGATGATGATTGAAAGCATAACCAATAGAATTAGTGCATAAAATTGATTTTGAATTTACTCACTCTCAAGAAAAATGGGAACTTTTTCCCGTAAAATCCAACTCTGAAAAACTCTGGCTCCAAACGTTGTTGATCCATGATTTTATCATACAAAGAAGCTTCCATCATCTGAATAAGATTGAGAAAAAGTAATATATGTTTTATACTTAAAGCTTTTACAGAGAAGAGGTTGCTCAGTGCCCCAAGGTATTAGAATCACATTTCAGTTCTAATCAGCAATAAGGAGAACTAGATGACTCTTTTACAGTGGATTGAAAGCTTCCAAGAATTTTTGTGAAGTTATTTTCACTTAGGAAGAACAGATATCACCTTTTATTTCTGTTTGATTGTTTTCGGGTGAAAAATCAACACACAAATCTCTTAGAATAATAAAGATGTGCACATTTTTCTTCTTTAATCTTCCTAATTTACCATCTCCATTCTTACTATATACACACACACCCACACACACCCAGTTTGAAACATAATTCCAAGTATTTTGCTGATTACTCAAGTATTTAGCTATAATATAGGCACTTCCATGAGCACAGGGCATTAAGTTTGGGATTTTCAAAGAATCCTGCTTCAGGGAGCTAGGTGCCCAAATCTAATTTAATATCAATAGAAGCTGAGTATTTAACTTCCTTGAGATCCTTTGAAAATTTCAGTCTCGAAAATTTATAAAAATCCTTTCTTTGACCAATATATACAGTAGTTGTTTCACTCAAAATATTGGCACAAAGTGACTTGGTTTCAAAAGTTTCCTGTTTTTCTTGATGTGATTCAAGAGACAGGTTCTCTGTCAATATTTTACAATAGTGATAAAAGAAAAGATCAACGTTAGTCAGTTATTGATACAATTTTGTTAATTTGCTAATATTAAAGTCTTTGGGGGGAAATGTAATCCGAAGTAATATTAATTGCCGTCCTCCTTAAATTACTTGAAGAAACCTCAGTTTTATACAAAGTCAGATTAACATCAACAGTGCATCGTACTGGATGACTATTTGGCATTTCAGACTTTCAGATATTCACAACATAGATATGTCAAGGACCAATTAAATAGGCAAGACTAGGGATGCAGGTTTGTCAAGATGTGAAAAAGTGTCAGGTAGCATAATCTTCCCATTATTTGTGACTTTTTTTGTGTGCCCATGATGCAACCAGCAGTGGTGGCTCCTGTCTGACAGGGTTGGACCTGGCAGCCCACTCTGGTGTTGTGACCTGGTATGCGGGGTTGTAGCACTGGTCAGGTTTGGCCCAGCTGCCCCCTGTCATGACTGGGGGTAGGTGGAGGTGGTGGGGCCAAACTTCAGTGAGCGGCACTGGAACCTGGTGCATTGGGCTGCAGTGCTGTTGAGGTTTGGCTGCCCCTCCATTGTAATGTGGTGCTCCATCCCAGTGACCTCTCTATTCTTCCTTGTCCCCCAGCCTCCCTTCCACTCTGGGCCTGGATTAGGGCTGCGATGTCTGGGTGGAGAGGTGCTGTTACGAATGGTCTGTGCCCCACTGTCAGAGAGTGAGGAGGAGGAGGAGGAGGAGGACAACATGTTTTACTGAAAATCATGGAGCAGTCACAGTAAATTTAGTTACCTGTGACTTTCAGTACATTTACTGTGTCTGCTCTATGACAAATCTGCTGCCCTATGCATTACTAAGGGCAAAATTTTCACTGTAATAAGCAGCAGCAAGTTCAGCATATGTGTGGCTCTATCTGTCCAATAGAGCAAACTAAATATTAAATATGCTTTTGAGTTCCTAAAAAAATCTTTTAGTAGAACAGGAAGGTTCTAATAGGAAAGAGGACAAAACCCTCATTTAGGTTCTGAATTGTTAAATTGTCATTTAAAAAAAAAAATCATGGTTCTCAGAAAAATATTTATACAGAACTAATGATCCATCGCTCTGCTTTTCAAGCAATTAGAATAATGAAGGTGGGTGGCTGCTCATAACAGAGTGATTGTGTATAGTGTTAGCTAGAAATATGAATACAACAAAAGTACAGCTTTGAACTCACTCATGTGTTAAAAGTGTTTTGCAGCAGCAGTCCAATTGGATGGCTGCCCAAAATGAAAGCATTGACAATCTATCCATTTACTGTTATTCTGCATATATTCCAGAATACTTCATATATAGAAGAACTCAATGGGACTATGGAAGACAACACTAGAAGTCAACTCAAGGCAGCTTGCACAAGTGGCCATCAAGCGCGGCATATACCAAGGTGATGCACTGTCCCCGCTGCTGTTCTGCATAGGCTTAAACCCCCTCAGCCAGATAATCACAAGGACTGGCAGACCATCGTGGTAATAGACAAGAGCAGAAGACAGCGGTGGTGATAGATATAGCAGTGCCAAGTGACAGCAACATCAGGAAGAAGGAATATGAGAAGCTGAGGAAGTACCAGGGCCTGAAAGAGGAACTAGAG